>NC_029794.2:86493433-86508429 GCF_000816755.2 Arachis ipaensis
GAGAGAGAGAGAGAGAGAGAGAGAGAGAGAGAGAGGAAGGGGTAAAGTTACGAAAGAAGACCTGAGATCATCGACTGGTTGAATAGTATCACCCCAACCGGTCCTCTGTAATCGGCGTCAATCACCCCCGCACCAACGTCAATCCAATGCTTCAACGGAAGACCCGATCGCGGAGCTACAGAGAAATAAAAACCCCCATAAATCATCACCAAAAACAATTTTGAAACCCTAACCCAAACAAAAACGAAGAAATCGGTGCCTTCTGGAATCAAAATACTGAGGTTTAGCCACCAGAGCTTGCCTCTCGCCGGAATCTTCGTCTCCACAGCACTAACAGAAAAAAAAATAAAACAGCATTTGTTGGAGAGGATAAGTAACTGTTTCAGCTTAACTTGAGAGAGAGAAAGGTACCTGGAGGGATTGTAACCGGCAGAGAGAGGAGAAGCCCTAGAAGGAGAGATAGAAGGGAGATGAGAGCGTCGAATGTGTTTCGTTGAATGAGGAGGGGTTGCAGTTCTTTTATTTTATATACGTGGGAAAACGGCGGTTCAAAACCACCATAATCACTAGAACCGCCAAAATATACAAAGCCAATTCCGGCAGCAACGAAAATTGCCATAATGGCTGGATATTATGGCGGTTCTTTAAAAACGCCTTAATATCAATGCCATTTTAATCCTTTTTTTTTGTAGTGTCCTTATTCACCAAGAACATTTTCACAACATTACACATCAATAATTTCGCATACATAGATCCATCACTTATCACCCATCATTATCAAAATAATCATCCAACACCTATCTCAATACAACATCAATACCCCATCATCATGCTACACATACTCAAAGTCATCATGCATCATATTCATCAACATATAAATTTTAATACTATCCTAGGGTCCACTAGCCTAAGTGTCTAGAGATATTATATATTACATAGAGAAGACCAAAACCATACCTTGGCCGCTCTCCAAAAGCACACCGCACCAAGATTGGAGTCCAACAAGCTTTCAACTCACCAACAAGCCACCAAAGCTCAAACTAACATCATATATATATCAAAATCAAAACCTATGATACACAAAAAAACTAAACACAAGGGTTTGGTGAAACCTTACCGTACCCAACGAGATTAGGGGTAAAATCCAACAATTATTCGCTACTAGAGATCACCTAAACAAGTAAAACCATAAAATCCCCTCAAAATTATAACCCCAAAAACGCTGAATTCTAGGGCTCGAAACTAGAGATTGAGATGCGACTTCTTACCAGGTTTGCTTAGATAGAAATGAAGAGCTTGACGAGAGCTTTGCGTGGCCGCAAACGGCTCGTCAAATAAAGGAGAAGATGAATAGTAACTTCTCTTCTCTTCTCCCTTCACCACCATCAGCGCCCCTCTTCCCAAAATGAAGTGGAATGGGCTGAAATGCTCATTAAATAAGCATATATATGTTGGGCCTTGGGTCCGGTTTGGGCCCGGTCCAACCCATTAGCGTCTTTGGTCCATTTGGCCCACTTTGGGCCAAAACCTTTAAAATTAGCGCTCGGTTTTCGATTCTAAATTATTTTTATCCTTTCAAAATAATAAATTAAATTTCAAAACCTTATTTTCCAAAATACACAGTACTGGACAGACTAGAGCCAGTACCGCCAGCTTAAGTGCCAGTACGCATTTTTACAAAAACTTTTCGAAGAAGATACATTTTCCAACTCAGAAAAATTCATCAAAATCGAATTTCACCTTTATATTTTCAAATTAAAAATTCTAAATTTTGAATCTATTTCAGGCACTAAAATTATTTTATTAGAACGGTTTTACGTGAAAAACTCCAATTCTTACACAATTCATTGTAATAAAAACTCACTAAGCATCCTAAATTTTCTTCCACCAAATATTCATCCTATGTTCTCACTAATCCATAAATAGGCAACTGTCATAAGGGAATGCTAAATCTGATTCATATTCCTCATACTTCCCAAGTTTCTAACTCTCCAACAAATTGGAATCAGAATCATAAGCCAAACCCATCACCAGTTATTCTGTCTCAGCAATTCTATATCAATACTTCATATCCTCAACTGGAGCAAGTTAAATCACTTCATTGCGTCTATCCAGGGGGCTCAAATTATCTCATTCAATCAACATCATCATTATTCAATTACATCATCAACTCATCTCATCAAGAACAGCCCTCAGTGTCAACCAACACCAGCATGAGGGACCTCTCAGTTACACAAACACAAGCAATACAGGCAAGTAATACACAATAAGGTACAACTAGAACAAGTAGCATATAATCAGGTAACCTAGCATATACGATATAGCAATCCAAAGCAAATAGGCAAACCCAAACAATTCAAACATATGCAAATGATGTATGCCTACCCTATGGCTGATGATATCATCTGTCGGTTATCAAGCCAACCCGACGTGTCCGGTAGCTAAGTCGGGTACAGTCTCTCTGTTGCGCCTTATTACCATTAGAGGGAATCTATGCCCTGTCACCATTAGATAGTATCTGTGCCCTGTCACCATTAAAGAGTATTTGTGCCCTGCCACCATTAGAGGGTATCTGTGCCCTGTCACCAATGGAGAGTATCTGTGCCCTGTCACCATTAGAGGGTATCTGTGTCCTGTCACCATTAGAAGGTATCGGTGCCCTGTCACCCTTACAAACAGGGAGGAAACACAAGCATACTCACATTCAACATTTTCCATCATTATTCATTTACCACATTCATTCATAATCACTCTTCATTATTACCAATTCTCAAATAATACCCTGGAGCAAGCGGGACGAACCACGACCCTTGCTACTACCCAGGTATCACAAATACATTCATTTGTAATCACTCTTCATTATTACCAATTCTCAAACAATGACCCGGAGCAAGCGGGACGAACCACGGCCCTTGCTACTACCCAGGTATCACAAATACATTCATTCATAATCACTCTTCATTATTACCAATTCTCAAACAATGACCCGGAGCAAGCGGGACGAACCACGACCCCTTGCTACTACCTAGGTATCACAAATACATTCATTCAAAACTCCATAATTAAACTTATTTATCATAATTCTCCTTTCCTATCTCATACCCGGAGCAAGTGGACAGCGCCACTGCCTACTACCCGGAGTTACACGTCACATTCATTTTCAAACCATCATTTCTACACTTCCTCAATCACAATTCATTACTCCAAGCCTTTCTTCATCAACAAGTTATCACATTTCCTAGCCACTTCTCATTACTAGGCATACTATACAAATATAGGACTTAAAGGATGAAGATGGAGGCTTAGAAGTCTGAAATTCGGCTTTAAAAACGCAAAAATCAATTTTTGCTGAAAATGGGGTCACGCGTACACATCGCCCAAGCGCACGCGTGGGAAACATAGAAAATCAGATGACATGTAAGCGTTGCCCGTGCGCATGCGGGGGAAGTAGAGAGGTAGGGTGACGCGTGCGCGTCAGCCACGCGTACGCATGGATGCGTTTTGTGCTCCTTGCACAAAACCGGCACGCTACCATCACAACTCTCTGGAATTTTGTACCACGCACCTGTATCAATACAGCGACATGTACACATCGGCCAAGCGCATGCGTGAGGGAGTAAAAATCGTGAGTGACGCGTGCGCGTCGGAGTACGTTTTACCAAAAATTTTACTAAGTTTAAAAAGCTGCAGTATTACCTTTTCTAACCCTAAACTTCCGATGGGCATAACTTTTTCGTTTCAAATCATTTTCCACCCGTTCTTCGAACGACATAAACATCTCGGATCCAATTTTATTTCTAGATAGGTTTGATACAACTCGAGGATCTGGAGACCAAGTTATGCTCCATCAAATTAGACCAAAATCACAACTTTCATAAAAACTAACAAAAACTAATTTGTAACACAAACCACTTTCAAACGTTTTCAAAACCAACCAAAACTTACCAAAATCAACCTCAAGCCTCCTCAACTCATATTTTCAACATTCTCATTAAATTCACAATCCACCAACCCACCATTTTGACCAATCTCAATCAAATAACTCAATTTCAAACAAAATACCATATCATATATTTCATTCCGCATTCCTCCCATTTATTCACACACTCAATATTCAATATCCATTCAATCTCATATGACATCACTTACCTTCCTTACCTCTTTTCGGCCTCCGGCCCAAGATTCACGGCCTCGGACCCAAATTCACAATTTAAATGCATATTCCACAAACCAATATTCATTATCAAAATCATCAAATTCTCAACACACCAAACATACAAATTCACACAATTCTCAGCCCAATCATTAATTTACATTACATATCAACTATACATATTAGCACCAACTATTTACACAATCCAAACTTAATCCTAGGGGCATCTATCCTAGGAATTCTCATCACATTATATGGTACTTAAATGAAACTTAAATCGTACTTCTTGTAGCCAAAATAATTGATCTTCTTCTTGGAAGTCTCCACCAACCCTTAGCTCCAAGCCTCACCAAGGCCCCACAAGCAATATCAATCTTCCAATTGTGCACCAAAATCATCCAATACTCTAACATAATCAATTTTCACACTTATAATCAACCTAGTGATGACGAGAATTCACTATCCACATATAATGAATCTGTTCATTGGCATGCGCACCAAATATCATCAAGTAATAACCCACTAAGACTGGGATCGTATCCACAGAGATTAATTGGACTAAGCAAGTAATAGTTGATTAATTATCCTAGTTGGACTCTCATAATTAGAGTGATAATCAACAAAGAAATGTAAATGACATGAAAATAAAGGAAAGTAATAAAGTGCAAGAAAGTAAATGGCAAGGAAAGTAAAGTACAAGAAAGTAAAGTGCTAGAAATGTAAAGTGCAGAAAATGTAAATAACCATAAAGTAAATAAAAGAAAGAAAGATAAAATAAGCATTGGGATCAAGAGATTTTGCATTCTCTGGATTAATTGATTTCATCTCATCTTCAATCATGCAACTCATTGATCTCTTGGCAATCATGATTGATTGAGCCCCAATCCCTTGGTGACTCAATCGCTTAAATCTTGATCAATAGCCAATTCCTTCGTCTAATTGCTCAAGAGAAGAGATGAAGCTTGTTCCCTAATTATACTACACACTTTCCTAGGTTCAAGTAGAGGGAGGATTATATGTTACCATATCCAAACACCAAAACCCAAATCCTATTCAAGTGTGAGAAAGAATTTCAAGCATGGTTTTATGTTTCCTCTTCTAAGGTTCCCATAAAACCCAATTACATTCAATCTCTTTTCCAAGATAATTGAATGCTTTCATGAAGAACGAAATTCTTTCTATTAAATCAAAGAGAGATGAAGAGAAGAAGAAGAATAAAAATAATCAATCCATTGAAAAATAATAGAGCTCTCTTTCCCAACGGAAAGAGTTAGTAATTCATAACTAAATTATTTACAAAGTAAGAAAGAAAAAACAAGAAGTTGATGGGGAATAGAGAGGGTCCGAAGACTTCCCCCAATCCAGCCATGACTCATTCTATGAAACTAAGGCATTTATATAGGCTCTCCTAATTACAAACTTAAATGAAATTAAAAGCAAATTACAATGAAATGAAAATAAACTATTCTAGATGCTTCTTGTGGCCTTGATAGGTTGACAATTGTAGCTTGAATGAGATTGGAGTGGGCTTGATTGAAGGTTGGGGTCTGTAGGAAGAAGTTGGCATGTGGTTTCAAGTGCCACTCCCACTTGATTTTGTCCTTCAGAGTATGACACACTTTGCAATGCTGAATTGATAGAGTTGTTTGGGCCTCAAATTGAACTTCCACTATGAAGTATTATATATTTTTGGAAAGTTCTGGATGTTAGCTTTCCAACGCCTTTGGAATCAACTCATTTGAACCTCTGTAGCTCAAGTTATGCCTATTTGAAGGTGAATAGGTCAGTCTGTCAGGTAGCCCGGCGTGCCACACCCACTCTCTGGCGTGCCACACCCAGAACCCCAAGTGGCATGCCCATTATGAAAATACAGCTGGCGTGCCACGCCTTCAATGTCAAGTGGCACGCCCAGATTTTACAACGCTGAAATAATGGCATTTTTCACCTTCAGTTTTAATGTCCACCCTAAAGTGTTATATATCGTTGGAAAGCTCTTGATGTCAGCCCAATGCCACCAAGATTATATCATTTGGATGTCAATAACTCAAGTTATGTTCTTTTGAAGATGAAGAGGTCAGGCTGGTAACTCTGCAGTGATGTATTTTGCTGCCTGTATTTTCGGGGTCAATATCTTCCTCAATTCCAGTGTCCATTATAAAGTGTTATATATGGTTGGAAAGCCCTGGATGTCTACTTTCTAATGGCACTATAATCATCTCATTTGGAGTTGTTTAGCGCAAGATATTTTTATTTGAATGAGAGGAGGTCAAGCTGGCATATGCCCTGGCGTGCCACGCCCACTTCTTAGCGTGCCACGCCCACTTCTTAGCGTGCCACGCCCAGAGTGGGGCTCAAAATCACTCCTCTAGAACTTAAGCCTGGCGTGCCATGCCTAAAATACCAACTGGCATGCCCTCTTTGAGATCTTGGCTTCACAAACTTGGCGTGCCATGCCCAGAGCTCCAAGTGGCACGCCTAGGTAAAATTCTTCAACCTTCTTTGCTAGAATGTTGGCCTGGCGTGCCACGCCGATAGCTTCAAGTGGCACGCCCAGTTTTATATGTTATTTTCTTCCCCTTTTGTTGCTCTTTTCACCTAAAATTCAGTACAAACCCATTTCAAAGCAATGTACCATAATATATATCATTTGGTTCATGAAATTGCATTGATTCAATGAGATTATGCTCTTTTTATGGCCATTTTAGATAAGAAAAGGTTACATGATGTGCAGTCATCACAACACCAAACTTAAACTTTGCTTGTCCTCAAGCAAATAAAGAATCATGCAATAAAGTTTGGCAAACCAAGGTGAGAAGAGCAGCAATTTTTATGCTCACGGTTGGCTAGTTTCTTATGCATGCTACAATCACAAAAGACATTCAAATGATTGATGCTTCTATCTAGCTCATTTTATGAAATCTTTTTCTTTATGTTCCTTCCTTGAAATAAGCTTTTCATTCTTTTCTTAGCTTAACTTTTTGGGTGCTTTGCACCATGTGTTGATAGCTACCACTCTAAATGCTTTGTTTTCAAGTATTACCACTTGATACATAAGCACCACAAGCATTTAATTAGAGGACTCTTTAAGCTCATTTGTTTCTTTTCTTTACTCTCTAATCATTGATGCTCAGAGCCTTGAGCTTTGAGGGAGTGCTTTTGCACTTGAGCCTAGCCTTGACTCTAAGTGTTTTGTTTTCAAGCTTTTTGTTTGATACATAAACACCACAAGTACTTAACAAATGAATTGTCATTGGTACTCAGAGCCTTCAACTTTCTCATTCCTTCCTTTTTCTTTTTCTTGCCTTATTTGCATTTGCTTCTTCAAGGTTTTCATGATTTCAAAAACTTCATAAAATGTCCTAGATGAAAACTTCAATCAAACAAATTCAAATGCAATTGAAGAACAATAATCATGCTAGCCTTCCAATACTTATATGCCCACGCTAAGTTCTTCTTTAATGACCTTGTTTGTTTATGATCATGAAACTAAATTTCTTTTGAACTCACAAGGCTCAAGATGGTAGTCATAATATCATAGCAACATGTTCCAATTCAACAATCAAGCTATGCTTATTCACAACACACATGTATACAAAGGAAATAGAAGACAATCATGCAATTTAAATGTACTGGAAACAAATAAGAGGAAAAGAAACTTTATCACCTTGTAGTTCATCTTCATTGTTGTTGTCACTTTCCTCCTATTCTTCCCCTTCCCACACCAAATTTAGAATGATTGTTTGTCCTCAAGCAACAAATAAAATAGTGGTGATGGGGTTTATGAAAGTTCATGAATGTCTTAAACAATAGAGTGTTAGTAGTACATGTGTTTAAGCAAGTAAAATTAAGAATCACAATAAAGGCACAAGAAAGAAATAGAGGCAATATGATTGCATTAATAAGTGGTGTGCATGGTACATAGCATGAAAGATAAGTGGCAACACCAAACTTAGTGTGACACTTTTATTTTAGCATGATGCAAGTACACAGTGAAGATTGAAAATTAAATTATTGCATGGCAACACCAAACTTAGAATGCAATCATATGCCAAATTATTGAAAGTAAACTAAGCAAAGAAAGGAAATGTTACCTACAGTTGGGTTGCCTCCCAACAAGCGCTCTTTTAGTGTCATTAGCTTGACATGTTGTTCTCAACTTTCTTCCTCTTCTTCCAAATTTTCAAGAGGAATGACCTCAAGGGGAGAAAAGAGCAAGTTGATGTCCCCTGTGTAGGCCTCTTCCCAACAAGCTTTCTTTTGTTATTTGCTTGATTTGCTTTGCTTGTTGGGGCAGGGGTTGGATTGTTTGCAGTTGACCTTTTCTTCTTTATGAATGTTGTCCTTTGTATCTTGGTCACAATCCTCATTCTAGTGTTTTGGTTGATTGCCTTCACTTCTTTATTTTTCGAACTTGGGTGTTGTGAGATGGTTGGAATATCCTCATTATCAGGAATATCTTGGAATGGTGGCTCACTTGGTACAAGGATCTCTTTCTCTTGATCTACCAATTCCTCATTTTCACCCTCATTAAGCACTTCTCCACTCCTTAGACTGATGGCATGATATTCTTCCCCCGGCTAAGGAAAGACATTGGTTGGTTCAGCAACAAAATGTTGTGCCAATTGTCTCATTTGCTCTTCTTGATTTCTCCTTGAGATTTCCATATCTTCAATCACCTCTTTTACATTTTGCCTTAAAAACTCACTGAGTTGGGCAGTGAAGAGATATCTCTTGGAGAGTTCTTCTATTGCAAATTGTAGAAGATTTTGTGGAGGTGCATAGGTTGGACAATTATGGGATGATTGTCCTTGAAGAATGGGGTATGCAGCATTAAAATTCCTTCCAAAGCCAAAATTTCTATAGTTGTTATAACAATATAAGCTATTTTGTGGCTCTGGGAGGTATTCCATTTTATTTAATTGCTCATATTCTATCATTCCTTGGTGATATTCCCAGCCACCATTAGGATAATGACTAGAATCATTTTGTAGTGGTGGAAAATATCCCATATGACACAATTGATCAAAATGTGAGGTAAACTCCATTCTTACTTGCAAAACATTCTGTCTCAAACAATAATCACCAAAAGAAATTGGAATTCCCATTGTCACAGATGAGGGATTCTTAGTGAGGAAATAACACAAACACCTTACTAGCAAGAGAAAATTAAAAGAAATTAAATGACAAAAACAAAGAAAAAGGTGTCTAATCTAGGTAATCAACCACCGGTAGTTTATTAATCACAATTAATCCCCGGCAACGGCGCCATAAAACTTGATGACGAGAATTCACTACCCACATATAATGAATCCGTTCTTTGGCAAGCGCACAAAATATCGTCAAGTAATAACCCACTAGGAGTGGGATCGTATCCACAGAGATTAATTGGATTAAGCAAGAAATAGTTGATTAATTATCCTAGTTAGACTCTTATAATTGGAGTGATAATCAACAAAGAAATGTAAATGACATGAAAATAAAAGAAAGTAATAAAGTGCAAGAAATTAAATGGCAAGGAAAGTAAAGTACAAGAAAGTAAAGTGCTAGAAATGTAAACTTCAGAAAATGTAAATAACCATAAAGTAAATAAAAGAAAGAAAGATAAAATAAGCATTGGGATCAAGAGATTTTGCATTCTCCAGATTAATTGATTTTATCTCATCTTCAATCATGCAACTCATTGACCTCTTGGCAATCATGAATGATTGAGCCCCAATCCCTTGGTCACTCAATCTCTCAAATCTTGATCAATAGCCAATTTCTTGGTCTAATTGCTCATGAGAAGAGATGAAGCTTGTTCCCTAATTATACCACACACTTTCTTAGGTTCAAGTAGAGGGAGGATTATATGTCACCATATCCAAACACCAAAACCAAATCCTATTCAAGTATGAGAAAGAATTTCAAGCATGGTTTTATGTTTCCTCTTCCAAGGTTCCCATAAAACCCAATTACATTCAATCTCTTTTCCAAGATAATCAAATGCTACCATGAAGAATGAAATTTTTTCTAGTAAATCAAAGAGAGATGAAGAGAAGAAGAAGAATAAAAACAATCAATCAATTGAACAACAATAGAGATCTCTTTCCCAATGGAAAGAGTTAGTAATTCATAACTAAATTATTTACAAAGTAAGAAAGAAAAAAGAAGAAGTTGATGGTGAATAGAGAGGGTCCGAAGACTTCTCCCAATCCAGCCATGACTCATTCTATGAAACTAAGGCATTTATATAGGCTCTCCTAATTACAAACTTAAATGAAATTAAAAGTAAATTATAATGAAATGAAAATAAACTATTCTAGATGCTTCTTGTGGCCTTTATAGGTTGACAATTGTAGCTTGAATGATATTGGAGTGGGCTTGATTGAAGGTTGGGGGCTGCAGGAAGAAGTTGGCGTGCGGTTTCAAGTGCCACTCCCACTTGATTTTTCCCTTTGGAGTATGACCCACTTTGCAATGCTGAATTGATAGAGTTGTTTGGGCCTCAAATTTAATGTCCACTATAAAGTATTATATATTTTTGGAAAGCTCTGGATGTTAGATTTCCAACCCTTTTGGAATCAACTCATTTGAACCTCTGTACCTCAAGTTATGCCCATTTGAAGTTGAATAGGTCAGTCTGTCAGGTAGCCTGGCGTGCCACGCCCATATATTATGAAATTGGCGTTCCACGCCTACTCTTTGGCATGCCACGCCTTCAATAATGCTCTCTGGCCATTAGAACTAGCGTGCCACGCCCAGAATTCCAAGTGGCACACCCATTATGAAAATAAAGTTGGCGTACCACGCCTTCGATGTCAAGTGGCACGCCCAGATTTTGCAATGCTGAAATAATAGCATTTTTCACCTCCAGTTTTAATGTCTACCCTAGAGTGTTATATATTTTTGGAAAGCTCTTGATGTCAGCTTTCCAACGCCACCAAGATCACATCATTTGGACCTCTACAACGCAAGTTATATTCCTTTGAAAATGAAGAGGTCAGGCTGGTAACTCTGTAGTGACGTGTTTTTCTCTCTGTGTTTTCGGGGTCAATATCTTCCTCAATTCTAGTGTCCATTATAAAGTGTTATATATGGTTGGAAAGCGCTGGATGTCGACTTTCTAATAGCACGAAAATCATCTCATTTGGAGTTGTGTAGCTCAAGATATTTTCATTTCAATGAGAGAAGGTCAGGCTGGCATATGCCCCGGCGTGCCACGGCCACTTCTTGGCGTGCCACGCCTATAGTGGGGCTCAAAATCACTCCTCTAGAACTTAAGCCTGGCGTGCCATGCCTAAAACACTAAGTGGCACGCCCTCTTTGAGATTTTGGCTTCATAAACTTGGCGTGCCACGCCCAGAGCTCCAAGTGGCACGCCCATGTAAAATTCTTCAACCTTCTTTGCTGGAATGTTGTCCTGGCGTGCCACGCCCATAGCTTCAAATGGCACGCCCATTGTTGAGAGTTGATTCAAAAGTCTGGCGTGCCACGCCCAGAGCTTCAAGTGGCACGCCCAGCTTCACACGCCCAGTTTTATATGTTATTTTCTTCCCCTTTTGTTGCTCTTTTCACTTAAAATTCAGCACAAACCCATTTTAAAGCAATGTACGATAATATATATCATTTGGTTCATGAAATTGCATTGATTCAATGAGATTATGCTCTTTTATGGCCATTTTAGATAAGAAAAAGGGTACATGATGTGCAGTCATCACATAGGGTTCATGAAATTGATAAATCATAAGGGTTAGAGGGTTTCTTACCTTAACCCACGAAAATGATTGATGAAACTCACCAATGGCTCATACTAGAGCACCCCTAAATAACCAAAATCACAATATTTCTTCAAAACCCAAATCAAATTCGAATTTAAGGAGAAAATTAAAAACCGGGCAGAGAACAGTAGAATACTCACCATAAAACTTTGATAGAATTGTATAGGATGAGAAGAGCGACGTGTAGCCACAAACGGCTCGTCAATCGGAGTTCCGGATCAAAAGTTATGGTGATTTGAATTTTGATGAAGTTAGGATTTTCTCTCTTCTTCCTCTCTTCTCCATTTCAGCGCCCCCACCTTTTTTGTTTAGGGTTAATGAGCTGAAATGCTCATAACTAAGATTTATATATGTTGGGTCTTGGACCCACTTGGGCCCGGTTTACTTGGTTTAACCCGTTAGTCCAATTTTGGGCCAAAACCTTTAAGATTAGAGTTTTAAATCGTATTTTAAATATTTTTATCTTCCCAAATTATAAATTCTTATTTCCTAATCTTATTCACTTATAATTAATTTATTCAACTGCAGTACCAGATATATCTCAGCCGGTATTGTCGGTCGAATTTCCAGTGCACATTTTTACGCAGAATACTATGTTTTCTGACTCAGAAAAATCTACTGAGTCCAAATATCATATTTAAATTATCGAATTCTGATTGCTAAATTTTCTAACCATGTTCGCTCCTATTTAATTTATTATTTAATTAATTACGGTTTGACTGAATTTTACAATAATAATCTAATTATTTGTCAAGTAATATATACAAAATAAAAATTTAATTATGTTATATTTTTATGTTACAGTTTAAAATATTATTTTAATATAATTTTTTGAAATTATAAAAATTTCTTACATAATAATTAATCTTAATGAATAAAAAATACTCATATATTTTGTATTTATATATTTTATATTTAATTATTTAAGAATAAAAGATTCTGTTGCCATTTAAAGTATTGTGTATTAAAGTATGGTCATTTAAAGCATTTATTTATGTACTAGGATATTCTATATTTATTAGAGTCCATCAATACTCTTCTTTCATATTAGTCTTTGATTTTCATCTAATAAAATCTAATAGTCTATAAAAAATAAAATATTCTGTTGGAATTTAAAATATTGTGTATTAAAGCATTGTTATTTAAAGCATTTATTTATGTACTAAAATATTCTATATTTATTAGAGTCCATCAATATTCTTCTTTTATATTAACATTTGATTTCCATCTAATATAATCTAATGGCCTATATAAATATGACATATCTAATAAATACATAATTGTTATGCTCATTTTAGACATACCCATCCTTTTGCCCCATTCATATTTTTATAGGCACAAAAATTTTACTTTTCAAATTTCATTAATTTTGCTTCGTCATAAGAACTTGCTCCTTTTAACATAAAAAGACTGAGTCACCCATAAATGGACATCCATCCTTATCACAACATTCCTATGCTATATTGTATTTTCATTCGGATTTATATTTGTACAACTTTTCACTAGAGTCCAGCATAATAATCAAGATGCCATTTAGACTTGATTAAATAATCTTAATGTATGTATATGCAACTCTTGCGTTGTATTATATATACTAGCATATTAACAAACACTAATATATTTATTAAGATATATGTTTATAAATTAAATAATAATAATAATATTATATATACTAGCATATTAACAAACACTAATATATTCATTAAGATATATGTTTATAAATTAAATAATAATAATAATATTATATATACTAGCATATTAACAAACACTAATATATTTATTAAGATATATGTTTATAAATTAAATGATGATGATGATGATGATGATGATGATGATGATGATGATGATGATGATAAAATATAAAGTTAGTTATGATGATAAAGTTGAATTAAAAATTTATTTTGAGTTATTTTGAACAAAAAATATTAATTTAAAATTGTTTGTTATACCTTTCTGCCCATTTTTTAAAAAACGCCCACCCACGCGTACGCGTGGCTCACGCATATGCGTGGCGTGGAATTTTTGGCGACGCATGCATACGTGTGTGTGCATATCACTACAAGAGACACGCCGAATAACGGCGATTTTTTTAGGGATTTGCGGCGATTTTTAACCGCCGCAAAATAAAATTCCAGCGGTTTCACAAGCGTTGTCTATTAGAGGATGGAGGATGGAGATTGCGACAGTTTTCCAAAATCACTGGCACAACTGCCTCAAATCAAATAATTGATTTTACGGCGATTCTGGAACCGCCGCCATCCGCCATTTAGGTTTTTTTAAAAAATTGTGACAGTTTTTAACCGCCGTTATTCTGCACGCTGGTTCAAAAAAAAATTTTGGCAATTTGAAACTACCACAATCTTCTCTATAAGATTATAAAAAAAATTCTGAAAGTCAAAGCACTTTGAAATAACCCCTTTTTCCAGGTGAAATACCTATATACACTAGAAATATTGTGAATTTTATCTACATAGCAACAATCAGCAAAAGAAAGACAACATGCTAATTTAACACATCAACAAAACATCTATATAAACATAGTTTCAAAACTCAACGCATTACAAAAATCTAAAGAAAGCACTATTGAATTCTTCACTTTCCACCTCATACTTCTCATTATCTGGATATAAAATAGCAATAAAGGACATCATATTTCGAATCATCACTCAAAGAACGATGATTGGCACAATTTGTTCGACAAGTAGGGCATTCATTGTTCCTGAGATAATACATGAACGATGAGTCTGCATACAGAGATTATATCCTGAGAAACAAAGAATGAATTCTCAAATCTCTACTTTAATTTATTTTTCAAATAAAACACTCCTTGAACCTTCAAAACATTTTGTCTTTGTGTTAAACATTTAAGTTTCATTTATTTTCCAAATTTTTAGAGTAATTTTCATTTAAGTTTTTGCTGTGATATTTAAGAGAGACACACACACCCCCCTAAATAGATCTAAGCTAGTAAATAAAAGACCAGAAACCTTTGCATTCATGATAAAATACACCTAGCATAAAGGACTTTTGATCACACACACACACAGCTAAATAAATCTAAGCTAGTAAATAAAAGACCAGAAACC
>NC_029794.2:86508616-86569651 GCF_000816755.2 Arachis ipaensis
TGATGATGATGATGATGATGATGATGATGATGATGATAAAATATAAAGTTAGTTATGATGATAAAGTTGAATTAAAAATTTATTTTGAGTTATTTTGAACAAAAAATATTAATTTAAAATTGTTTGTTATACCTTTCATATACTCGAAAAATATAAACCTGATATAATCTATAATTTTTTAAATAATATTTAATTTTCAGCAAAATATAATAATATATATACACGCTAAACAACGGCGATTTTTTTAGGGATTTGCGGCGATTTTTAACCGCCGCAAAATAAAATTCCAGCGGTTTCACAAGCGTTGTCTATTAGAGGATGGAGATTTGATTTTGCGACAGTTTTCCAAAATCACTGGCACAACTGCCTCAAATCAAATAATTGATTTTACGGCGATTCTGGAACCGCCGCCATTTGGTAAATAGGTTTTTTTAAAAAATTGTGACAGTTTTTAACCGCCGTTATTCTGCACGCTGGTTCAAAAAAAAATTTTGGCAATTTGAAACTACCACAATCTTCTCTATAAGATTATAAAAAAAATTCTGAAAGTCAAAGCACTTTGAAATAACCCCTTTTTCCAGGTGAAATACCTATATACACTAGAAATATTGTGAATTTTATCTACATAGCAACAATCAGCAAAAGAAAGACAACATGCTAATTTAACACATCAACAAAACATCTATATAAACATAGTTTCAAAACTCAACGCATTACAAAAATCTAAAGAAAGCACTATTGAATTCTTCACTTTCCACCTCATACTTCTCATTATCTGGATATAAAATAGCAATAAAGGACATCATATTTCGAATCATCACTCAAAGAACGATGATTGGCACAATTTGTTCGACAAGTAGGGCATTCATTGTTCCTGAGATAATACATGAACGATGAGTCTGCATACAGAGATTATATCCTGAGAAACAAAGAATGAATTCTCAAATCTCTACTTTAATTTATTTTTCAAATAAAACACTCCTTGAACCTTCAAAACATTTTGTCTTTGTGTTAAACATTTAAGTTTCATTTATTTTCCAAATTTTTAGAGTAATTTTCATTTAAGTTTTTGCTGTGATATTTAAGAGAGACACACACACCCCCCTAAATAGATCTAAGCTAGTAAATAAAAGACCAGAAACCTTTGCATTCATGATAAAATACACCTAGCATAAAGGACTTTTGATCACACACACACACAGCTAAATAAATCTAAGCTAGTAAATAAAAGACCAGAAACCATTGCATTCATGATAATATACACCAAGCATTAGGGAGTTTTGATCGCTACATGAAACCTCTAGAAAAAGGTGCAGTATTATGTTCAATGGCTTACCTGCGAACGAAGAAGCTCTTTAAAAGTAGCTAGCTCACGTAATGAGAACTAACATCTTATTTATTCAAAACTTTATCCACTGGAGACAAGTAAATAGCATAAACTAGCATATCTGCAATGAGAACTAACAGATAGAAGACCTGGAAATACCAGCAAATCAACTTATCAGCAGACAAAAGTACATATGTAATTATATCCCAAAAAAATAAAAAAGAAAAAAACATGTAATAATGGACTTTAGAATGAAAGGGAAAACGAAATTAATATGATTCTATCCTCCTATATGTCAAGCAATCCTATCTATCCAGCACATGCACTGCATGCAGATGTTAATTCATTAAATGAAATTTCAATATAACATTAGATTTTGATGTAAATGAGTTTCACATTAACAATGCATCAAATTTAAACTTTATTAAAAGTAAGGATCTAACTCAACAAGGTCTTCACGAGTTTTGAAGGGTTTATACTTCATACTTCTAATATTAGCAGAATTAACATTAGAAACCAGGGTCTTCTCCGAAGACTACTATTACTGAGGACCTGTCCACATTCCAGCTCACTTCAAATTCCTAACTGTCATTTTTCTCTCTATTTTCAGTTTTCCTCATCTCTTCTTTCTACTTCCAACTCTAAAAGTATGAGTCAGAGAGATGTGCTTTCTTCTTTTTTCAATTTCTAACATTACCCCGTCACTCAATGACATAAACACTTGCCTATAATTTGCTGCATTTATAGCCTTCCAGAAAAAAAAGTGAAGTCATAAATTATACTCAATAGTCTTGATAAGCATACCTTCAACAGATTAATTGTGTTTCTCCAATATATACGAGACCCTTCATATGATATTGGGAAGAAAGTATGTATGATTAACACAAATAAATGGCCATGATCAATAAAACAGAAAAAATATATGAAAGGTTAGTTTTGATAAATGAATATCATTCCATGCACATTATGTATCTTTTCATACATGTACACACAGTGTTCAAATATTTTAAGTAACAATGTATGACAGATTTAGTTCCTGATCGTGTAAGACCAAACTACAGCCTAATATGTTTATATGCAAATAAGTTTGGCGAGTGTCATAATTTTTAAAGATTTGAGAGATACAATTTTGTTTGGAAAAATAAACAGATACAAAATTAAGTAAAATATTTTTGTCCCAAGACAATTTGACTAACTTTGTGTCTACCCAAAAGCTGGAAACTGTAAGAAAAGAAACAAAGACAATTCTTTAATCTTGCCTTTCTCTTATTGTGTCTCTATTTTTTTGTTCTATAACACTTACTAAGCATAGATTTTGAATTTCTTTATAATAACCGCTTTAAAAAATGATGCTAGGAATGACCTTCATCAAAGGAAGAGGTTACAAATATTTTGTGTAGACATTTGATGCCATATTGAGGAAAATGCATCTTCATAATGAAACCAAATCAATAAATTAATGTGTCTTTATAGTCTCAAACAGAAACAATATTTAGCACACATTTTATTAGTATAGCATAAATTGAGGAGTGAGCATTTACCCATAAGAAACAACAAAGATTTTATTCTAATCATGAGGAGTGAAAGTACACCATTCAAAGACTTCTATAACAGGATAATTATTATATACTAAGGCACACATAAACATGTTGAATAAATTATTTATTATTCTTATCAGACTTGAAGTCCTAATTTTCCTCTTTTTTTTTATTTACTAAATCAATTTTTAATAACAATCGATGTGAATGTTGCATATAAAAAAATTAATTTTAATGTGATTGTTTGATGACAGCTCAAGGCAGTAGTATGAGCAATCTTGCTCAAAAACTTATGAACAAAGAAGAACCACAAGAACATAAAAGAAGAGAGAATATACAAAATAAAATAAAAAGGATAACTAGTATTTGAGAATATGTAAAATTCAAGTTACAGTACAAGAATGAGAGAGCTATATGTATGGGCTCAAATATAAAGGTTATGAACGATCCAACTAAACAGGGAAGCACCAACAATTAGGGTACAATCTTAACTAACATAGTTAACCAAATAATAATAATAATGACTAACATACTCTTGACACTCCACTCAAACTTTCGTGGGGAGATATGGTCTAAGTTTTGATGTTATGTTATGATACTAAAATAATTTTCCTCACAAAAACCATTTCATAAATCTCTTAGACACACACACACAAACATAAATACACCCATTTGGGCATAATCAAAAGCAAAATAAAACTCAAAAATAGTACTCAATTAAACCACCAAGTTTGCCCTTTATCCTTTTCTACAAGGCACAATAATTCAGATATTCATATATACACATTAAGGCTTGGTATTTTCCAGGCCACCACTGGGTTCAGGAAGGAGGTCTTTCTCCTTATTAGTTTTATTAAGTGATGAGCCGAAGCAATACACACTAAAATATCAAGACTCAAGGTTCAGAAATTGCGGGAAAATTGAATCAGAATGTTAAATTGGGAAAGAAAATTTTAGGCAAAATCAATCGACCAGTGTTATTCGAACCAAAATTCAGAAGGCACAGAGATGAAATTGATACAAAATTAATTTATCAACAACCACTAAAATTAAATTGGGACAAGGGAAAAGAACGTACGAGAGAGAGGGGAGAGGGGCCAATCTGCAATGCACAAAAGGGCAAAGGGGAAGGCTGCCGACGATGACACTGGGATTGATAGCTGGGGAGGACGCCGACAACGTCACCGACATGCACGGCGGAAGGAGAAGACTTGGACGACCCATTCCACTTTAGCTTCGTGCGCGAAAGTTACACGGCGAAGGAAGGAGACCGGTGATGGGGAAGAACGACGACACGGACGTGACGGCTGGAACTACCGGAAGGAAGATTCACCATAGCGGGGGAAGGAGACCAGCGATTGGCGCCTTTGCTCTGCTGGGGTTCGCGTGCAAAAGGTGAAAGTTAATAGCGCCTATTAATTTTTGTTTGGGATTTTAGTGAAACAAAACCCCTCCCGTCAAGGTTATTTGCTGCTGTTGGGGCCTAAAACTGCCTCAAGTCAAATCAATTGGAGTGGAGCTTATTTACGTAACAAGAACCGCACCAATTTAACCAATTTGCAGCAGTTTGAAAAAACACTGGTAATTTTTGGCCGCTAAGTCCCGTTTCTTTTGTAGTGATGAACCTAAACATTATATTGTGTTGGTTTCACGCCCTAAATTCTAAATCTTGAAAAGAAAAGAAAAATCTCGAAAAAACACTAAATACTGATAACTGGTATGCATTTTGCTGGAACAAACTGTTGGCCGCTTCTTTTCAAGAAAATCCAATAATCCATGTGTTACGTGGGTGACCTGAGTTAAATGGATTGGGCTTGAAGTATTGGCCCAAACGTCGGGGAAAGGTGGTCTCCGACTTGTTCGTGTTCGGGAGCCGCCGTTCGAGTTGTATGTTTGAAAGAATGGGGGGTGGTACCTGCAAAGACACTCTGATGCCTAAGTTAGCAAAGGGGGAAGCAGGTTTAAGAGTACTGGAACTTGGTTTTACGTGAGTGTGTTAGTATATTTATAGTGGTGATCCAATAACCACCGTTGGAGTAGTTTCACTTCTGAAGGTGGATAACTGTCCCTTTATCTTAGGGTTGTTGAGATATTACTTCTGGAAGTGGATGAGAGATTTTAGGGGGCAGTTACTTATTTGAATAAGTGTTATCTGCCAGCTCAATCCTATTCTAACCTCTTTGAGGAGGGTCTTATGTCGAACCTGATCTCTTTCAAAAGATCGGGCGAGTGGTGAAGGCCAACCTTGGGATTGGGCCTTCTTGGCTTACTTGGGCCTGAACCATAGCATTGGGCTAGGGTATAAACAGTGCCCCTACTCAAATACGATCTCTTAGCTGTGAGTTGGATTCGAGTATTAATTGAACTCGGGTCCATTCAAGTCAGAAATCGACGTGTTTTTGGTTTGAAACCGATGTGATTTTAAATTTCTCAATCGTTGCGTCTAATCACACGTCGTGTCTAATAAACCTCGCGTCCGTTTAGGGATTTTGCATTTACGCATGGGGGCAGTTACATTGGTAACAGCGCGTTGCTTTACTGTTATGTCCCTGGTCTATTATAAATACTTTTCCCTCTTCTTTCTTTGTTTTCTTTCGTCTTCTCTTCATAGTTTTTCCCTGCTCTTTTGCTTTTTCACTAAAAACTCCCTTTTGCCTTCCGTTCTCGGGTGGTTCGTTGCTTTCCGTTGCCGTGACTGCCTCTCTTTGATTCCATAGAAAAGGTTAGTTTTTCTCCACCTTCCTCTGTCATTTGTGTAGTGCTTTCTTTATTTCCGTTTGGTGCATTTGTGAGGAGAATTTCATGTCTTTACCACTCCTTGGTTTGCAATGCGAGGCTTTAGGATTTTTGCATGTTTATTGGATATCGTTGTTGCCACCTAGTAATTCTTTTTCTTATTTGCCTGTGGAAGAAACTTCCTTGTCTTTGGGAAACCTGTTTTTTGATGATTTTATTTTTCTTTGTAGGTCTTATTGCTTTTATACCTACTTCCTTATTTGTCGAAAAAATGCCTTCCCATATTCCTGAGACCCTTTTGAAGTGGGTAGATGATTCTATGCTTATTGAGAAACCTTTAGTAGATACTGACTTTATCACCGCGCTTCGTACCCTTCATAGAACTAGTTGCCCCGGATCCCGAGGACCGAGTTTGTTGTGGGAGGGTTGCCGATTCTGACCCTCATTTTTTCTTTATGTACGTCGCCTTTTCACCCATTTGGGGGTTTCCTTTCCTTTTTCTGAGATTGAAATGGACATTTTGTTCCATTGCCGAGTTGCTCCTACCCAAATTCATCCCAATTTATGGGGTTTTATGAAGGTTTACCAACTTTTCAGCCAAGAGCTTGATTTTCTAGCCTCTTTAAAAATCTTTTTCTATCTCTTCCACCTAACTCGATCTTTCAGTAAGCAAAACACACAGCAATGGGTATCTTTCTGAGCCATTCAGGGTCGGAAGGTGTTTTCCATTTTTGACGAATTCTTCCATGACTTCAAAAACTTTTTCTTCAAGGTCCAAGCTATAGAGGGCCACCATCCTTTTTTTCTTACATGAGAATAGCCAGCCCTGATTTCCTCTGTACTGGTTGGAGGCCTCCCCTATTGAAAAATATAGCTTGGATGATTTGGATGAGGTAGAGGAGGCCATTGTTGGATTTTTTCGAGAGGCCTAGGGGAGGGCTCCAAATCTGGGTACTAAAAAATTCCTTCTTAGCTCTCCGAGCTTCGTCAAAACCGAGCTAGGTAGCTTTTGTTTCTTTGTGGATGTTTTTGGAAGAATTATGACTTGCAATATGTTCCTTTCCGATTTGTAGGTTGACCAAATTTTATTTTCTTCTTTCAGAAATGGTGAAAAGTGGATCTAGCGCTGCTTACCAAAAGGTCCAGGAGGCCAAGAGGAAGGCTTATGCCCGAGCTGACGCTGCTAAGGTCGGAGCTTCTGGCGCTTCCCCTCACAACTTGGAGTCCTCTTCTCGCCTGATTTTGGTAAACCCTGCTTCTGCTTCTTCTCTTCCTCCTCCTGCCCCTGTCCCCCCAGTTCGGCTTCCTTCCGAACCTGAAAAGAAGAAATGTAAGACCTCAGAAACTGGTTCTTCCCCTTCTAGGGAGGTCAACTTCGATGGTCCGAAGTTCGTTCGGAAGCACATCTTTCCTCATAGCCATATCTCTATGGATGATGTTTTCCTTCGAAATCATCTTCAAATTTTGGTTTCGGGGGAGGGGGGAGAGTTCAAACTGCTGGTGTTTGCACTGCCTTTCTTGATCTTCTGGACAAAACTCCCTTAAGCTCTTTTCAAAAGACTATGGAGGACGTTTAGAGGAGGATTATCCTATATCAAGAGGAGGAAAAGAGGCTGCAGGAGAAGAATGCCTGGTTGAAGGAGGAGCTGGCCCAACTCCAGGAGAGGGAGAAGAAGCTGATGGGTCAGTGTGCCATGGCTGAGGGTGCGAAGGAGAAGGCAGAGCAAAACTACGTTAGGCTTTTTTCTGAAAATATTGATCTTCAAAGGCAGGTGGAGCTGAATCGGGAGGCCTATCAGGAGCTGGAGGATTCAATCATCGAGAGCTCGGAAGAGGTTTTCAGGGTGTTAAAGGAACAAGTCGAAGTTATTGCTCCCGACTTGGACCTTTCAGCCCTCCATCCTGATAAGGTGGTCATAAATGGGGTGGTTGTCTCTCCTCCTCGCCCTGAGACCGATTCCGAGCTGAAGACTCATGGGCAATGGATTGTTGAGTCTCCTCCTCGTGAGGAACAATAGGAGGGATTCCTGTCGAGTTCTTCTGAGGCTCCGACTTCTGCCGCCGAAGAGACCGCTCCGACCCCTTCTACTCCTGCAGCAGATCCGAGCTTCCTTCTTATTGATGACTCCGACCTTCCTTCTAAGTAAATTTAGCTATTAGGGCCTGGCTTGTGGCCGCTCATTGAAACATTTATTATTTTTTTATATGTTTATTGGTGTGGTGGTTTCTTGACACTTTGACCTTTTATGGTCATTAACAAAAAAGTAGTTTGTTTGGTTCGCTCTTTTTTGGATAAGGGCCTTTTTTAACAAAAAATATTTTGATCATGCATGTTTTTTTATGCTTTTATCTTTCTGAGGTTTTTACGAAAAAACCCTTCGATTTTCGTGAGAAAATCTTTTTATTGCGAGGGCCGTTTGTTCTGAGTTAGACAATTTTATTTGTCAAAACTCTTAAAAGCTTGAGAAAGCCTTTGCTTCTATCCTCGAGATGTTTTCATCTCTCTTTTTGCGTTCTGTTATTTCAAACTTACATATTCAATTTTTGCTTATCGAATTGTTTTCATAACTTAGGTTATTTTTGTGATGCATTTTGTTTTTTCTCGGGTTATCCGACTTGTGAGTCGCTAGTGATATCGTTCCCGAGTTATCATGATCGTCTTTTGTAACCTCTTTACACCGACCTGTACCTCGTCGTTTTATCTCACCGACCACTTAGGTAGGTCATGGGATTTTCACGCTTTTTTGAGCTTAAATCAGTGCGTTTCATAGAATAATAATAGTAATAACGGAATTGTGAAGAGTTAAAATAAATTCTTATCAATTGATTGAGGTAACTTCTATAAGAGTTATTTTTAGCTACTAAGGGATTTAAAACTTTTAGCCCTTAGTTCCCGCTTTGATGCCTCATTAAAACCCCCTTCAGAAAAATCCTTTTTTGGGAAAAAACCATGAAGTTGGGAAAAAGAGTACATCAGGGAGCGGGGTTCACTTCTAACTATAATACCTCCTCATGTTGGAGGCATGCCACGATCTGGGGAGATCAGCGCCACTCAAGTCGAACACTTTGTCGTATCCCTTTCGGTGCACGAAATCGTGATTGTTCATTCCCCATCAACGGCGCCAAAAACTTAGCACGCACATTTGCAATCTTAAATTCTTTTTCACAATTTTGATAGAACTAACCAGCAAGTGCATTGGGTCGTCCAAGTAATAAACCTTACGTGAGTAAGGGTCGATCCCACGGAGATTGTCATCTTGAAGCAAGCTGTGGTCGCCTTGTAAATCTCAGTCAGGCGGATTCAAATGGTTATGGAGATTTGATAATTAAAAAATAATTAAAATATAAAATAAGATAGAAATACTTATGTAATTCATTGGTGAGAATTTCAGATAAGCGTATGAGTTGCTTTTGTTCCTTCTGAACCTCTGCTTTCCTACTGCTTTCATCCAATCATTCATACTCCTTTCTATGGCAAGCTGTATGTTGGGTGTCACCGTTGTCAATGGCTACTTTCCTTCCTCTCAGAGAAAATGGTCCTCTACGGTTTCCCGCATGGCTAATCAGCTGTTGGTTCTCAATCGTGTAGGAATAGGATTTACTATCCTTTTGCATCTGTCACTACGCCCTACAGTCGTGAGTTTGAAGCTCGTCACAGTCATCCCATCCCAGATCCTACTCGGAATACCACAGAGAAGGTTTAGACTTTCTAGATCTCAAGAATGCTGCCAATTGATTCTAGCTTATACTACGAAGACTCTGATCTCACGGAATGGAAGGCTCTATTGTCAAGAGAGGCAATCATGCGTCGTGGACCAGGAATCCAAGAGATACACACTCTAGCTTGTTTTCATGTAGAACGGAAGTGGTTGTCAATCACGCTTTCATAAGTGAGAATGATGATGAATGTCACATAATCATCACATTCATCATGTTCTTGTGTGCGAATGAATATCTTAGAATAAGAATAAGCATGAATTGAATAGAAAAACAATAGCACTTTGCAATAATTCATGAAGAACAACAGAGCTCCACACCTTAATCTATGGTGTGTAGAAACTCCACCGTTGAAAATACATAAGAACAAGGTCTAGGCATGGCCGAATGGCCAGCCTCCCCAAATGGCATATGAATTTGAAAGATAGGGAAAACGACCCAAATTGATCCAAAGATGTAAATACCACAGTAAAAAGGCCTATTTATACTAAACTAGTTACTAGGGTTTACAGAGATAAGTAAATGATGCAGAAATCCACTTTCGGGCCCACTTGGTGTGTGCTTGGGCTGAGCATTGAAGCTTTCACGTGTAGAGGTCTTTCTTGGAGTTAAACGCCAGTTTGTAACTTGTTTCTGGCATTTAACTCTACTTTGTAGAATGGGGCAAAAAGCTAGCGTTAAATGCCAGTTTGCGTCGTCTAAACTCGAGCAAAGTATGGACTATTATATATTGCTGGAAAGCCCTGGATGTCTACTTTCCAACGGAATTGAGAGCGCGCCAATTGGGTTTCTTTAGCTCCAGAAAATCTACTTCGAGTGCAGGGAGGTCAGAATCCAATAGCATCTGCAGTCCTTCTTCAGCCTCTGAATCAGAGTTTTGCTCAAGTCCCTCAATTTCAGCCAGAAATTACCTGAAATCACAGAAAAACACACAAACTCATAGTAAAGTCCAGAAACGTGATTTTTATTTAAAAACTAATAAAAATATACTAAAAACTAACTAAATCATACTAAAAACTATGTAAAAATAATGCCAAAAAGCGTATAAATTATCCGCTCATCACAACACCAAACTTAAATTGTTGCTTGTCCCCAAGCAATTGAAAATCAAATAGGATAAAAAGAAGAGAATATACTATAAACTCCAAAATATCAATGAAACTTAGCTCCAATTAAATGAGCGAGACTAGTAGCTTTTTGCCTCTGAACAGTTTTGGCATCTCACTTTATCCCCTGAAGTTTAGAATGATTGGCATCTATAGGAACTCAGAATTCAGATAGTGTTATTGATTCTCCTAGTTCAGTATGTTGATTCTTGAACACAGCTACTTTATGAGTCTTGGCCGTGGCCCTAAGCACTATGTTTTCCAGTATTACCACCGGATACATAAATGCCACAGACACATAATTAGGTGAACCTTTTCAGATTGTGACTCAGCTTTGCTAGAGTCCCCAATTAGAGGTGTCCAGAGTTCTTAAGCACACTCTTTTTTTTTTCTTTGGACCTCGTCTTTAACCGCTCAGTCTTAAGCTTTTGACTTGACACCTTCACGCCACAAGCACAAGGTTAGGGACAGCTTGGTTTAGCCGCTTAGGCCAGGATTTTATTCCTTTGGGCCCTCCTATCCACTGATGCTCAAAGCCTTGGATCCTTTTTATTACCCTTGCCTTTTGGTTTTAAGGGCTATTGACTTTTTCTGCTTGCCTTTCTTTTTTTCTTTCTCTCTTTCTTTTTTTTCTTTTATTTTCGCAAGCCTTGTTATTCACTGCTTTTTCTTGCTTCAAGAATCAATTATATGATTTTTCAGATTATCAAATAACATTTCTCCTTTTTCATTATTCTTCAAGAGCCAACAATTTTAACATTCAAAAACAATAAATTCAAAAGACATATGCACTGTTCAAGCATTCATTCAGAAAAAAAAAGTATTGTCACCACATCAAAAATAATTAAACTAATTTCAAGGATGAATTCGAAATTCATGTACTTCTTGTTCTTTTGTAATTAAAACATTTTTCATTTAAGAAAGGTGATGGATTCATAGGACATTCAAAACTTTAAGACATAGACACTTAAACACCAGTGATCATGCAATAAAGACATAAACATAAATAAACATAGAGCATATTAAACGAAAAACAGAAAAATAAGAACAAGGAGATTAAGGAACGGGTCCACCTTAGTGAGGGTGGTGTCTTTTTCCTCTTGAAGAACCAATGGTGTTCTTGAGCTCCTCTATGTCTCTTCCTTGTCTTTGTTGCTCCTCCCTCATAGCTCTTTAATCTTCTCTAATCTCATGGAGAATGATGGAATGCTCTTGGTGTTCCATCCTTAGTTGTCCCATGTTGGAACTTAATTCTCCTAGGGAGATGTTGATTTGCTCCCAATAGTTCTGTGAAGGAAAGTGCATCCTTTGAGGTATCTCAGGGATTTCATGGTGAGAAATTTCCTCATGCTCTTGTTGAGGTCCATGATCTCTTGTTTGCTCCATACTTTTCTTAGTGATGGGCTTGTCCTCATCAATGAGGATATCTCCCTCTATGTCAATCCCAGCCGAATTGCAGAAGTGGCAAATAAGGTGAGGAAAGGCTAACCTTGCCAAAGTGGAGGACTTGTCAGCCACTTTGTGGAGTTCTTGAGGTATAATCTCATGAACTTCTAATTTCTCCCTAATCATGATACTATGGATCATGATGGCCCGATCCACAGTTACTTCGGATCGGTTGCTAGTAGGAATGATAGAGCGTTGGATGAACTCCAACCATTCTCTAGCTACAGGCTTAAGGTCCGGTCTTCTCAATTGAACCGGTTTGCCTCTTGAGTCAACTTTCCATTGAGCTCCTTCCACACATATGTCCATGAGGACTTGGTCCAACCATTGATCAAAGTTGACCCTTCTAGTGTAGGGGTGTGCATTTTCTTGCATCATTGGCAAGTTGAACGCCAACCTTACATTTTCCAGACTGAAATCTAAGCATTTTTCCCGAACTATTGTAAGCCAATTCTTTGGGTTTGGGTTCATACTTTGATCATGGTTCCTAGTGATCCATGCGTTTGCCTAGAACTCTTGAACCATTAAGATTCTGACTTGTTGAATAGGATTGGAGAGTACTTCCTATCCTCTTCTTCTATTCTCTTATTGGATCTCCGGATATTCGCTCTTTCTGAGCTTAAAAGGAACCTCAGAGATTACCTTTTTCTTGGCCACAACTTCATAGAAGTGGTCTTGATGGACCTTTGAGATAAATCTCTCCATCTCCCATGACTCAGAGGTGGAAGCAATTGCCTTCCCTTTCCTCTTTTTTGAGGTTTCTCTGGCCTTAGGTGCCATTAATGGTTATGGAAAAACAAAAAGCAATGCTTTTACCACGCCAAACTTAAAAGGTTTGCTCGTCCTCGAGTAAAAGAAGAAAGAAAGTAGTAGAAGAAGAATAAAATGAAGGAGATCGAGGGAGAAGGTGTATTCGGCCAAGGGGGAGAAGTGGTGGATGTAGTGTGTGAAAATGGAGTAGTGTTGAGGGGTTTATATAGGGGTGGGGGAAGGGTAGGTTTTGGCCATTAGGGTTGGGTTTGGGAGGGAAAAGAATTTGAATTTTGGAGGTAGGTGGGGTTTATGGGGAAGAGGTATGGAGGTGATTGGTGAAGGGTATTTGGGGAAGAGTGTTATGAAAAGGTGTGAAGAGGAGAGAAGAAGAGGTGGGGTAGGTGGGGATCCTGTGGGGTCCACAGATCCAGAGGGGTCAAGGACTTAGCATCCCTTCTCCATTTAGGCATGCAAAATGCCCTTAGAATGCATGTCTAGCATTAAACGCCAGCTTGCTGCTTGTTTCTGGCATTTAACGCCAGTCTGGTGCTTCTTTCTGGCATTTAACGCCAGCTTGATGCTTCTTTCTGGCGTTAAATGCCAGTTTGATGCTTCTTACTGGCGTTTAAACGCCAGTAAGCTCTTCCTCCAGGGTGAGCTATTTTTAATGCTGTTTTTTATTTTTCAGTAGTTTTTGTGACTTCACATGATCATCAACCTAAAGAAAACATAAAATAGCAATGGAAAATAAATAGATATAATTAAATAACATTAGGTTGCCTCCCAACAAGCGCTTCTTTAATGTTAATAGCTTGACAGTGAGCTCTCATGGAGCTTCACAGATAATCAGAGCAAGGTTGGGGTCTCTTAACACTAAACTTAGAGTTTGGTTGTGGCCTCTCAACACCAAACTTAGAGTTTGGTTGTGGCCTCCCAACACCAAACTTAGAGTTTGAATGTGGGGGTTTTGTTTGACTCCGTATTGAGAGAAGCTTCTCATGCTTCCTCTCCATGGTTACAGAAGGAGAACCTTGAGTCTTAAATACAAGGTAGTCCTCATTCAATTGAAGGACCAACTCTCCTCTGTCAACATCAATAACAGCTTTTGCTATGGCTAGGAAGGGTCTGCCAAGGATGATGGATTCATCCTCATCCTTCCCAGTGTCTAGGATTATGAAATCAGCAGGGATGTAAAGACCTTCAACCTTCACCAGCACGTTCTCTACTAGTCCATAAGCCTTTTTCATTGATTTGTCTGCCATCTTTAATGAGATTCTTGCAGCTTGTACCTCAAAGATTTCCAGTTTCTCCATTACAGAAAGTGGCATAAGGTTTATCCTTGATCCAAGGTCACATAGAGCCTTCTCAAAGGTCATGGTGCCTATGGTACAAGGTATGAAGAACTTTTCGGGATCCGGTTTCTTCTGAGGTAAAGTTTGCCTCATTAATCCATTCAGTTCATTGGTTAACGAGGGGGGTTTATCCTCCCAAGTCTCATTACCAAATAAACTGGCATTCAACTTCATGATTGCTCCTAGATACTTAGCAACTTGCTTTTCGGTGACATCTTCATCCTCTTCAGAGGAAGAACATTCATCAGAGCTTATGAATGGCAGAAGGAAGTTCAATGGAATCTCTATGGTCTCTGTATGAGCCTCAGATTCCTTTGGTTCCTCAAATGGGAATTCCTTTCTGTTCGGAGGATGTTCCAAGAGGTCCTCCTTACTGGGATTCACGTCCTCCTCCTCCTATGGGCATTCGGCCACACCAAGTAAGGTTATGGCCTTGCACTCTCTCTTGGGATTTTCTTCTGTATTGCTTGGGAGAGTACTGGGAGGAGTTTCAGTATTCTTCTTACTCAGCTGACCCACCTGTGCCTCCAAATTTCTAATGGAGGACCTTGTTTCATTCATAAAACTTAGTGTGGTCTTGGATAGATCAGAGACTATGGTTGCTAGACCAGAATGGCTCTATTCAGAATTCTCTGTCTGTTGCTAAGAAGATGATGGAGAAGGCTTACTATTACTAAACCTATTTCTTCCACCATTATTATTGAAGCCTTGTTGAGGCTTATGTTGGTCTTTCTATGAGAAATTTGGATGATTTCTCCATGAAGGATTATAGGTGTTTCCATAGGGTTCTCCCATGTAATTCACCTTTGCCATTGTAGGGTTCTCAGGATCATAAGCTTCTTCTTCAGAAGATGCTTCTTTAGTACTGTTGGATGCAGCTTGCAATCCATTCAGACTCTGAGAAATCATATTAACTAGCTGAGTCAATATTTTGTTTTGAGCCAATATGGCATTCAGAGTATCAATTTTAAGAACTCCCTTCTTCTGAGGCATCCCATTCTTCACAGGATTCCTCTTAGAGGTATACATGAACTGGTTATTTGCAACCATTTCAATGAGTTCCTGAGCTTCTGCAGGGGTTTTCACGTGAAGAGATCCTCCTGCAGAATGGTCCAATGACATTTTTGACAACTCAGACAGACCATCATAGAATATACTTATGATGCTCCATTTTGGAAGCATGTCAGTAGGACACCTTTTGATCAGTTTCTTGTATCTTTTCCAAGCTTCATAGAGGGATTCTCCTTCCTTCTGTCTGAAGGTTTGGATTTTCACTCTAAGCTTTCTCATCTTTTGAGAAGGAAAGAATTTGTCCAAGAAAGCACTGACCAACTTATCCCAAGAGTTCAGGCTATCCTTAGGTTGTGAATCCAACCATGTTCTAGCTCTGTCTCTTACAGCAAAAGGGAAAAGCAAAAGCCTGTAGACCTCGGGATCAACTCCATTGGTCTTGACAGTGTCACAGATTTACAAGAATTCAGCTTAAAACTAATGAGGATCTTCCATTGGAAGTCTATAAAACTTGCAGTTCTGTTGCATTAGAGAAACTAATTGAGGTTTAAGCTCAAAGTTGTTTGCTCCAATTGCAGGAAGTGAGATGCTTCTTCCATTGAAGTTAGAAGAGGGTGCAATAAAGTCACCAAGCATCTTCCTTGCATCTCCACCATTGTTATTAGGTTCGGCCATGTCTCCTTCTTTTTCAAAAATTTTTGTCAGATCCTCTCCAAAGGGTTGTGCCTTAGCTTCCCTTAGCTTTCTCTTTAGAGTCCTTTCAGGTTCAGAGTCAGCTTCAACAAGAATGTTCTTATCCTTGTTCCTGCTCATATGAAAAAGAAGAGAACGGAAAAGAAAATATAGAATCCTCTATGTCACAGTATAGAGATTCCTTATGTGAGTATAAGAGGAGAAGAATAGAAAGAGGAGAAGAGAAAAACTCGAACACAGAGAAGAAGAGAGGGTTCGAATTTTGAGTGGAAGAGGGGTGTTAGTAAATAAATAAATAAATAGAAAGAGATGAGAGGGGGATGAATTCGAAAATTAAATAAAATGAAATAAAAATATTTTTATTTTTATTTTGTCTATTAATTAGAATTCGAAATTTAAGAAGGAAAATAAAATTAAATTAAAATTTAAAACAATTAGTTAATGAAAAGAAACTTTTTTTGAAAAAGAAGTTAGTGATTTTCGAAAATAAGAGAGAGAAAAGTAGTTAGGTGGTTTTGAAAAAGATATGATTGAAATACTAAACTTTTAAAATCAAACAAAAAGTTAAGTGGTTAATTGAAAAAGATTTAAAAATCAAATTTGAAAGGGTGAGAAGTTAGAAAAGATTTTGAAATTGATTTTGAAAAAGATATGATTGAAATTGAAAAAGATATGATTGAAATTTAATTTGAAAAAGATTTAAAAAGGAAATTAAAAAGATTTGATTTTTGAAAATTAAAGTTGATTACTTGACTAAAAGAAACTAAAAGAAACTAAAAGATAGGATTTTAAAATTTAAAGATTGAACTTTTCTTAATAGGCAAGTAACAACTTGAGATTTTTGAATCAAAATATTAAAAGTTAGCAATGAATTCGAAAATATGAAACAAAAATAAGAAAAAAATTTTTGAAAATCATTTTGAAATTTTCGAAAATATTAGGAAGAAAATTGAAAAATATTTGATTTTTGAAAAAGTTTTGAAAAGATAAGATTCTTAAATTGGAAATTTTGACTTGGCTAAAAAGAAACAACTAAATTTTTAAAAAGTTTTGAAAAAGTCAACTCAAATTTTTGAAAATTTATGAGAGAATAAGGAAAAGATATTTTTTTTATTTTTGAATTTTTAATGAGGAGAGAGAAAAATAACAAAAAGACTCAAAACATGAAAATTATAAATCAAAACACTCAATGCATGCAAGAGTACTTTGAATGTCAAGATGAACACCGAGAACACTTTGAATGTCAAGATGAACACCAAGAACTTATTTTTGAAAATTTTTAAGAAAAGGAAAACATGCAAGACACCAAACTTAAAAATTTTTACTCTATAGACACTAATAATTCTAAAATGCATATGAAAAACAAGAAAAGACACCAAACAAGAAAAATTTAGAGATCAAACAAAAAAATTCATCAAGAACAACTTGAAGATCATGAAGAACAAATGCATGAGTTTTTGAAAATTTTAATAAAAAATTAAAAATATGCAATTGACACCAAACCTAAAAATTGACACTAGACTCAAGCAAGAAACATCAAATTTTGGTTTTATGATTTTATTAAATTTTTTTTTTGGATTTTTCGAAAATTAATTGGAAAAAGAAAAATAAGGATTTAAAAATTTCTAATGAGAATTCCAGGGATCATGTAATGTTAGTCTAAAACTCCGGTCCAGGAATTAGACATGGCTTACTAGCCAGCCAAGCTTTCAGTGAAAGCTCCGGTCCAAAACACTAGACATGGCCAATGGCCAGCCAAGCTTTAGCATACAAATCAGGCATACAACAACTGATCAGATGGGGGTCCACGGATTCTTGTGATGATAAGTTGAAATCTCGGTCTAAAGGATTAAACATGGCTTCACAGCCAGCCAGACTTCAACAGATCATCGTGAAACTCTAGAATTCATTCTTAAAAATTCTGAAGCCATAGAATAATTTATTTTTTTTTTGAAAAATTTTCGAAAATAAAAAGAATAAAAATAAAAACTTTAAAATTAAAATAAAATTACCTAATCTGAGCAACAAGATGAACCGTCAGTTGTCCAAACTCGAACAATCCCCGGCAACAGCGCCAAAAACTTGGTGCACGCACATTTGCAATCTTAAATTCTTTTTCACAATTTCGATACAACCAACCAGCAAGTGCATTGGGTCGTCCAAGTAATAAACCTTACGTGAGTAAGGGTCGATCCCACAGAGATTGTCGGCTTGAAGCAAGCTATGGTCGCCTTGTAAATCTCAGTCAGGCGGATTCAAATGGTTATGGAGATTTGATAATTAAAATATAATTAAAATATAAAATAAGATAGAAATACTTATGTAATTCATTGGTGAGAATTTCAGATAAGCGTATGAGTTGCTTTTGTTCCTTCTGAACCTCTGCTTTCTTACTGCTTCCATCCAATCATTCATACTCCTTTCCATGCCAAGCTGTATGTTGGGTGTCACTGTTGTCAATGGCTACTTCCCTTCCTCTCAGTGAAAATGGTCCTCTACGGTTTCCCGTATGGCTAATCAGCTGTTGGTTATCGATCGTGTAGGAATAGGATTTACTATCCTTTTGCGTCTGTCACTACGCCCTACGGTCGTGAGTTTGAAACTCGTCACAGTCATCCCATCCCAGATCCTACTCGGAATACCACAGAGAAGGTTTAGACTTTCTGGATCTCAAGAATGCTGCCAATTGATTCTAGCTTATACCACAAAGACTCTGATCTCACGAAATGGAAGGCTCTATTGTCAAGAGAGGCAATCATGCGTCGTGGACCAGGAATCCAAGAGATACACACTCTAGCTTGTTTTCATGTAGAACGGAAGTGGTTGTCAATCACGCGTTCATAAGTGAGAATGGTGATGAATGTCACATAATCATCACATTTATCATGTTCTTGTGTGCAAATGAATATCTTAGAATAAGAATAAGCATGAATTGAATAGAAAAACAATAGTACTTTGCATTAATTCATGAAGAACAGCAGAGCTCCACACCTTAATCTATGGTGTGTAGAAACTCCACCATTGAAAATACATAAGAACAAGGTCTAGGCATGGCCGAATGGCCAGCCTTCCCAAATGGCATATGAATTCGAAAGATAGGGAAAAAGACCCAAATTGATCAAAAGATGTAAATACCATAGTAAAAAGTCCTATTTATACTAAACTAGTTACTAGGGTTTACAGAGATAAGTAAACGATGCAGAAATCCACTTCCGGGCCCACTTGGTGTGTGCTTGGGTTGAGCATTGAAGCTTTCATGTGTAAAGGTCTTCTTTGGAGTTAAACGCCAGTTTTTAACTTGTTTCTGGCGTTTAACTCTGCTTTTTAACTTGTTTCTGGCATTTAACGCCAGAATAGGGCAGAAAGCTGGTGTAAACGCCAATTTGCATCGTCTAAACTCGGGCAAAGTATGGACTATTATATATTTCTGGAAAGCCCTGGATGTCTACTTTCCAACGCAATTAAGAGCGCGCCAATTGGGTTTCTATAGCTCCAAAAAATACACTTCGAGTACAGGGAGGTCAGAATCCAACAGCATCTGCAGTCCTTCTTCAGCCTCTGAATCAGAATTTTGCTCAAGTCCCTCAATTTCAGCCAGAAATTACCTGAAATCATAGAAAAATACACAAACTAATAGTAAAGTCCATAAATGTTATTTTTATTTAAAAACTAATAAAAATATTCTAAAAACTAACTAAATCATACTAAAAACTATGTAAAAATAATGCCAAAAAACGTATAAATTATCCACTCATCACCTTTCCAAGGACTTCACTTATCTTGTATGGACCTTTCTAATTTGCGGTGAGCATTCCTTTGCCTGACTTATTTATGCCTATGTCATTCCTAATCAGGACCAAGTTATTTGAGGCGAAGCTTCTACGAATTACTTTCTTATTGTATCTACTCGCCATCCTCTGATTGAGCGCTGCTTCCCTTATTTAGGCCTGTTCTCGGACTTCAGGGAGTAGTTCGAGCTCTTCTTTATGTGCCCTGAGATTACCAACCTCATCATAGAATCTCACCCTAGGACTTTGCTCGTTGAATTCAACTGGTATCATGGCTTCTATGCCATAAGCAAGTCGGAAGGGTGTTTCTCTAGTGGCTGATTGAAGTTTGGTTCGATAGGCCCACAACACTTGAGGGAGCTCCTCGACCCAAGCCCCCTTCGCATCTTGAAGCCTTTTCTTTAATCCAGCTAGTATGACTTTATTGGCTGCCTCGGCTTGCCCGTTGGCTTGTGGGTGTTCGACCGAGGTGAATTGGTGCTTGATCTTCATACTAGCTACCAAGTTTCTGAATGTAGAGTCGGTGAACTGGGTTCCATTATCCGTGGTGATGGAATAGGGGATTCCATAGCTAGTAATGATATTTTTGTAGAGGAACTTCCGACTTCTCTGAGCTGTAATGGTTGCCAAGGGTTCTGCTTCAATCCACTTTGTAAAGTAGTCTACCCCCACTATGAGGTATTTTACTTGTCTAGGCACTTGGGGAAAAGGTCCGAGTAGATCTAATCCCCATTTTGCAAAAGGCCATGGAGAAGTTATGCTTATGAGTTCCTCAGGAGGAGCGACATGAAAGTTAGCATGCAGTTGGCATGGCTGACATTTCTTTCCGAATTCGGTAGCGCCCTTCTAAAAGGTCGGCCAATAAAACCCAACTCGGATAACTTTTCGAGCTAAAGACCTTGCTCCGAGATGGCTTCCGCAGATACCATTGTGCACCTCTTCCAAGACTTCTGCTGTTTTTAAGGTCGGGACACACTTCAACAATGGTGTGGATATTCCTCTTCTATAGAGTATATTTTTTTACAAAGGTGTAACTTTGTGCCTCTCTTCATATTTTCATGCCTTCATTTTCCTCCTTGGGTAGGATGTCAAATTTTATGTATTCGATTAAAGGGGTCATCCACCCGAGGTCCAAGCTGGATACCTTTAGAATGTCTTCTTTAGCCTCTATTTTCGTGACAGAGGGTTCTTGGAGAGTTTCTGGATCAGGCTTCTATTATTTCCTCCTAGCTTGGTACTTGCTAACTTGGAGAGGGCATCTACTCTGCTATTTAGATCCCGAGTTATATGTCTGATCTCAGTCTTTGAGAATCGCCTAAGGTACTTGTTCCGAGGGTTACCTGAAACTGTAGGTTGATCTCGGACGAGATCTTCTGTGCTGGTCGGAGCTGACGTGTTCGGATGGTGGGTGGTGGCCGGAGCGGCCGTGTCCAACTTCTTGGACTGGCAATGCTACTAATCCTTTATCACCAGAGGGTGGTGGTACCTGCAAGGGACTCCGATGCTTAAGTTAGTAAGGGTATTAAGTAGGTTTTTAGTAGAATCAGAGTATGAGTTATACCTGGGTGCTCCAGTGTATTTATAATGGTGTGGAGTGACCTTCTTAGATAGGATAAGTTAGTTATCTTATCATATCTTATCTTATCTTTGAGTGATGTCATCTTATCTTCAAGGGAACCGCCCTTATCTCTATAGGCTTGGGCTGCCTTTGGATTTAGGCCGTGTTCCTCTATTCGGGCCCTTTATTGGGCTTTCCTGGCAATTTGGCCGAGCTCTTTGAGAAGAGGTCGGATAGTCTGACCTGAAGAGGTCGGTCGCCTTGTCGCTAAACATCCCGGGTCGGATAGCTCGACCCAGGGTATGAACAGTGCCCCTGCTCGAGCTCAGTCTTTCTTTTGAGGTCAAGTCTTAGTTTTAGGACTTCGATCATTCTCTGGTGAAACCGAACTCGAGCATTTTGTCGACTTTGCTGAAGCTTTTGAATGTGAAGCGTTTTCCCATTTGTTTTCTTCTAAAGCGCGCACTTTTGCTTTTAGCGTTCTCGTCTTGGAAATGTGCGAGGGTTTAATACCCTCATTAATTGATTTTAATGCCCCGTTTCTCTTGCCTCTTTTATTTTGAATTTTACACTCAAAAAATGGTTTTCTCTTCTCTGTAACTTCCCCTCTTTTCTCTCTGTCTTTCTGTTTTGCCTGAAACTTATATTTTCGCGTTTTCTCTGCGACGCCTGTTTTGGTACTTTATTGGTATTTTGCTTGAGAGGTGATTCCACATTTTGTCGTTCCGGCTTTCAACTTTCTTCAGGACTTTTTCCTTTTTTCAGGTTGGTTCTTCTTTCCGCTTCTTTACTTCCTTCGTCGCTTTGCATTCGGTTCTTGGTAAAGTTTTTATTTTGCTTGAATGCATGCTGTTACTGAGGGTTTTATAAACCTGTTTGCTTTCCCCCAAAAGATTACTCTTTTGATGTCTTTCGCCATTTTGGTAATTTTGCTGATGAACCTTTATAGAAAGTAACGATTTTTCTGGTGGCTCATTTTGATTATCTTCGTGCCGTTGCTTGTTTGGGGGATTTATTTTTCTAAAAAAGGTTGCATCTTTGATGACTTCTTATTGATACATTTTGTTGCTTGGTAGTTCCATTTGTTAACAAACTGAGACTGTGAGTTTGGAAGGTAGTTATTTTGATGACTTTATTTGATTTGTGGTTCGTGGCTTTCTTCTCAGAATGCCACTTTTGTTTGAAAAAAGGGTTATTATCTTCCTGTTAGGACGTGTAGAGGTGTAGGCTTGTAGGTTTTCCTAAGTCCTTGTTCCATAACTGCCTCCAAAGGATGCCCCTGGACCTTGGTGTGAGTCTTGGGGCTTTCCTTTTACTATTTGTATTGCTCTGAATCATATTGTCCGAGTTGTTTTGATATCGCCCGGGCTGTTTTTTGGTTAGTAATCTATTTTCCTTTCTTGTTTGTAGGACTAGTTAACCCATGTCGTCTCGCAAAAATATTGTCGAGACCTCCTCCAGAGTCTCTGAGGGTATGTCGGGCTGGCTAGACTCCCTCGTGTTGATGTGTGTTTCTGTGGTAAATTCTGAATTCTGTGTGGAGCTGAGAAAACATCACAGGGTTTATAGTAATCGGGAGCAGGAGAAAAATTATGAGCTAATAGTACCTGATTCCGATGAAAGGGTTTGTTTCCCGACTTCAGTCCAGGGGGAACGTCCTTTCTTTTATGCCTATGACTATTTTTTTAGTCAAATGAGCATTACCTTTTCCTTTACTCCCTTTGAAACCAATTTGTTGTGGTCATGCAATGTGTCTCCATCCCAACTTCATCCAAATTCATGGGTTTTTGTTAAGATTTTCCAGTTGTTATGTCAGGAATTGGATATTAAACCTTCTCAAACTCTCTTTCCTTACCTTTTCGTTTTGACCAAGCCTGGAATTTCTGCCAAAAAGAAAGCTTCCTAGGTTTCTTTTTGGTCTGCCCAAGGAAAGAAAGTCTTTTTGATGTATGATGAGTCTTTTAGAGACTTCAAGAATTATTTCTTTAAGGTTCGAGCTGTTGAAGGAGCTCGTCCCATTTTTCTGGATGAGAATGACGAGCCCGCCTTTCCCTTAGAGTGGCAAAAGAATGTTGTAGTGTCGAGGTATACGTGGGTGATGTTGGATGAGGTCGTACACGCCTTTATTAACGTGTTGGATGAGAACTGGGGACAGCCTCCTTATCTTGACACAAAAAGGTTTTTAGGGGATCCTTCGCTTCTCCGAGCTGAGCTGGGCAGTGGTTGTCTTATCTTGTTTTTGTTTTGTTTCCTTTTTGTCGAGCTTTGTTCTTTTTCTCTTAATTTGTAACAATCTTTGTGTTTTTTTCCAGAGATGGTGAAAAACAATGATTCTATGAAGGCCTTTAAGAAGGCGAGAAAAGCTACTGTCGCTCAGAACATCTCGGCCAAGGTGGCCGAGGAAGGGTCCTCTCAGATTCAGTCGAAGCCATCCGTACCGAGCTCTCCTGGGCCGAGGAGGATGATCCCTACTCCCCGGGTTCGTTTGGTTGATCCTCCGCAAGCTTCTGTTGCTACCTCTGGCGCTCCTCCTCCGAAAAAACAAAAGACAGCTGAGCCTTTTAACCTTGATGCCCCTGACTTCGATACTGTTGAGTTTGTCAACCAGCAAATCGGTCCTTATGGTACCATCCCTACTGATGATGTTTCTCTTCTTTGCCATCTGGATTTTATTACTTGAAGCAGCATCAAGATGGCACATATGGGGGCAGCTTTATATCGGACTGCCTAAGATCTTCCTATTCATGTTACAAAGGCTTTTATGGAGGAGGCTAAGTTGGAGTTCGACCGGATGAAGGGTTTGAAGGAGGAGCTCGAAGTGAAAGTGACCAAGATGGAGAAGGAGTTGGAGGGCGAAAACGCTAGTTCTATTGCCTTGGCGGCTTCTGCGAAGTTGGCTGAAGACACGGCGTTGAAGCACAAGGAGAGCTATGTCACGACCTATAGGGAAATGATGCGTCTCAGGGATGATTTAGAGTCTGCCCGAGCCGATTATGTCGAGCTCCAGGGTCACCTTGTAGGTAGCGTAAATGCTGCTTATGAGAACCTGAAGGAGCAGGTTCGGGTTCTTGCACTCGAGCTCGACCTTACTCTCTTCAGCTTGGACAACATCGTGAAGGACGGTAAAATTGTCCCTAATGATCCTGATGATGATGATGTTGACCCTCCTTCAGTGCCTGCCACCAAAGCTTCTGTTGCGCCTACTTCTTCAACTCCTTCAGCTGAGGTTGGTCATCCCGAGTCGGAAACCGATTGTCGAATCTTGAATCGGGATGATGGAACGGTGGATGCAGTGCCTCTTCTGACTCGTCCTCCTTCACCCCGTGTTGATGTTGCTAAGAAGTCTTCAGATCCTCAATAATTATTCTGGACGTTTGTGTAGATAGCCTGGCCTGTGGGCTTTGAACCTTTTATATTTTGTAATTGGTAGTTCTGACTTTTTGATACTCTCTTAGTTGCTTGTTTAGCAACTTTATTTTGAAAAATAAAGTGGTTTCTCAAGCTCTTGGGGCTGACTTTTGATAACCTCTTGAGTTTGTCATTATTATAACTTGTGTTTTTTCATAACATGTTTGTCTGCACCTGTCTGATATCTTTTAGGTTTTTGGGAATGTTGGAGCCTTTGTGTTTTCATACTTGTGGCTTGATTCTTTTGAGGTTGTGGTTTTTTTTTGGGTCCAACTTGTATGTCGACTTTCTCGCTTCGGCCTGAAGTTATTTCTAGTAATCTGTCTTATGTGGACCTTTGTTAGGTCTCTGTCAGGAATTACTTTTTATAACGTCAAGGTTTTTGCGCCGACTTCTTTACGTTGGTCCCTTCTAAGTTATTTCTAGTAATCCTCTTTCTTGGACCTTTGTCAGGTCTCTTTTAGGGATTACTTTTTATAACTTGTTTGTGGGAGGCCGACTTCACCATGTCGGTCTCTTCTAAGTTATTTCTAGTAATCCTCTTTCTTGGACCTTTGTCAGGTCTCTTTTAGGGATTACTTTTTATAACTTGTTTCTGGAAGGCCGACTTCACCATGTCAGTCTCTTCTAAGTTATTTCTAGTAATCCTCTTTCTTGGATCTTTGTCAGGTCTCTTTTAGGGATAACTTTTTATAACTTGTTTGTGGGAGGCCGACTTCACCATGTCGGTCCCTGATGAGAGGAACTTTTGCGTGGTCTAGAAATTTGCAGATAAATCCTCGTTGCAAGTATAGTTTCTAAACCTTCAAAAATTTCTTCGTACAAACATTTTGGTTGTCACAAGTAACAAACCCCTTTAAAATTGATAACCGAAGTATTCAAACCTCGGGTCGTCTTCTCAAGGAATTGCAGGGATGTATGTTCTTATTATTGGTTATGAGTTTGTAAATTGGGGTTTCGGAGTTTGGGCAATGGGCACAGGTATATTTAAATAACAAGTAAAATAAATTAACAATAATAAAATCTCTTGGCAAGGTATGAAGAACTGGAAGTCCTATCCTGGTTATCCTTATCAATTGTAATGAGAATTGGATTTTTCTCCCACTTTGTTAACCTCTAACTATGAAGGTAAGTTAAGTGGATGAATTAATTTTTATTCCTCAGGTCCTAGTCTTTCCTTGGGAAAGGCTAGAGTTATTGGAACTCGAATTAATTCTTGAAGAATTCTAATTTTCAGTCAACAATGAGTTTGATAACTCAAGTGTCTCCAATGACTCGAGCAAAGCCAAAAGGGAAAAATTCAAATTATTTATATAATAAATAAAAGAAAGCAATCTTAAATCTGAAATACCTCAACTAATATTAATTAAGAAAATCATAACATGAATGTAGCATAAGCCAAATAGGCAACATAACTAATATAAGCATTAAAGTATCTGAAAGTAAGAGATAAATATAAAGTAAAAGAACATTGAACCTGGGATTGAGAGGCACTCCTAAAACTAAGAGAATTCCTAAATCCTAATCCTAAGAGAGAGGAGAGAACCTCTCTCTCTAAAAACTACATCTACTCCTATAATTGTGAATATGAAAGCTTCTTTATGAATGGATGCATTCCCCCACTTTATAGCCTCTAATCTGTGTTTTCTGGGCAGCAAACTGGGTCAGAAACAGCCCAGAAATCGCTGGTTGCGAATTCAAACACGCTGATTTTCGTCACTGCGATGCGGCCGCATGGGTCACGTGGTCGCGTCGCCTAGCGTCAGAGCAACTATGGTATATTATATATCAAATCGAAGCCCAGACGTTAGCTTTCCAACGCAACTAGAACCGCGTCGTTTGGATCTCTGTAGCTAAAGTTATAGCCGTTTGAGTGCGAAGAGGTCAGGCTGGACAGCTTAGCAATTTCTCCATCTTCTTGTGATCCTTCCACTTTTGCATGCTTCCTTTCCATCCTCTGAGCCATTCTTGCCCTGTAATCTCTGAAATCACTTAACACACATATCAAGGCATCTAATGGTGATAAGAGAGGATTAATATTAGCAATTGTAAGATCAAAGAAGCATGTTTTCAATCATAGCACATAATTAGGAAGGCAAATGTAAAACCATGCAAATAGTATGAATAAGTGGGTAAAGAGTTGATAAAAACCACTCAATTGAGCACAAGATAAACCATGAAATAGTGGTTTATCAACCTCCCCACACTTAAACATTAGCATGTCCTCATGCTAAGCTCAAGAGAAGCTATAAAGATGAAGAGGAATAATAGAGAGTATGAAATGCAACCTACCTATATAAATGCAACTACATGCAAAATGATTCTACCTACTTGGTTAAAAGTAAATAAGTTCTCCAAGATAAAAATAATTCAAATTCCTCTAATTCAAATCATATAAAATAAAGACAAGTAAACTTGTAAGAAGATAGCTCATGAAAGCAGGGAACATAGAATCAAGCATTGAACACTTACTAGTAGTGTATATCACTCTAATCTCTCAAGTGTCTAGGGTTAATCACTCTATTCTTCTCTAATCATGCTTTCTAAACCTTGTTCTTCATCTAACCAATCAACAATATTTAATATACTCATGTTCCCATAGTTTCCCCACACTTAATTGTTACACAATCCCTATCTTAAGCTAACCAAAGATTCAATTGGGATATTTAGTTGTTTTTCTGCTTTAAGGCTAGTGATGTGGTAAAATACAGAACAAATGGGATTAAAAAGGCTCAAAGTGGCTGACAAGGATGATTTAAAGGGTAGCTTATTTGGGATAAGTGAGCTAAAATCAAACAATGGCCTCAATCATATGCAAGCATGTAAATACACTAAATAATGGACATATAGATTGGAACAAAATATAGATTACAATCATAGAGAAGGAAACACACAGGAAAAAATTTATGGTTAAATAATGTAACCATGTAAATAAGCTCAAAATCTCACAGGTTGTGTGTTCTTTGGCTCAAAAACCATGTTCTAAATACAACTTCTGATAAGTTTAACACAAAAGTTTTGATTTTAAATTAGTAAAAATTTTTCAAAAATAGGGTCATTAAAAAGAAATTTATTACTTTAACCAAGTAGTAACTAAATGCACAAAATCAAATAAATATGCAATCAAACATGCAAATGCAACAATTAACAAGGAAAATAAAATATTGGTGTTGATAAGAAAATACTAACCCATGGAGATCGGTATCGACCTCCCCACACTTAAAGATTGCACCGTCCTCGGTGCATGCTGAGATGTGCAGGTGGACGGGTTGCTTTAACTGATGCTTTTCTTTATAGATTGTGCAGATGGACTTGTCTTGTTTCCCCATGTAAACGTCTTTCGGCTTCCTTCCGGGTGGCCATCGTGAAAGAAAAAGGGAAGAAAGGTAACCCAGTAATAGAGATAAGAAAATAAATGAAGTATGGGTGGGTTAATGCCTAATAATAAGGGTCTCAATTACATGGTAGCTACAACATGCAAGTGAGAAAACAATAGAAGCCATGGCATGCCAGTGGTACAAAATGTACAACAATGGGGAAGAGACTGGGGAAGGAGAGATAATATAAATTCATGTCAATGCAAAAGTAATACAGATATAAAAGATTGGCATTGATTTAAATAATATTACTCAATCAGAATTAAACAAGACATTAAGCACCAAGAAAATACCAGAAAAGATGTAACAGTTGAATAAGAACATTTGAACACCAATGGTAAAATAATAAATTTAGAAAAATAAAAATATGCAATGAATGAAAGTATGCAAATAAATTAAATAAAATAAAATAAAAGATAAGAAGAATGAGAAGGGAAAGAAGGGAAGAAGAAGTAAGTAAGAAAGGAGGGAGGAAAAATTAGGATTAGGGGAGAAAACATAAGATATTTGGCAAATTAGGATAAGCTGTGCGGCGCAAGCGACGCGGTCGCGTCGGTCGCGCGGTCTTGTGACCCGTTTTATGCTACTGGCGCGAGGGCAGCCTCGCTCTCACACAACTCTCTGTTCAAAAATCATTAATTGCCAAATATTGGGTGACGCGGTCGCATGGGGCTTGCGATCACGCGAGTGGCCACTTAGCAGGATGTGATGCGGCCTCGTGGGGCACGTGGTCGCGTGAGATGGACTGTGCGTCCAGCGCCAGTCCAGCACCACTCTAGCACAACTTTCGGCTGTGCACCATTATTACATCGAAATCCTGGTCACGCGGCCGCGTGGGGCACGCGGTCGCGTGGGAGGCCACTATACCCATATGACGCGGTCGCGTGGGACGATTTATGCTATTGGCACGCCTCCAGTGCTGCTCCTGCGTAACTCTCTGTTCATATTAATATTGTCCCCCATTTCCTTGCGACGAGGACGCGTCGCTGATGCGATCGCGTCGCGTGCTCTCTCTCTCTTTTTTTTTTTGAAATGAAAATGCAGAATGCAGTGTTAATATGAATGTGATGCAAAACTCCAGGTTCAATATAATAAAATAAAACTCGAAAACAAATAAAACTAAATAAAAAATGAAAAAAAAAGAACGATTATACCATGGTGGGTTGTCTCCCACCTAGCACTTTTAGTTAGAGTCCTTAAGTTGGACATTTGGTGAGCTCCCTGTTATGGTGGCTTATGCTTGTATTCATCCAGGAATCTCTACCAATGTTTGTGATTCCAATATCCTCCGGGATCCCAAACTAGGCGCAAAAAGCCTTCAAGTAAGTTAAAGCATGTGACAAGGCCCCAAGAGTGCTGATTTCTAGATTGAATTCCGAGGTCCCAGATCTTGCCTTTGCACCCATCTTCTTGTTGATCATTATGATTCCATCCGGGTGGCAAGCAATTTGAATTCTCTCACTAAAGCGGCCAAACAACTTCCTAGACCTATTCATTTGAGCTTTACACCAACCTTTGTGTTTAAACTTAAAGCTTCCAACCATAATGAACCTTGCAGGACAATTCTTACCACTGACCATTTTTCTCTTACTCTTAATGCCACAAAGAGCTCTAAGTTGACCATCCGTCTCCAGTAGCCCATATTCAAGTGGAATTAGAAAGCTAAGGGATATGAATTTTACCCACTTGAATGTTGTGAAGGATGATGGCAACTTAGAGGGAGGTATTTCTAATGAAATTGCAAGCTACACTCCCTTGTGCTCTTCTTTGATAATTACCACCTCTTTGCAAGCTTCTTCAATTTCAACCTCTTCCTCTTGGTAGCTTTTTTTCAATTCAATATTCTCTTCATTGCTTTCCAAGGGCATGGGAGGTTGTTCTTCTTCTTCTTGAATCTCCATCTCTTGATCAACCTCTTCCAAGTTCTTAATCATGATATGCCTTGGAGGTTGTACACCCTCCTCAGCATCAATTTCAATCACCTTGGAAGGAGGTTCTATAACCTGACTTTCCCATGGAGGTTCAACATCTCCTAAGTCTGCAACCACTTCTTCTTCTTCGATAATTACAGCTTCCTCCACTTGTTCCAGTACAAAGTCATGCTCCGTACTGTCCACTAGAGTTTCCAATATCTCCTTCATGCTACGTTCTTCATTAGATTGCCCACATGAAGCCATAGGAGCACTTTGTGTGTCCGAGCGTCGGGAACCTAATTGACTTATTGCTTGATTTAGTTGATATAGAGTTGCATGAAATCGATCCGCTGCTTCCTTGAGATGATCCCTTGATTCTTCCTTCACTAATTCTTCAACCACTCCTTCGACTTCAAGGGTTTTTATTACCTTCACCTTTAGGGCCTCCTCTAGCTCCTTATGAAGTATGGATTCGCGAAGATGATCCCTTCTCTCTTGTTCCATGTCAATAGCATCATTGAGATCATGTTGCTCTTGGATTGATGGATGTGGGTGCTCTTCCATGAATGGTGGTGATGGGATGGAGAGATCATTCTGTGGTTGATTGTTGAAGGTATTTGGTGGTCCGATTTGGGTGAAGAGAGCTTGTATAGTAAAGTTTAGATCAGCAAGTGCTTTCTCCATGGAGGTTTGGGGTGGATAGGAGGGTTCATTTGGTTCATAGGGTGGTTGGTATGGTGGATACGAGTTAGGGTCATATGGAGGTGAATGGTTGTAGGTGGCTTGTGAGTATGGTGGTTCACAGCTGTGTTGAGGAGAGGGTTTATAGGCATATGGTGGTGGTTGTTGATAGTCCATTGGAGGTGGTTGTTGCCATGAGGGTTGATCAAATCCTTGTCGCTCCTCCCATCTTTGATTGTTCCAACCTTGATGCCTGTTCTCATTGTAATTTCTTCTTCCTGCAACATAATTGTAACTAGACTCACAGCCAAAGGGGTGAGAGTTCATAGTAGTAAATAAAAATTAAAAACGAAAATAAAAATAAATTTAAATTAAAAGGTTATTTAAATTTTGAATTTGAAAATTAAATTTTGAAATTTTGAATTTTAGATTTTTGAATTTTGAATTTTTGAAATTTGAAATTTGAAAATTTTTAAATTTGAATTTTGAAAATTTTTAAATTTGAATTTTGAAATTTGATTTTTGAAATAAGATAAGATAAAATAAAAATTTTAAAATAAAAACTAATAACCTCTTAACTTAAGAAAAAGTAAAAATAAAAAACAAAAATAAAAACAAATAAACAAGCAAAAATAAAATATTTACAATAACCAATAATAAAGCACACGTTTGCAATTCCCCGGCAACGGCGCCATTTTGATGAGAGGAACTTTTGCATGGTCTAAAATTTTGCGGATAAATCCTCGTTGCAAGTATAATTTCTAAACCTTCAAAAATTCCTTCGTACAAACGTTTTGGTTGTCACAAGTAACAAACCCCTTTAAAATTGATAACCGAAGTATTCAAACATCGGGTCGTCTTCTCAAGGAATTGCAGGGATGTATGTTCTTATTATTGGTTATGAGTTTGTAAATTGGGGTTTTGGAGTTTAGGCAATGGGCATAGGCATATTTAAATAACAAGTAAAATAAATTAACAATAATAAAATCTCTTGGCAAGGAATGAAGAACTGGAAGTCCTATTTTGGTTATCCTTATCAATTGTAATGAGAATTAGACTTTTCTCCCACTTTGTTAACCTCTAACTATGAAGGTAAGTTAAGTGGATGAATTAATTTTTATTCCTCAGGTCCTAGTCTTTCTTTGGGAAAGGCTAGAGTTATTGGAACTCGAATTAATTCTTGAAGAATTCCAATTTTCAGTCAACAATGAGTTTGATAACTCAAGTTTCTCCAATGACTCAACCAAAGCCAAAATGGAAAAATTCAAATTATTTATATAATAAATAAAAGAAAGCAATCTTAAATCTGAAATACCTCAAGTAATATTAATTAAGAAAATCATAACATGAATGTAGCATAAGCCAAGTAGGCAAGATAACTAATATAAGCATTAAAGTATCTGAAAGTAAGAGATAAATATAAAGTAAAAGAACATTGAACCTGGGATTAAGAGGCACTCCTAAAACTAAGAGAATTCCTAAATCCTAATCCTAAGAGAGATGAGAGAACCTCTCTCTCTAAAAACTACATCTACTCCTATAATTGTGAATATGAAAGCTTCTTTATGAATGGACGCATTCCCCCACTTTATAGCCTCTAATATGTGTTTTCTGGGCCGCAAACTGGGTCAGAAACAGCCCAGAATTTGCTGGTTGTGAATTCAAATACGCTGATTTTCGTCACTGTGACGCGGTCGCATGGGTCACGCGGCTGCATCACCTAGCGTCAGAGCAACTATGGCATATTATATATCAAATCGAAGCCTCAGACGTTAGCTTTCCAACGCAATTGGAACCGCATCGTTTGGAGCTCTGTAGCTAAAGTTATAGCTGTTTGAGTGCGAAGAGGTCAGGCTGGACAGCTTAGCAATTTCTCCAGCTTCTTGTATTCCTTCACTTTTGCATGCTTCCTTTCCATCCTCTGAGCCATTCTTACCCTGTAATCTCTGAAATCACTTAACACACATATCAAGGCATCTAATGGTGATAAGAGAGGATTAAAATTAGCAATTGTAAGATCAAAGAAGCATGTTTTCAATCATAGCACATAATTTGGAAGGCAAATGTAAAACCATGCAAATAGTATGAATAAGTGGGTAAAGAGTTGATAAAAACCACTCAATTGAGCACAAGATAAACCATGAAATAGTGGTTTATCAGTCCCTTCTAAGTTATTTCTAGTAATCCTCTTTTTTAGGGCTGGCCAGACCTCTTTCCAGGGATTAACTTTTTATAACTTTGGTTATTGTGGTCGACTGGTCCGACTTCTTTATGTCGGCCTGTCTTTTAAGTTATTTTTAGCAACCCATTTTATTAAGACCTCGTCAAGTCCTTTCTATGGATCACTTTCGATAACTTCTTGCATTATTCTGTTTTGTTGCTTTTTCATCTTTGCCGATTTTGTCGAAGTTAGGTTTGATCCTTGTTTGGTCGACCTTTTGATGAATTTGGTTTTCATCTTCTTTGGTCTTTATTGTGATCGGTCAGTGAATTTGCTCTTCACTTTCTGCCGATCTTGTAGCTTTATAATCGGGCGATGAATTTTTTAGCATTTCAGACTAATGCATCTTGAGAATTTGTAGAAAATCTAAAAAATTTTATTTAAAATAAAATGCAGATATATACATGTGGGAGTTTTATCCCTCTAAGTCGGGAAATTTGTAGATCTTGGCTAGGTACCTCATTAAAAAACCTTTTCAGAAAAAAGAGTGCACCTTATCCTAAGATCTTTATTACCTTTAACTATAGTACCTTCTTAGGTTGCAGGCATGCCATGACCTAGGAAGTTTTCGCCCCTCGAGTTCAGACAGTCTGTAGTAGCCCTTTCCAAGTACTTCTATGACTTAGTAGGGTCCTTTCCAATTTGCTGCCAGCTTTCCTTCTCCAGGTCGAGTTGTTCCGATATCATTTCGTATTAGGATGAGATCATTCTCAGCAAAACCTCGCGGCACTACTTTTTGATTGTATCTTGAAGCCATTCGACCTTTTAATGCCTCTTCCCTGATCCGAGCTCTTTCTCGGATTTCCAGAAGTAGGTCGAGTTCTTCTGTTTGGAGTTGGGAGTTGGCTTCTTCATTATAGTGGATCACTCTGGGTGACCTTTCTTTGACCTCCACTGGGATCATTGCCTCCGTTCCATAGGCTAGTCGGAAAGGTGATTCCTTTGTGGTGGAGTGTGGCGTTGTTCGATATGCCTATAGGACTTGTGGGAGCTCTTCAGCCCAGGATCCCTTTGCCTCCTGTAATCTCCATTATAACCCGACCAATATGAATTTGTTAGCAGCTTCCGCTTGTCTGTTGGCCTGGGTGTGTTCTACGGATATAAATTGGTGTTTTATGTTCAGATCAGCGACCAATTTTCTGAAGCCTGTATCTGTAAATTGAGTGTCATTGTCCGTGGTGATGGAGTATGGAACCCCAAACCTTGTGACAATGTTTCTCCATAAGAATTTTCGACTTCTTTGAGCAGTGGCATTAGCTAGGGGTTCTGTCTTGATCCACTTTGTGAAATAGTCTACCCCTACTATGAGGAATTTGACTTGTCTCGATCCCTGAGGGAAAGGTCTGATGAGTTCCTTTGGCGGGGCAATGTGAAAGTTGGCATGTTTCTGGCATGGTGGACATGTCTTTACAAACTTTGTGACTTCTTTTTGTAGAGTTGGCCAATAAAATCCTGCCCGGAGTACTTTTTTGGTAAGTGCCTGTGCTCTGAGATGATTGCCACAGATGCCACTGTGTACTTCTTCTAAAACTTCCTTTGTGTTGGAAGTAGGCACACATTTTAACAATGGTATTGACATTCCTCTTTTGTATAGAGTATTGTTTATGATAGTGTAGTATTGTGCCTCTCGTTTTAACCTCTTTGCCTCCTTTTCATCTGTAGGGAGTGTTTCTGTTTTGAGGTAGTTAATTATGGGAGTCATCTATCCTTGATCCAGACCTGTTATGGCTAGGACATTTTCTTCTTCCGAGATTGACGGGTGTTCCGAGGGTTACCTGAAATTGTAGGTCGATCTCGGATGAGATCTTCTGACTGGTCGGAGATGACGTGTCCGGCTGGCTGGTAGCGACTGGAGCTGTTGTGTCCGACTTGTTGGATTGGCTGCACTTTTGATCCTTGGTCACCGGAGGGTGGAGGGTACCTGCAAGAGACTCCGATGCTTAAGTTAGCATGGGTATTAAGCAGGTTTTTAGTAGAATCAGAGTATGAGTTATACCTGGGTGCTCCAGTGTATTTATAGCAGTGTGGGCTGACCTTTCTGATAAGATAAGTTAGTTATCTTATCTTATCTTATCTTATTTTGAGTGAAGTCAGCTTATCTTTAAGGGAACCGCCTTTATCTCTATGGGCTTGGGTTGCCTTTGGATTTGGGTTGTGTTCCTCTATTTGGGCCTTTTATTGGGCTCTCCTGTCGATTTGGCCGACCTCTTTGAGAAAAGGTCGGGTAGTCTGACCTGAAGAGGTCGGTCGCTTTATCGCCAATCATCCCAAGTCAGATAGCTCGACCCAGGGTATGAACACTGCCCCTGCTTGAGCTCGGTCTTTTTGTTGAGGTCGAGTCTTTGACTTCGCTCCTTCTGTGGCGAAGCCGAACTCAAGCCTTTTTGAATGTGGAACGTTTTTCTTTAAAAGCGCGCGCTTTTATATCGGCACTTTGGAAATGTGCGAGGGTTTAATACCCTCATTAATTGACTTCAAATGCCCCGTTTCCAAGTTCGATTTTTCCTCCTCTGTCATTTTTATGCATGAGTTTGATTTTTGCTTGGAGAAAGTTTGGATCTTTTTGCATTTACTGCGCCTGATTGTTGCGTATTCTGGAGTTTCTTCGTATTTTTTCGCCTTTCCTATTGCTTGATGCTTTTAGGGTTTTTTTGCATGTTGTCGCTATTTCTGCTTGTGCTTCTAATGATGGTTTTTTGCTTGGTTCAAAAAGGTTGTGTCTTTGACAATTCTCTGTTTGGCATGTTTGGTGTTGTCGAAGCTTTTTGCTGATAGACTGTAAAAAGACAGTGGCTTTGACTTTTTGTAATTTTTTGTGTTTTCTCTTTTCTCCTATGAAAATGCTTGCTGTTTGAATTCTTCTTTTCATGTTTAGGGGATGCCGAGACATAAGCTGTAGATTTTTCCTGAAACCTTACTTTGTTACTGCCTCCAAAGGATGCCCCAGGACTTTGGTTTGAGTCTTGGGGTTTTCCTTTTCTGTTTGTTCTTCTGTATACTAGTCGAGTTATTTTGCCCCTCATCCGAGATTTTTTTGGTAATCCTTCTAAAGTTCCCGAGGGGATGTCTGATTGGCTGAACCCCCTTGTCTTGACGTGTGTCTCTGTGGTGGATGCTGGTTTTTGTGTAGAGCTGAGGAAACGTCATAGGCTTTGTGGTAGCGGCACCCGAGAGAGGGATTATGAGCTTGTAGCGCCCGATTCTGATGAGAGGATTTGTTCTCCTACTTCGGTCGAGGGGGAGCGTCCCTTTTTCTATGCCTATGAGTATTTCTTCAGCCAGTTGGACATTACCTTTCCCTTTACTGCTTTCGAAACCGATTTGTTGTGGTCTTGTAATATTGCTCCATCCTAGCTTCATCCGAATTCCTGGGGTTTTATCAAGATTTTTCAGCTGCTTTGCCGAGAGTTAGGCATAACACCTTCTCAGGCTCTTTTTCTCTATCTTTTTGTATCTGCCAAGCCCGGAGGGTCTGCCAAAAAGAAAGCTCCTTGGGTTTCTTCCAGGTCGGCCCAAGGGCATAAAGTTATTGCCATGTATGATGAATCTTTTAAAGAATTTAAGAATTATTTCTTCCGAGTCTGTGCTGTTGAGGGGGCCTGCCCCTTTTTTCTTGATGAAAATGATGAGCCTGCCTTTCCTCTGGAATGGCAAAAGAATGTGAGAGTGTCTCGCTATACCTGGGAGATGCTTGATGAGGTTGAACGAGCTTTTGTAGTTGTTCTTGAAGATTTATGGGGAAAACCACCCCATCTTGATACAAAAAGGTTTTTGAGTGACCCGTCTTTGGTTCGAACTATTTTAGGTACTATCTGACTTGTTTGCATACTTGCTTTTTAGTTTTACTTCTTCTTTTGTGATTATAACCCATTGCTGTGGTTGATTCTGTTTTTTCAGAGATGTCGAAGAACAACGATTCTATGCAGGCCTACAAAAAAGCGAAAAAGGTTGTTGCTGCTCAAAATATCTCGGCCAAGGCAGCGGGAGAGGGGTCTTCGCAAGTTCAGATGAAGCCACCCGTAGCGATCTCTCCTGGACCGAGGAAGGTGGTTCCCACTCCTCGGGTTCGCCTGGCCGAGCCTCCACAGTGTTCCACTGCTACCTCTGGTGCTCCTCCCAACAAGAAACAAAAAATAATTGAGCCTTTCAACCTTGATGCCCCTGACTTTGACTATGGATGATGTATCACTCCTTCGTCATTTGGACTTTATAACTCGGAGTAGTGTAAAAATGGCACATATGGGAGCTGCCTTGTACCGAACAGCTCAAAATCTTCCTCTCCATGCCACCAAAGCCTTCATGGAGGAGGCAAAACAGGAATTCGATCGGATGAAGAGCTTGAAAGAGGAGCTTGAGATGAAGGTGGCCAAACTGGAGAAGGATCTGGAGAATGAGAAGGCGAGTTCTCTTGCTCTGGCAGCTTCTGTACGGTTGGCTGAGGACACGGCATTGAGGCATAAGGACAGTTATGTTACATCTTATTGGGAGGTGGTGCGTCTGAGGGAGGAGCTGGAGTCTGCCCGAGTTGATTACTCCGAGCTCCAGGGGCATCTCGTTGGCAGTGTGAATGCTGCTTATGAGAATCTGAAGGACCAAGTCTGAATTATTGCTCCCGAGGCCGACCTGACTCTATTTAGCTTGGACAATATTGTAAGGGATGGAAAAATTATTCCCGATGACCAAGATGACGATGATGTCGAACCTCCCTCTGCGTCTGCTGTTAAAGTGTTGACCTCTATAGTTCCTCCTGCTGGGATTGCTCGTCTAGAATTAGATCCTGATTGTCAACTTCTGAACAGGGACGATGGTACGGTGGATGCAGTGCCTCTCCAAACTTGCCCTCCTTCACCCCAGACTGATGCCACCGAGAAGGCTCCCAATCTTAACTAATCTTTCTTGGATGTTTGTGTAGATAGCCCGACTTGTAGGCTTTTTAAACTCTTTATTTCTATAATTTGAATATTTTGCTAACTGTTGATACTCCTTCTGGTTGCTTGTTCAGCAACTTTTGATTTTTTGAAAAAACAACAAGTAGCTTTCAAGCCTTTGGGCTCGACTGTGAATTGTTTATAATATTGTATTTTATATCATGCTTGTTTGCACTTGTCTTGGCACTTTTCTGGGTTTTGAGGATGCTGAAACCTTGCTGCTCGGCCTCTTTTAATTGCTTTTGTGCTTATTGCTCGTAGCTTGGATCCTTTGATGTTGTGGATGTGTGTATCCCATTTGTATTTCGGTTTTCCGGCTCTTACTAGAAATCCATAACCGATTTCTTTTCGTTGGTCCTTTTTTCCAGTTATTTTTGTAGTCCTCTTTTTTGGACCTTTGTTGGGTCTCTTTCAGGGACTACTCTATAACTTGTTGGTTGTAGGAGACCGTCTTCTTTGCGTCGTCCTTTTCCAAGTTATTTTTGTAATCCTCTTTCTTGGACCTTTGTCAGGTCTCTTTCAGGGATTACTTTTATAACTTGTTTGTGTAGGAGACCGACTTCGTTAGGTCGATCTCTTCTAAGTTATAGCAATTCCTCTTTTATAGGGTTGGCCAGACCTCTTTCCAGGGATTTGCTAATAACTTGGGTTGACTTGGTCCGACTTCTCTATGTCGGCCAGTCTTTAAATTATTATTTAGCAATCCATAAGACCTCATCAGGTTCTTTTTTCGGATCACTTTCGATAACTTCTTACATTATTCTGTGTTCATCTTTGCCGATTTGTAGAAGGTGGTTTCTGTCTTTCTTTGGTCGACCTTTAGATGAACCGCGTTTTCATCTTTATTGGTCTTTTATCATGATCGTGCAGTGAATCTATTTTTCACTTTCTGCCGATCTGTTGCTTTATAATCGGATGATGAATGCTTCAGATTAATGCGTCTTGAGGGTTTGTAGAATATCTAAAATATTTTTTATTCAAAAGAAAGTGCAAATATATACATGTTTGGAGTTTTTCATCCTTTTAAGTCGGATAATATCTGGATCTCAACTTGGTGCCTCATTAAAAAACCTTTTCAGGAAAAAGAGTGCATCCTATGATGAGATCTTTTACCTTCTCTAGCTATAGTACCTTCTTAGGTTGCAGGCGTGCCACGATCTGGGAAGCTCTCGTCCATCGAGTTTGGACAGTCTGTAGTAGCCCTTCCCAAGTACTTCTATGACTCGGTAGGGTCCTTTCTAGTTTGCTGCCAGCTTTCCTTCTCCGGGTCGAGTTGTTCCAATATCATTTCGGATTAGGATGAGATCATTCTCCGCGAAACCTCTTGGCACTACCTTTTGATTATATCTTGAAGCCATTCGGCGCTTTAGCACCTCTTCCCTGACCCGAGCTCTTTCTTGGATTTTCGGAAGTAGGTCGAGTTCTTCTCTTTGAAGTTGAGAGTTGGCTTCTTCATTGTAGTGGACTACTCTAGGCGACCCTTCCTCGACCTCTACTGGGATTATTGCCTCCACGCCGTACGCTAATCGGAACGGTGATTCATTTGTGGTGGAATGTGGCATAGTTCGATATGCCCATAGGACCTGTGGAAGTTCTTCAGCCCAAGCTCCCGTCGTATCTTGCAGTCTCCGTTTCAACCCAGCCAATATGACTTTGTTGGCAGCTTCGGCTTGCCCATTGGCTTGAGGATGTTTGACGGAGGTGAACTGGTACTTTATGTTCAAGTCGGCTACTAATCTTCTGAAGCCTGCATCTGTGAATTGAGTGCCATTGTCTGTGGTGATGGAGTATGGAACCCCGAACCTCGTGACAATGTTCCTATATAGGAATTTTTGGCTTCTTTGAGCAGTGGCATTGGCTAGGGGCTCTGCCTCAATCCACTTTGTGAAATGGTCTACTCTGACTATGAGGAATTAGACTTATCCTGATCCCTGGGAAAAGGGTCCCAGAAGATCGAGTCCCCATTTTGCAAATGGCCAAGGTGAAGTTACGCTGATGAGCTCTTCTGGTGGGGCGATGTGAAAGTTGGCATGTTTTTGGCATGGGGGACATGTCTTTACAAATTCTGTGGCTTCCTTTTGTAGAGTTGGCCAGTAAAATCCCGCCCGAAGTACCTTTTTGGTGAGAGCTTGTGCCCCGAGATGATTGCCATAAATACCGCTGTGTACTTCCTCTAAAACTTCCCTTGTGTTAGAGGTCGGCACACATTTTAACAATGGTATTGAAATCCCTCTTTTGTATAGGGTGTTGTTTATGATGGTGTAGTACTGAGCCTCCCGTTTTAACCTCTTTGCTTCCTTCTCATTTGTGGGGAGTGTTTCTTTTTTGAGGTAATTAATTATGGGGTCATCCATCCTTGATCCTGATTTGTTATAGCTAGGACTTTTTCTGCTTCCGAGATTGACGGGTTCTGTAGCATTTCCTGGATGAGGCTTCTATTGTTGCCCCCTGGTTTGGTGCTGGCTAGCTTTGAGAGTGCATCAGCTCGGGCATTTTGTTCGCGGGGTATGTGGCAGATCTTATATTCCCCGAGTTGTCCGAGATGTTCCTTGGTTATATCCAAATACTTTTTCATGGTGGGATCTTTGGCTTGGTAACTCCCTGTTATTTGTGAGGTGACTACTTGTGAGTCGCTGAAGATGTTGAATTTTTTAGCTCCAACCTCCTTAGCCAGCTTCAAACCAGCTAGTAACGCTTCATATTCTGCTTGGTTGTTTGAGGCCGGGAACCCAAATTTGAGGGAAAGCTCAACTTGGGTTCCTTGGTTGCTTTCTATTATCACACCTGCACCACTTCCAGTCTTATTTGAAGACCCGACCATGTAGAGATTCCATTCTGTGGGGGCTTCCAGGGTATCTGTGAATTCTGCAATGAAGTTGGCCAAGTATTGTTATTTGATGGCTGTCCGAGCTTCATATTGGAGGTCGAACTTGGATAACTCGACTGTCCATTGTAAAATTCTGCCTGCTAGATCTGTTTTCTGCAGTATCCCTTTTATGGGCTGGTCGGTCCGGACCTTAATGGTGTGAGCCTGGAAGTACGAGCGTAGTCGTTGAGATGTCAGTATGAGAGCATACGCAAACTTTTCTATTTTTTGGTAGTTCAGCTCGGATCCCTGCAGCGCTTTACTAATGAAGTATACAGGTTGTTGCCCTTTGTCGTCCTCTCGAACTAGTGTTGAGGCTACTGCCTGACTTCCTACCGCAAGGTACAATACGAGTGGCTCTTCCTTTCGTGGTCGAGTTAGGATAGGTGGTCGTCCCAGGAAACTTTTGAAATCCTGGAAGGCTTGCTCGCATTCCATTGTCCACTCAAAGTTCTTTCCTTTCCTTAGAGTTGCATAAAAAGGAAGGGATCTTATCGCTGATCCCGCTAGGAACCTGGACAAGGCCGCTAACCTCCCGTTGAGTTGTTGTACTTCTTTGACACGAGTTGGGCTTTTCATGTTGAGTATGGCCTGGCATTTATCCGGATTTGCCTCAATTCCTCTTTGTGTGAGCATAAAACCCAAGAACTTGCCTGCTTCTACTGCAAAAGTGCATTTTACAGGATTGAGGCGCATGTCATGCTTCCTTATAGTGTCGAACACTTGGGCCAGGTCGGACAATAATGTCTCTTCATTTTGTATTTTTATTAACATGTCGTCCACGTAGACTTCCATGATCTTTCCGATATGGGCTGAAAAGACTTTATTCATTAGCCTTTGATATGTAGCTCCCGCAATCTTGAGACCGAAAGGCATTACAATGTAGCAGTAATTTGCTTTTGGCGTCAAAAACGAGGTCTTTTCTTGATCTGGTGGATACATGGGAATTTGGTTGTATCCGGAATATGCATCCATAAATGAGAGGTATCTTTATCCCGATGAAGCATCTACCAGAGCGTCGATACTTGGGAGTGGGTAGGGATCTTTTGGGCAGGCTTTGTTGAGGTCGGTGTAGTCGGTGCACATTCGCCATTTCCCATTTGATTTTTTCACCAAGACGACGTTAGCTAGCCATAGTGGGTACTTGACTTCTCTTATGAATCCTGCCTCTAGTAGTGCTTGTACCTGTTCTTCCACAGCTTGGGATTGTTCTGGCCCAAGTTTTCTTCGTCTCTGCTGTATCGGCCGAGATCCTGGATAGACCACCAACTTGTGACTCATTAGCTTGGGGTCTATGCCTGGCATGTCTGCAGCTTTCCATGCGAAGAGATCGACATTATCTCGTAAGAACTGTACTAGTAATTCTTTTGCGTCTCCCTTCAGGATCGTGCCAATATTAGTTGTTTTGTTCGAGGTATCCCCAATCTGAACTTTCTCTATTTCTCCTTCAGGTTGTGGACGGAGTTCTTCACGTCTCTGAACTCCACCAAGCTCAATTGTATGAAACTCTTCTCCTCTACCTCTGAGGTTTAGACTTTCGTTATAACAGCGACGTGCCATCTTTTGATCTGCTTTTATCGTGGCTATCCCTTCTGTAGTTGGAAATTTCATACATAGATGTGGAGTCGAGACTATTGCACCGAGTTGATTTAGTGTTGTCCGACCTATTAGGGCATTGTAGGCTGAACTCATGTCGACCACAATGTAGTCTATCTTGAGTGTTCTGGATTGGTTCCCTTTTTCGAAGGTTGTATGTAGCGACACATATCCCAGTGGTTGTACTGGGGTATCTCCGAGTCTGAACAGGCTGTTCGGGTATGCTCTAAGCTCCTTTTCTTCTAAGCCGAGTTTGTCGAAGGCAGTTTTGAATAAGATGTCGGCAGAACTCCCTTGGTCTATTAACGTGCGATGGAGATTGGCGTTTACCAGTATGATGGTGATGACCATGGGATCGTCGTGTCCTGAGATGATACCGGATGCGTCTTCTTTGGTGAACGTGATTGCAGGGATGTCGAGTGCTTCCTCCTTCCCTTCGACATGATATACTTCTTTGAGATATCTTTTGCGGGATGATTTGGAGATTCCACCTCCTGCAAATCCTCCGTGTATCATATGGACATGTCTTTCTGGCGTACGAGGTGATCGCTCAGCTCGTCCGACATCTTCATCTCTTCGTCTTTTTCTTTGTTCATCATCTCGGGTGGCTAGATATCGATTTAGTTTTCCTTCCCTTACTAACTTCTCTATGATGTTTTTTAAGTCGAAGCACTCATTGGTGGAATGTCCTCGGACCCGATGATATTCACAGTATTCGTTCCGATTTCCTCCTCCTCTTTTGCCTTTGAGTGGTCGAGCCGGGGGTATCTTTTCTGTGTTACAGACTTCTTTGTAAATATCCACAAGGGACACCCGAAGAGGGGTGTAATTATGATACTTTTTGATTTTTTTGCCCGTTCGATATTCCTTCTTCTTGGATTCTTTATCTTTATGTCGGTAGGTGAAACCGGATTTCGAGGCTTCTCCAAGTCGGGAATTTTCTTCCATATTGATGTACTTCTCTGTCCACTCTTGTACCTCATCTAAGGATGTGGGATATTTCTTTGATATAGATTGGCTAAAAGGTCCTTTTCATAGGCCGTTGATGAGGCCCATGACGGTAGCCTCTGTTGGTAAGCTTTGTATGTCTAGGCACGTTTTGTTGAATCTTTCCATGTAGTTGTGAAGACTTTCCCGATCTCCTTACTTGATACCTAGTAGACTGGGGGCGTGCTTAGCCTTGTCTTTTTGGATGGAGAATTTGGCCAGGAATTTTTTGGCCAGGTCATCAAAGTTGGAGATGGACTTTGGAGGTAGGTTGTCAAACCATCTAATTGCTGTCTTCGTGAGAGTCGTTTGAAAAGCTTTGCAGCGAACGGCGTCTGAGGCGTCGGTGAGGTACATTCTGCTTCTGAAGTTGCTGAGGTGATGGTTGGGATCTGTAGTGCCATCATACAAAGTCATATCCGGAAGTTTGAAGTCTTTAGGGATTTTAGTCTTCATGATTTCCCTAGTGAATGGATCTTGATCTTTGCGAGAGTTGTCTTCAGGGGTGGTCCGGGTAGTCTTTGCTTTGAGATCGGCTTCAAGTTGTAGAAGTTTATCTTCTAATTTTTGACGTCGTCTTACCTCTCTTTGTAGATCCTTGCCGACTTCTTGCTGGTACTGGCTTTCTTTTTCGAGTTGCTTTAGGCGATCTTGAAGTGCTTCTATTACTCCCAGGTGTGATGAGTTTTTGTCTCCGTTAGACTCTGGAGTGTCCTTTGGTGTGGCACCTGTGTTTTTGTGCCGCGTTCTGTCCTCTAAATCTGAGTTGTGGTTGTTATCCTGTTCGTCCGCCATGGTGAAGGGATGACTTCCAGGTCTTCGGCAACGGCGCCAATGTTTCGAGGGTTACCTAAAACTGTAGGTCGATCTCGGATGAGATTTTTTGACTGGTCGGAGATGACGTGTCCAGCTGGCTGGTAGCGGCCGGAGCTGTTGTGTCTGACTTGTTGGACTGGCTACACTTCTGATCCTTGGTAACCGAAGGGTGGGGGTACCTGCAAGAGACTCCGATGCTTAAGTTAGCACGGGTATTAAGCAGGTTTTTAGTAGAATCAGAGTATGAGTTATACCTGGGTGCTCCAGTGTGTTGATAGTAGTGTGGGCTGACCTTTCTGATAAGATAAGTTAGTTATCTTATCTTATCTTATCTTATTTTGAGTGAAGTCAGCTTATCTTTAAGGGAACTGCCTTTATCTCTATGGGCTTGGGTTGCCTTTGGATTTGGGTCGTGTTCCTCTACTTGGGCCCTTTATTGGGCTCTCCTGTCGATTTGGCCGACCTCTTTAAGAAGAGGTCGGGTAGCCTGACCTGAAGAGGCCGGTCGCTTTATCGCCAATCATCCCAGGTCGGATAGCTCGACCCAGGGTATGAACAACGGGTTCTGCAGCATTTCCTGGATGAGGCTTCTATTGTTGCACCCTAGTTTGGTGCTCGCTAGTTTTGAGAGTGCATCAGTTCAGGCATTCTGTTCTCGGGGTATGTGGCAGACCTCATATTCCCCGAGTTGTCCGAGCTGTTCCCTGGTTTTGTCCAAGTACCTTTTCATCATGGGATCATTAGCTTGGTAGCTCCCTGCTATTTGTAAAGTGACTACTTGTGAGTCGCTGAAGATGATAAGCTCTTGAGCTCCAACCTCCCTAGCCAACATCAAACCAGCTAGTAGCGCCTCATATTCAGCTTGGTTGTTTGAAGCAGGGAACCCGAATTTGAGGGAAAGTTCGATTTAGGTTCCCTAGTCGCTTTCAATTATCACACCCGCGCCACTTCCAGTTTTATTTGAGGAACCGTCTACATAGAGATTCTATTCTGTAGGGATTTCCGGGGTGTCTGTAAATTCTGTAATGAAGTCAGCCAGATATTGCGATTTGATGGCTGTCCGAGCTTCGTATTGAAGGTCGAATTCGGACAACTCAACTGCTTATTGCAAGATTCTTCCTGCTAAATCTATTTTCTGCAGAATGCCTTTTATTGGCTGGTTAGTCCGAACCATGATGATGTGGGCTTGGAAATACGGACAAAGTTGTCGAGATGTTAATATGAGGGCGTAGGCAAATTTTTCTATTTTTTGGTAGTTCAGCTTGGATCCTTGTAGTGCCTTGCTAATGAAGTATACAGGTTGTTGCCCACTGTCGTCTTCTCGGACCAATGCTGAGGCTACTGCTCGACTTCCTATTGGAAGGTATAATACAAGGGGTTCTCTTTCCCGTGGCCGAGTTAAGATAGGAGGTTGTCCCAGGAACCTTTTGAAATCTTGGAAGGCCTGCTCGCACTCCATTGTCCATTCGAACCTCTTTCCCTTCCTTAGAGTGGCATAGAAGGGTATATATCTTATTGCTGATTCGGCTAGAAATCTGGACAAGGCTGCCAATCTTCCATTGAGTTGTTGTACATCTTTGACACAAGTCGGGCTTTTCATGTCGAGTATGGCCCGGCATTTATCTGGATTCTCCTCGATTCCTCTTTGTGTGAGCATAAAACCCTTCCTTAGAGTAGCATAGAAGGGGAGAGATCTTATTGCTGATCCCGCTAGAAATCTGGACAAGGCTACCAACCTTCCATTGAGCTATTGTACCTCTTTGACACAAGTCGGGCTTTTCATATTGAGTATGGCCTGGCATTTGTCCGGATTTGCCTCGATTCCTCTTTGTGTGAGCATAAAACCCAAGAATTTGCCAGCTTCTACTGCGAAGGTGTATTTTACCGGGTTAAGTCACATGCCATGCCTTCTTATAGAGTCGAATACTCGGGCGAGGTCGGACAGTAACCTCTCTTCATTTTGTGTTTTTATTAACATGTCGTCTATGTAGACTTCCATGATTTTTCCGATATGGTCTACAAAGACTTTATTCATTAATCTTTGATAAGTAGCTCCTGCGTTTTTGAGTCCGAAATGCATGATGACATAGCAATAGTTTGCTTTTGGGGTTAAGAATGAAGTTTTTTCTTGATCAGGTGGGTATATCGGGATTTGATTGTATCCTGAGTAGGCATCCATAAACGAGAGGTATTTGTATCTGGAGGAGGCATCCACCAGAGCATCAATACTGGGGAGTGGATATGGATCCTTTGGGCAGGCTTTGTTGAGATCAGTGTAGTCGGTGCACATCCGCCACTTCCCATTTGATTTTTTCACCAAGATGACGTTAGCTAGCCACAGTGGGTACTTGACTTCTCTTATGAATCCTGCCTTCAGTAGAGCTTGTACCTACTCTTCCACAGCTTGGGATCGTTATGGTCTGAGCTTTCTACGCCTTTGCTGTACTGGCCGAGATCCTGGGTAAACTGCCAGCTTGTGGCACATTAACTTAGGGTCTATGCTCGGCATGTCTGTGGCCTTCCATGCAAAGAGGTCGACATTATCTCGTAAGAATTGTACGAGTGGTTCTTTTATATCTCCCGTTAAGATCGTGCCAATATTGGTTGTTTTGTCTGGGACATCTCCGATCTGGACTTTTTCTATTTTACCTTCGGGTTGCGGACGGAGTTCTTCCCTCCCTCGAACTCCACCAAGTTCGACGGTGTGGAATTCTTCTCCTCTGCCTCCGAGGTTTAGACTTTTGTTATAACAGCGGCACGCCGTCCTCTGATCTGCTTTTATTGTAGCTATTCCTTCTGTGGTTGGGAATTTCATACACAAGTGTGGAGTCGAGACTACTGCGCCGAGCTGATTTAACGTTGTCCGACCTATTAAGGCATTGTAGGCTGAACTCAGGTCGACCACGATATAGTCTATCTTGAGCGTTTTTGATTGATTTCCTTTTCCAAAGGTCGTGTGTAGTGAGATGTATCCGAGTGGTTGGACTGGAGTGTCTCCCAGCCCGAACAGGCTATTCGGATATGCTCTGAGTTCTTTTTCTTCCAGGCCGAGTTTGTCGAAGGCAGTTTTGAACAAGATGTCGGCCGAGCTTCCTTGGTCTACCAGTGTGCGGTGGAGATTTGCGTTGGCCAATATGATAGTTATGACCATAGGATCATCGTGTCCTGAGATGATGCCCGCTGCATCCTCCTTAGTAAAAGTAATTGTGGGGATGTCGGGTGTTTCCTCTTTTCCTTCGATATGATATACTTCTTTAAGATATCTTTTGCGGGATGATTTGGAGATTTCCCCTCCCACAAATCCTCCATGTATCATGTGGACGTGTCTCTCTGGTGTATGAGGTGATCGCTCAGTTCATCGGACATCTTCGTCCCTTCTTCTCTTTCTTTGCTCATCGACTCGGTCGGCTATGTACTGATCTAATTTTCCTTCTCTTACCAGTTTTTCTATGACATTTTTTAAGTCGAAGCATTCGTTGGTGGAATGTCCATATATTCGATGGTATTTGCAATATTTAGTCTGATTTCCTCTTCCCTTTTTGCTTTTGAGTAGTCGAGCTGGGGGTATTTTTTCAGTATGGCATACTTCTCTGTAGAGATCCACAAGGGACACCCAAAGAGGAGTTTAATTGTGGTACTTTTTTATCTTTTTCCCATGTTGATCTTCTTTCTTTTTGGGCTCTTTATCCTTATCTCGGGAGGAGTAGGAGAATCTGGATTTTGAGGTCTCTCCTAGTTGAGAGTTTTCCTCCATGTTAATGTACTTCTCTGCTCGTTCTTGCACTTCATTCAGAGATGTGGGATGTTTTTTTGATATATATTGACTAAAAGGTCCCTCTCGCAGGCCATTGATGAGACCCATAATGGCGGCCTCTGTTGGTAGACTTTGTATGTCCAGACATGCTTTGTTAAATATTTCCATGTAGTTGCGGAGACTTTCCCGATCTCCTTGCTTGATTCCTAATAGACTTGGGGTGTGCTTAGCTTTCTCTTTTTGGATGGAGAATCTGGCCAGAAACTTCTTGGCTAAGTCGTCGAAGCTTGAGATGGACCTAGGGGACAAATTGTCGAACCATTTAATTGTTGTTTTTGTTAAAGTAGTTAGGAAGGCTTTGCAGCGGACCGCATCTGAGGCATCGGTGAGGTACATTCTACTTCTGAAATTATTGAGATGATGGCTGGGATCTGCTGTGCCGTCGTATAAAGTCATGTTAGAAAGTTTGAAATCCTTTGGGATTTTGGTCCTCATGATCTCTTTGGTGAATGGATCTTGGTCCTTACGGGAGCTATCTTCGTGATCGGATCGAGTAGTCTTGGTCTTGAGATCTGCTTCGAGTTTTAGGAGCTTGTCCTCTAACTCGCGGTGTCGCCTAACTTTCCTTTGTAGGTCTCTCTCAGCTTCTCATTGATGCTCCACCTCTTTTTTGAGTTGCTTTAAGCGATCTTGAAGTGCCTCCACGGCTCCCACATTTGGTGAATCGTTGTTTTTGTTAGGTTGAGGAGTATCTTTTGGTGTAGTGTCCGTGTTCTTGTGCGGCATTCTATCTTCTAGATCCGAATCGTGGTCGTTTTCATGGTCGTCTGCCATGGCGGTGGGATGACTTCGAGATTTCCCGGCAACGGCGCCAATGTTCCGAGGGTTACCTGAAACTGTAGGTTGATCTCGAATGTTCCGAGGGTTACCTGAAACTGTAGGTTGATCTTGGACGAGATCTTCTGTGCTGGTCGGAGCTGACGTGTTTGGCTGGTGGGTGGTGGCTGGAGCGGCCGTGTCCGACTTGTTGGACTGGCTATGCTGCTGATCCTTTGTCATTGGAGGGTGGTGGTACCTGCAAGGGACTCCGATGCTTAAGTTAGCAAGGGTATTAAGCAGGTTTTTAGTAGAATCAGAGTATGAGTTATACCTGGGTGCTCTAGTGTATTTATAATGGTGTGGAGTGACCTTCTTAGATAAGATAAGTTAGTTATCTTATCTTATCTTATCTTATCTTTGAGTGAGGTCATCTTATCTTTAAGGAAACCGCCCTTATCTCTATAAGACTTGGGCTGCCTTTAGATTTGGGTCGTTTATTGGGCTTTCCTGGCAATTTGGTCGAGCTCTTTGAGAAGAGGTTGGATAGTCTGACCTGAAGAGGTCGGTCGCCTTGTCGCTAAACATCCTGGGTCGGATAGCTCAACCCAGGGTATGAACAGTACTCTAAAGTTTTATCTAAGTACCTTTTTATATTTGGGTCTTTAGACTGGTACTCTCCATTGATTTGGGAAGTCACCACTTGAGAGTCATTGAAGATCACTACTTTAGTTGCATCGACTTCTACTGCTAGCTTCAACCCAACAATCAAGGCTTCATATTCTGTCTGGTTGTTGGAGGCCGGAAATTCGAACTTCAGGGAGACTTCTATTTGGGTTTGATAAACCCCATATTTAGGGTTTATCTTGTATTGATTTTAGGAGATTTTATCACCTTTTACCCACATTTATTCAATGAAATAGCATGGTTTCATGATTGTCTCCCAATTTGTGCTTAAGTGTAAAAACATGCTTTCTAGGTCCTTAATTAGCTAAATTCAATTCACCCTTGATTCCACTAGATGCCTTGATTTGTTTGTTAAGTGATTTCAGGCTGAAAAAGCTGGGAATGAATCAAATGAATGAAGAGAAAAGCATGCAAAGTGGAGAACACATGAAAAAGCCAAAGATTTGGATATCTTCATCCACGCGCACGCGCTCTATACGCGCACGCGTGGATCGCGAAAACGCAAGGGACGCGCACGCGCACTGTACTCGTACGTGCCGGTGGGCGCACGTGATTTTTTTAATAGAAAATGTGCCCAGCAATTTCTGAGAGCTGTGGGGCCCAATTTGCAACCAACTTTGGCGCCAAAATGCATTTAAAGGACAAAGGATTGAAGGGAATCAACACTTAGCATCATTTACACTCATTAGGATTAGTTTTAGTTAGTTTTAGAGAGAGAAGCTCTCACTTCTCTCTAGGATTAGGAATTAGGATTAGGTTTAGTTCTTAGATCTAGGTTTTGATTCAATCTTTCTTCTATTTTTGCTTCTCAATTCTTTGTTGTTGCAATCATCTTTTTCTATTCTTTTGTTGTAATTTCCTTTATGTTGCTTCTATATTTTGTTGTAGATCTACTCTTGTTCCTTCTCTTCTCTTTCAATTCAAGTTGAGGTGATTCATAATAGTTGTGTTTCTTTTGATCATTGTTGTTAATTCCTTGCAATAATTGTTGTTAGATTTCATTCTTGTTGTAAATTTACCATGCTTTCCTTTCATACCTTCCAAGTGTTTGTCAAAATGCTTGAGAAGATGTTAGAGTAGATTTTAGTGCTCTTGGCTTGGGAAGGTAACTTAGGAACTCTTGAGTTGCTAATGTCCAAGTGATTGACGATTGGGAGCCATTAACTCTAGATCTCACTAATTGATTTGGTGGAGAACTAGGACTTATGGACATGGATTGACATAGCTCATTTTACTTTCCTTTATTAGTTAGAGGATGACTTAATGGGATTGATCCTTGTAAATTCTCATGATGTGGTTAGTGATTAGGATAGAGATCCTTGACCACCAACCCTTGGCAAGGCCTTTTTAGCTAGTAGTTTAATTCATTGCCATTTATCTTTCATGTCTCCTATCAAAACCACAAAAATATGCAACTCATAACCAATAACAAGAACACTACCCTGCAATTTGATAACCCCCGATTTTGTGGTTTATCTTGTGCTTATTTTAGGGGATTTTATCACCTTTTTCCACATTTATTCAATGAAATAGCATGGTTTTGTAATTCTCCCTTGAATTGTGCTTGAGTGTAAAAACATGCTTTTTAGGCCCTAAATTAGTGATTTTGATTCACTTTAATTCCATTTGATGCCTTGATGTGTTTGTTGAGTGATTTCAGGTTCATAAAGCAAGTATTGGATAGAAGAAATGAGTAGAAAAGCATACAAAGGGGAGAATGCATGAAGAAATAAAGATTGGGAATGCACCAATCGACGCGCACGCGTACAAGGCGCGCACGCGTAGAAGTGGTTTTGCATAGAGATGCGCACACGTACATGACACGTCCGCGTGGATGAAGAATTTGCCAATCGACGCGCACGCGCATATGGCGCGTACGCGCCGATACTCTCACGTGGCCCACTTAAAGGCAAAACGCTGGGGGCAATTTCTGAGCTGCCCAGGCCCAAATCCAACTTGTTTCTGAGTGTATTTCATGCAGAATTGAAGTCCAAGCAAAGGGGGAGTAATTAGTTGTAGGATTAGCATCATGTAGTGTAGTTTCTAGATAGAGAAGTTCCCTCTTCTCTCTAGAATTAGGTTAGGTTAATTTTTCTAGATCTAGGTCCAATGACATGTTTTCATCTTAATTTTTTATGATTTCTTGTCCCTACTACTTGATTCTTTTAGTTCTCATGTTAATTTCTCTATTATATTTCTTTTGTGATGATGAACTCTTGATGGATTTGGATCTCTTTTATGAAATTTATGTTTGATGTTCTTTTAATTGTTGATTTAAGTTGTGGATTTACTTTCCTTGCAATTGATAGTTGTTAGATTTTACTATTTCTTGCACATTTACCATGCTTTCCATTTGTACCCACCAAGTGTTTGACAAAATGCTTGGTTGGGCCTTAGAGTAGATTTTGAGCATTCTTGGCTTGAAAGAGTAATTAGGTAATCTTGAGTCATGAAAACCCAACTTATGTTGGTGATCTAGAGTTGTTAGCTAGTATGATTTCCATTGACTCTAATCTTTTGCTAATTCTATTAGTGAGTTGATTAGTACATTTGGATTGAGATTAGCTAGTCTTATTAGACTTTCTCTGAGTATGAAGATAACATGATACCTTCCTCCATCTTCGGGGATGATGTAATGAGATAAATTCTTGTTTATTATTGTGATATGATTGATTAATATTGTTTGACTTTCTCCTTATATGTTGGAGTTGACTAAATAAGATGAATTAATCATTGTATGACTTGGATAGAAAGCCTATGATCTCAACCCTTGCCATGAATGTCTTTCTTCTTTAATTGCTTGCTTTAATTGCTTGCTTGATTTACTTTTCTTGCACATTTTAAATTCTTTCCCTCTCACCAATCAAAACCCCCCCATACATCCTTCATAGCCAATAATCATACACTTCATTGCAATTCCTTGTGAGACGACCCGGAGTCTAAATACTTCGGTTAATTTTCATTGGGGTTTGTACTTGTGACAAAATCATATATTTTAATTTGATGCGAGAGTTGTTTGTTCATTTGGAGCTATGCTTACAATGAAGTTCTAATTTCTATAAGAGAAATTCTAGACCGACAACAATTTTTGCTATCAAATTAATGGCGCCGTTGCTGGGGAGTTGCAATGGTGCTATGTTATTGGCTATTATATATATTGTGAATAGCTTGATTTTTGGGTTTGCTTGTTAGTTTTTGCTAGTTTTAGGATTTAGTTTTCTTTTTTCTTGTTAGCTTTTGTTTTTATTTTCTCTTATCACCATGAATTCTCATCACTTTGGCTATGAGTTTGGTTCAAACTATGTTGTAGGAGATGGAATTTACAATGATAACATGCATCAAAGAATTGGAGATCAAGGTTTGGCAAGAGTGATTGGGGACATGACTACTATCCTCACAGAGATGCGCGACAACCAAAGGGCATTTATTGCCACCCGAGCCGTCCAAGCGCCACCCCAACGTGACTACTCTTCTGATTCTTATGGTTATACTCCTTATCCTAATGCATACCAATCTAATGTATGTGATGACCCTCATTGTGATTGTCAACCACAATCACCACATACATATGAACCCCCTCCTCAATATAGCCCTCCACCAAACTCACAAGCCCCATACCACCATTCACCTCCACATGATCCCAACCCATACACACCATACCAACCACCATATGAACCATACCTAGAGCCACCACCATTCCAATACCAATACTCCCAAGAACCACAAAGTCCACATGCACCACCTCAAGAATTTCACCAATATGAACCACCATCCAATTACAATAACCTTCCCTCAAACAATGAACCCTCTCTTCCACCATCACCTCCTGATGAAGCCCACATGTTAGAATTGAGAGATCTTGAATCTCATATCTTAAGGCAACACGAGGAGGATGAAAAGAAGTTTGAGAAGTTAAGAGCGAAAATGGCTATCATGGTAGAAGCCATTAGCAACATAGTCTCATCCCGCCGAAGCCTATGCGATCAAGGCACTCCCATTGTTAAATGTGGAGAAGCAACCAAGGAGCTTAGTGAGGGAGTGAACTTGAAGCTCCAAGCTGAAGAAGAGGAGATAAAGCAAGAAATGCAACAGGAGGAGGAGGTAGAGATTATTGAACAAGAGGAAGTAGTGGTTGGAGCCTTAGGATATGTGAGTACATAGAGGAAGCACAAATTGAAGAGCCTTCTTCCATGGATTTCGAAGTTGATGTTGAGGAGGAGAGTGCACAACCTCCAAGACACAATGTGATTGAAGAATTGGAAGAAGTGTCCCAAGTAATAGGCCCTCCTATTTATGATGATTCCATACCAACATATGATCCTTTTGAGCTTGAAGAATCCTTCCTCACTATGCTCGGAATTGATGATGAGGTAGATTTCACTCAACCTCCTATGTATGATTTGAGTGATGGAGAAGAGCTAGAGGACATTGGTGAAGAAGAACTTGAACTTGAGGAAGCTTGGCAAGAGGTAGAGCATGAAGTATCTTGCCAAGTGGTGGAAGCCTTCCAAAAAGGATGGACGGGAGTGGAGCGTGTCTTGTCAAGATCATTGGGAACTCCTCCACCTAGGTTGTCATCTAATCCTTCATTTGAGGGGGTAAAACTTCTAACTCTTAGCTTTATTATCCCATTTGAATATGTTTTACTTGAGGCGGATGGCCAACTTAGGGCGCTTTGTGGAATTAAGCATAAGAGGAGGATGTTTAATGGTTGGCATTGTAAGTCTAGGCTTATTATGGTTAGAAGCTCAAAATTAAAGAGTATAGATTGGTGTAGTGCTCAATTGAATGGGTCTAGGAGGATAGTTTGGTGCTTCCATGAGAATTCAGCTCTCTTGCCACCCGGAGGAAATCACCATGATCAACTCAAGGACGGGTGTGAAAACAAAGTGTGGGATCTCGGATCGCACAAGGGAGACCATCTGTGGGAGCCCATGGCTTGTGAGGAACTCCATCAAGGCTTGGAGTTATTGACTTTGGAAGATAGAGCTTATTGGAAGTCCAAGCATTGGTGGATGTTCAATGATGGATTCAAGCACAAGCCACCTTGATGAAGAGCTCCCCATAAGTCCAACTTAAGGACAATAAACAAAAGTGCTAGGTGGGACACACCCCACCATGGTAATATCCTTTCATTTTTCTCTTTTGTACATATTGGTAAAATAGGTTTAATTTCATGTTTTGATTGATTTGTTAAGTTTGTTTGGTAGTTTAGTGTGTTAAATAAGGTTTTGTGGTGTTTTGGTAGTTGTTTGGAGGTTTGGAATGCTCGGTTTGGTGCAAAAACATAGAAAAAATTGTGAAAAATAGAGCACCATCCACGCGCACGCGTGCTTTACGCATACGCGTGAACCAAGCCATTTCGACCATCCACGCGCACGCGTCATGTACGCATACGCGTGGATTGATTTTTCCTCTTTCCATACATTCACACGAGAGTTATGCCTGAAGTGTGCCAACTTTGTGCCCCAAGGCACGCGCACGCGTACCTTGCGCGTCCGCGTTGACTCTCTGCTTTGCCATGCACGCGTACATGTCAGCCGCGCGTACGCGTCGCTTCCATTTCATCAATCCATGCTTATGCGCACATGACGCGCACGCTTGGATTGCCCTGTTTCACCCACCTTCTTTTCTTCTCTTCTTTCCATTTCTTTCCTTCTTCTCTTCTCTTTCCACCCCTCAATCATCACCCAACACTACCAAACACCATCCATAACCACTTCTTTTAGTTAGTTAGTTAATTGTTTAATTAGTACATTTTCATTTTGTTTTCTATTTTTCTTTATAAATGTTGGATTATTAGTGTTGTCTACTGTTTCTTGCTGCTGATTATTGATGAGATGTTGTTTTAACATCATTATTTTTAATTTTTATTGTTGGACTTAATTGTTGAGGTTATATTTTGTCGCTTGGTTTTGAGTTTTCATGTTTAACATTTGTGAATACCAAGTACATGTTACGTTGCCTTCATGCATCTTAACTCTTTAAATTGCATGATTTGGCCACCATGCATTCATCATCCATTGCTAGGCAATTTTATATTATCATTGCATTTTTTTAGGTGATGCTTGTTTGTGATCTACCCTTATTCACATCACTTATTTCATACATTGAGATTGTAGAATTGTGAAATTGGATCGAAAGCTTACCTAGTGACATATTTTTTAGCTTTGTAATGCTTTGTGGGCCATGCTTGCTATGTGATTGATTTCTACTTCTATCTTCTTTTTCCTAAGTCCCATAGCATCCATGTGTTCCACCTCTATGTCACTTAGGTGTTGCAACAACTTTAATAGGTGTCATTGATTGTTGTGTGAGTTTTATATACCATTTTGTTCACTAAGTCTACCTACACATCAATCAATATCCATGCATTATCCAGTTTCACAATTGCTTGATTAATTGCTTGAGTGCTTTCATGCCTCTTCACTACTTGTTTCGTTGACTTAACCTACAAGTCTTTTGAGGTATTTCAAGCACACTAGAATGAGTGAAATGTGTGTCTTCTTTTGTATAATTGTGACATGGTTTCTAAATACTAGAGTGTAAGTTCTAAACCGCATGCAAATTAGGACCCACACACTTATTTTTCATTAATGTCACACTAATTCACTCACTCAATTCTAGTAATTTACCTCATTCCAACAATCCATGCTTCCTTGCTTGTGCATTTACTTGTCTTATTATCTCCTATTTTCTATGTTCAGGATGAGTCATCATAAGCAAAATTGGAAGCGGGAGAAGAACACGCAACATCGGTTGACCTACCAGCTGAAGGTAGCAACTTGGAAAGTCGTCGTACCCCCTTGCTCATTTTTAGTGCACCGAGGACAGTGCAAACTTTTAAGTGTGGGGAGGTGATGCATGGAAACTTGTCTCTCAACAGATTTCCCGCAGCAAGTATTCCGAATTGTCGTCAAGTAATAACTCACAAAAGAGTGAGGTCGAATCCCACAGGGATTGATTGGTCAAGCAACTTTAATTGGAGGAATGTTCTAGTTGAGCTAAGCAGAATTATGTCTATTTTCGGAAAACGAATTCCAAACACACAAATCTAACCGGCAAGTGCACCGGGTCGCATCAAGTAATAAAACTCACGGGAGTGAGGTCGATCCCACAGGGATTGAAGGATTGAGCAATTTTAGTTTAGTGGTTGATTTAGTCAAGCGAATCAAGTATTGGTTGGGTGATTTATGATTGCAGAAACTAAATTGCTTGAAATATAAAGGGAGAAGGATAGAATGCAGAAAATTAAAGAGAACAGAAAATAAAGTGCTAAATCTTAAAGAACAAGAAATTAAATGGCAGAAACTTAGAAGCAAGAAATGTAAATTGCAGAATCTTAAAGTGCAAGAAATGTAAATGGCTTGAATTGTAAAGGGAATTGGGAAGTGGATTTGCAGAATTTAAACAAAGAAAAGAAAAATTCAACAGACAGGAATGTAAAAGATGGATTCAATTAAACCGGATCTTAAATGAAAATGAGAATAAGCTTGGTGTGACAACGAAATAAGGAAATTGAAATTGAAAGCTATAGATCTCAGGACTCAACAGACTAGATAGCCAAGTCTAGATCTCACTGCCTTCCTAGATCTAGCTAGAACAATTGCAAAGGAAATAAAGAAATGTAAATTGCAGAAGAGTGGAAGAAGAAGCAATTAACCGAGATGGAAACTCAATGCTGAAAATTAAACAAGATCTCAAGGTGAGATTGAAACAGAATTTCTTCAATACTCCACCCAAGATCCAAAACAAGAAAAGTAAAGAGTGCTGAGCAAGAACAAGGAAGAAGAGAGATCAATTCTCCTTCCCAATTCTCTAGAATTCTAAAGCAACAATTCAAAAAATGTAAAGGTGAGCTCTCTGTAAGTGTTCTAAGAATGCCAAAGGAAAAGCTCCCCGAAAACTTAAATCCTAAGCTATTTATACACTTTCTCCAAATGGTCTTCAAGCCTTGAATTGGGCCTTTGCTCTTGATGGAATTGGGTTGATAAAGGCCTTGGTTGATTGCTCTTGGAGTTGGAGAAAGATCCATTGTGAACCGGGTTGAAATCATAAAAGTTTGAGTAAAAGTTTGAGGCAAACTTTTACTCACACTTTTTATACCAGATTGCTTAAGCTTGCTGCTACCAACGTTTGAGCCAAAGTTTGAGGTCAATCTTTTGCTCAAACGTTGGCCCCCTTGTAAATGTGTGTGGCGCCAACGTTTGCCAAAACGTTTGAGGCAAACGTTGGCGCAAGCTTTTCTCCTCCAGGGTGTTGGTTTTGTGATGCCAACGTTTGCCAAAAAGTTTGAGGCAAACGTTGGCTCAAGCTTTTCTCCCAAAAGTTTGAGCTAAAGTTTGAGGCAAACTTTGGCTCAAACTTTTTGTTCTCTCTTGCTCCTAGCCCTTTCTTCTTCCTTCAACCTTCTTCAAAGCTCTTTTCACCTATCATCAATCAATCAAAACAATCAAAGCTTTGCCCCAAATCATGAGATTGTGTTTCCTTCATAATATATGACAATTATAGCATAAAATCTCATGAAAGTGCATGAATTCATACATGGTTGATTGAATCAAAGGAAACATGGAAATCTACCCAATTGGCTTCCTTATGGCTTAAGAAAGTGCATAAAATCAATTGAAAACAAAAGAAAAAGGCTAGTGAAACTAGGCTAAGATGACTTGTCATCACAACACCAAACTTAAAGCTTGCTTGTCCCCAAGCAAGAAAAGAATTATTGAGAAGAAAGAATGAAATGGAAGAGGATGTTCATGTTAGCAGAGTATTATTGGTAGTTCATGGGGTTTTCTGTGGATATGTAAACACTCACTTCTTATTGACTTTTAGGCCTAGAAAGTCTCCTTGAAGCATCAAGCAACACACTGCTATGACCTCTCATTATTCCTTCGTCCTTGACTATTATTTTTTTCTATAAGCTTTAGTTCAGTGTCATGTGTAACAAGTTCTTTTCTTTCTTTATACTTGACACATTATTCACTATAGACACTTGGCTCACATTTCTTCTTAAAACATTGATGCCTAGCACCTCTTTGGGTTACTAAATGCCTTGTAGTTAGGTTGCTCTTGATAGTGGACTTTCAGCTGATGATCCTGGGTTAGTTAACCCAAGTCACCAAGTGTTGATGCACTCCAAAGAACTTAATAATCCAAGCAGATCCTAGTACAAAGACACCACAGGCATATATTCTAAGGTTCAAGCTATTGGTGTCTAGCTTTGTTTCTTTTTTATTTTCTTTTGTCTTGTTGCCACTTTTTGGCTATTTCTTTTCTCTTTTTGTTTTTCTTTTTAACCAAGGACTTTTATTTGACTGAGATTCATAGACAGTAGGCCATTTTCTACTTAGAAGGAGACATCCTAGTTCTTTTATTCACTAAAAGTGAGCTATCATACAATCACACATGCATACCACCACTTACTTTTATTGTACTTCTATCTAACAGAGAACTATCTCACTTCACATTCAAACATTTCTTTTATTGAATTAAAGACGCAGGGGACAAAGCATGCTTTTTGTTAAGTGAAAGTAAACACACAAGCACACACTTAGGCTAGCTTACTTATTTTAAATTGAAACAGAAATGATGCAAAGACTATTAAACTAACAGTTACTGTTAAGATGGGCATATTCACACTTCCAATTTAGAGCAATTCAATGCTGATGGAGTTAAGTGACAATACAACCTCTTGGTGGCTTCTTCTTCTTTCTCTCAGCTAATGGTGTGTAGTCCTCCCAAGAGAGTGATTGAATTCCTGCAGTGTTAATGGAAGTTGCTTGTTTCTCAAGCCCTTAGGTGACTGGTTAGTGTGCAAGATTTTCTTGTAGGCTTTTGAACTTACTTTGGTGTGTGAACACCAAACTTAGAATCCTTTATTCTCCCTTAAATTGTTTTGGTGTGAAACACCAAACTTAGCTCCTTGCAATACATACCAATCATTTAACCTTTTTATTGAAATAGCTATGAAAAGAAAATTACCTCAGGTTGGGTTGCCTCCCAACAAGCGCTTCTTTATTGTCACTAGCTTGACACTGGGGCTTTCTTTTATGGTGGTTGATGATTGTAGTGCCTCAACTTGTCTCCCCTGACTGCGATCCTCCACTTTGTTCCTTGGTGTTCAATTTCAACATGCTCTAATGAGAGTATATTGCTGACAGTGTAGTAATCCTCAGTCTGTTGGCTTGCTCCTAGTTGTTGATAAATCAATTGCACTTTATCACCTTTGGAAAGCCCTTCTGTTGGAATCTTTTTGTTCTTCCAACCTCTTTTTGTTTTGTTTCTGTGTTTCTTCCTTTCTTTTGTTGATCTTTCTTCTCTGGCCGTAGGCTTACTTTGGAGATCTCTCTTCTTAGTGGCTAATATTCCAATATCCTCTTGAACTTCTTCATCCTTCTGCACAATCTTTTGCCTTGGGATGTTGCTGTGAATCACCTTGTTACTTTCTTCCTTTAAGTGTGATTCTTCCTTGTCGAGTTCCATATAGTCTTTCTTCTCATCACTGAACTGTGCTTCTGGTAATACTTTCAGAGTGACACTCTTATCATGCATTCTGAGAGTTAATTCTCCTTGCTCTACGTCTATGATAGCCCTGGCAGTGGCCAAGAACGGTCTCCCAAGTATGATGGAGTCACTTTCATCCTCATCTGAATCTAGAACCACAAAATCTGCAGGGTATATGAATTTGTCCACCTTGACTAGAAGGTTTTTAATTACACCCTTGGGGTATACCATTGACTTATCTACCAGCTCTAAGGACATATGTACCGGTTTAACTTCCTCTATATTCAGCTTTTTCACCAAAGAGGAGGGAATTAAGTTAATACTTGCTCCTAGATCGCATATTGCCTTAGTGATGGTTAATTTCCCAACGGTGCAAGGCAGCAAGAAGCTCCCTGGGTCTTCAAGCTTAGGAGGAAACCCTTTTTGAATCAAAGCCCTGCATTCTTCAGTAAGCAGTATGGTCTCTTTCTCATTCCAACTTCTTTTCTTGTTGATAAGCTCCTTCAAAAATTTGGCATACAGAGGCATTTGCTCAAGTGCTTCAGCAAAGGGAATATTGATTTTCAGCTTTTTGAAAGTCTCAAGGAACTCATGAAAATGTTGGTCCTTAGTCTCTTTGATGAATCTCTGGGGATATGGCAGTGGAGGTGTGATGCTTTTTCCTACTTGCTGCTGTCCCTGAATCACTTCTTTTGAACTGTGTGGTTGGTTGTTCTTTTCTTTGAGTTTCTCAGTGCTTTTGTTTGGCATCACAACTTGATCCTTGGCTTCATCTGCCTTTGTTTGTTTTTCATCTTCTATTGGTCTTTTGTTGCTTTCTGCTTGCTTCTTTGTAGTGTCATTTTTGCTCATCAATGTTCTCCCACTCCTTAATTGTATTGCCTTGCATTCTTCCTTAGGATTTGGGATTGTGTCACTCGGCAGTGAGCTTGAAGGTCTCTCAACCGAAATCTGTTTAGAGATTTGCCTAATTTGCCTCTCTAGGCTCTTCATGGAGGCTTCATGGTTCTTGGTTGTCATTTCTTGGTGTTTCCACATTTTGTCTATCAAGGTTTCCAAGTTGATGAGTCTTTGAGATTCAGGTGATGCTTGTGGTGGGTTGTGAGATGTGGATGGTGGATGGTGGGTATTTTGGTTGGTGGGTTGGTTATTAGATTGGTAATGGTTGGGGTTGGGGTAGTTGTTTTGAGGCTTTCTATAGGGGTTTTGGTTAGTTTGCTGCTGGTTGTGGTTTTGGTTGTTTCTTGAAGTGTTTTGGTTTGAGTTCCTCTGCCATGGTTGTTGGTTCTGGTTGTGATTATCTCCCCATCTGAGATTTGGGTGGTTCTTCCAGGATGGATTGTATGTGTCACCATACACTTCATTCTGTCCAGAATTTTGGTTGTGCATGTATTGGACTTGTTCTTGCTGCTGCTCCTCTTGAGTTTCTTCATTTTGCCCCCATGTGGATGATGGTT
>NC_029794.2:86569709-86654544 GCF_000816755.2 Arachis ipaensis
TTTGCGTGAATGTTTGCACCTCAGTCTTCAGCCTGATGACTCTTTGAGGTGGATAAAATTTGGCTAGAAATTTAGTCACCAAGTCATCCCAACTAGTGATGCTTCCTTGGGGAAAGGTTTCAAGCCATTGTGCGGCCTTGTCCCTTAATGAGAACGGGAACATCAGAAGCTTGTAAGTTTCAGGATTCACGCCATTGGACTTGACAGTGTCACAAATCCTTAAGAAGGTAGATAGATGTTGATTTGGATCCTCCAATGGTCCTTCCCCAAACGAGCAGTTGTTTTGGACCAATGTAATGAGTTGTGGCTTCAGTTCAAAGTTATTTGCATTGACATTAGGGGTGAGAATGCTGCTTCCACAATGTCTAGCATTTGCAAAGGTATAGGAGGCCAATACTCTCCTCTGCTGTGGGTTATTGTCAACCCCTCCTCCTAGATTAGATGGATCTCCTTCCATCTCGTGATATTCTTCCTCAGATTCTTCCTCTCCAACAATATTTTTCCCTCTTTCAGCTCTTCTTAACCTTCTAAGAGTTCTCTGGTTAGTTTCAGATAAAACAGGAATGGATCTCCCTGTACCTGACATACAAACAAAACAAAAGAAACACCACCAGTAACACTTTAATCTATTGCTAGAATGAAGTTTAGTTTAATCAAAATTTCAAATAGTTAGTGTGTCAGTCAAAAATTAGAGAAACAGAAAAGAAATTGTGCTTGATCTAGATCTCCACTTCATGTAATCATTGTCAATCTATTTCAATCCCCGGCAACGGCACCAAAAACTTGATGTGTATTTTCGGAAAACGAATTCCAAACACACAAATCTAACCGGCAAGTGCACCAAGTCGCATCAAGTAATAAAACTCACGGGAGTGAGGTCGATCCCACAGGGATTGAAGGATTGAGCAATTTTAGTTTAGTGGTTGATTTAGTCAAGCGAATCAAGTATTGGTTGGGTGATTTATGACTGCAGAAACTAAATTGCTTGAAATATAAAGGGAGAAGGGTAGATTGCAGAAAATTAAAGCGAACAGAAAATAAAGTGCTGAATCTTAAAGAACAACAAATTAAATGGCAGAAACTTAGAACGCAAAAAATGTAAATTGCAGAATCTTAAAGTGCAAGAAATATAAATGGCTTGAATTGTAAAGGGAATTGGGAAGTGGATTTGCAGAATTTAAACAAAGAAAAGAAAAATTCAACAGACAGGAATGTAAAAGATGGATTCAATTAAACCGGATCTTAAATGAAAATGAGAATAAGCTTGGTGTGACAACGAAATAAGGAAATTGAAATTGAAAGCTATAGATCTCAGGACTCAAGAGACTAGATAGCCAAGTCTAGATCTCACTGCCTTCCTAGATCCAGCAAGAACAATTGTAAAGGAAATAAAGAAATGTAAATTGCAGAGGAGTGGAAGAAGAAGCAATTAACCGAGATGGAAACTCAATGCTAAAAATTAAACAAGATCCCAAGGTGAGATTGAAACAGAATTTCTTCAATACTCCACCCAAGATCCAAAACAAGAAAAGTAAAGAGTGCTGAGCAAGAACAAGGAAGAAGAGAGATCAATTCTCCCCAATTCTCTAGAATTCTAAAGCAACAATTCAAAAAATGTAAAGGTGAGCTTTCTGTAAGTGTTCTAAGAAATGGTCTTCAAGCCTTGAATTGGGCCTTTGCTCTTGATGGAATTGGGTTGATAAAGGCCTTGGTTGATTGCTCTTGGAGTTGGAGAAAGATCCATTGTGAACCGGGTTGAAATCATAAAAGTTTGAGTAAAAGTTTGAGTAAAAGTTTGACGCAAACTTTTACTCAAACTTTTTATACCAGATTGCTTAAGCTTGCTGCTACCAACGTTTGAGCCAAAGTTTGAGGTCAAACTTTTGCTCAAACGTTGGCCCCCTTGTAAATGTGTGTGGCGCCAACGTTTGCCAAAAAGCTTGAGGCAAACGTTGGCGCAAACTTTTCTCCTCCAGGGTGTGCAAGTGTGGCGCCAACGTTTGCCAAAAAGTTTGAGGCAAACGTTGGCGCAAGCTTTTCTCCTCCAGGGTGTTGGTTTTGTGATGCCAACGTTTGCCAAAAAGTTTGAGGTAAATGTTGGCTCAAGCTTTTCTCCCAAAAGTTTGAGCTAAAGTTTGAGGTAAACTTTTGCTCAAGCTTTTTTTCCTCTGGAGTGTTTTCAATTCTTCCAAAAGTTTGAGCTAAAGTTTGAGGCAAACTTTAGCTCAAACTTTTTTTCTCTGGTATGTTTTCAACTCTTTTAATAGTTTGAGCTAAAGTTTGAGGCAAACTTTGGCTCAAACTTTTTGTTCTCTCTTGATCCTAGCCCTTCCTTCTTCCTTCAACCTTCTTCAAAGCTCTTTTCACTTATCATCAATCAATCAAAACAATCAAAGCTTTGCCCCAAATCATGAGATTGTGTTTCTTTCATAATATATGACAATTATAGCATAAAATCTCATGAAAGTTCATGAATTCATACATGGTTGATTGAATCAAAGGAAACATGGAAATCTACCCAATTGGCTTGCTTATGGCTTAAGAAAATGCATAAAATCAATTGAAAACAAAAGAAAAAGGCTAGTGAAACTAGGCTAAGATGACTTGTCATCAAGGTATGGTTGTAACGACGCAACTTCTAGAACGTCATGATCGTACCGAAAGTAAGGCATTACTAACCTGTTTTCCTTTATTAACTATTTACTATTGAGCCTTTAGTTTGATATCGCGATTCAGTTTTATAGAAAATTCTAGAAAAATTTTGTTTTTATTAATTAAAATCATATAGCAAACATTTCAAGTAATAATAATCACATAATTATTAATAATAATATCTGTCATACAAAAGATTTTAAATAAAACTCAGATACAAATTCTATCCCTCTGTATAAAATAAAAACCTTAAGCAAAAAGGGCAAGGGAACTCTATGAAAGCAAATTAACTCATACATTTAACTCGTAAATAAATTCTAGAATTGCCCGCAGCTTCAAACTGAGTCTTCGAACCTGTATCACTGAATGGGTGGAAGATTTTGGGGTGAGAACAAACCACACGTTCTCAGTAGGTAATGGGAATGCCGTAAAAGTAATTATTAACTTGCAAATAATTAACATACTCAAGGAAACTATATTATTATCAAACCTTTATGAAAATACTATTCTTGGTTTTACTTTAACTAATTATTTACCTCTTTCAAAGAAAATCTCTAAGCTCAAACAAATTCCAAAATATAAAACTGGTCACATTAAGCATTTCTCAACCACACAATTAATTTTCAATCACAACGTCAATTCTTAATCATCATCATACATTCACCAACTAATAGCACTAACAAGAGATTCAATTCAGCACACAAACAAGTCACAGCAAGGCAAATAGCACAATCACAGGAAGTACAACGAGCAAATCCAATCAAATGCAAATGCACAAACAAGGATGATGCATGTCTAGCCCTAGTGCAGGTAATGAGCTCATTTGTCGGTTTCTACCCGCTCCTGACGTAACCCAGCATTACCAGCCGGATATGGCTTTCCTGTTGGCAATACCCCTGTGTACAGGAAATAACCCCTCTGCCACCACAGGGTCCACTGCATACAGGAAATAACACATCTGTCACTGCAGGGATGTATGCCGACACACCTTCTGTATATAGGAAATAACCCCTCTGCCACTACAGAAATGGAACAGGTGGTCACGGTACTTCTGTAGCAGGAAATAACCCCTCTGCCTTACAAAAACAAAATATGGATCTGTACCGTAGGAAAGCGTTCTCAGTGATCACACCATTCTCTATTTGACTGCCTCACTGCAGCAGATGATCATACAAGTATATCTGGAGTTGCCTTAACGCAACAAATGAATAAACACATCTCTTGGGTTGCCTCAAGCAACAAATGACTTTTCAACAGGTCCTCTGCTTTTTATTCTCTTTTATAATCATAAATACGCAAGCGGGACAAAACCCACGTCCTTGCCAACAATTTCACAAACTGAATACCTTTCCTCAAAAGAATCAGTGTAATTATCATCATAAGTTATCATTCTCGTTATTCATCTCCAGTTACATATTCTTATACAATATCTCTCTCTTTCTTTGTTCAATCATGCTATACAGACTTTACGACTTCCACTTTTGCAACCTCTTAACTCGAACCAATTTTAAAACTATTTTCTAGTTTAATTTTCTTTCAAAAGACTCAAGAAAGTCATTTGTTTTAAATTCGTTAAATACTTTTCAAAACATCACCCTCTTACTAAAAGTAACCAAATAAAACTCTTTTTTCAAATTTACTAACTTCCCAAAGACTCAAAAATCATCTCTCTCTTTACTATTCAAATTCAAATATTATAAATTCATCAAACTTCTAAAAAGTAATCCTTTATTTCAAGCTTAAAACATAATTATTTTCGTATTGAATTAATCTCAAAACATAGTTCCTTTCTTAAATAATTTAATTTTGAAACATAAACCTTTTTTTGGTAAATCGAATTTAAAATAGAATAATTCTTTTCTTAACTAAATAAAACTCAAGTAATATAATTTTCCAAATTCAAAGCTTCTAAAATAACTTTTCAAATGAAACCTCAGATTTTTATAAAATTTCGGCACACCACCCCTAAAACTCAGACTTAGCCACCCTTACAGGTTCCCTCTTTCTCAACATCTTATCAAACTTTTATCAGCAGTTATCACAGCAACAGAATCTAAATAATCATCTCATTATAAATCAGTTTAAGACAAACATCCGAACATCAATTAAAATCAGAGTTTCCATAAACCATTCTTTAAAAGTAAACCAGTCCAGCTTCAAAGATTCATAACTAACATTCCAAACACCAACTTTTCATATTCCTAGTTATTTTTAAAGTCCTTTAGTTATTAGCAAAGTTACCATTTCATTCTGAAGATCACACTTTAGGAAAATATTTCAGTAATCAACCTTCAATCCTTTAACCATTCTCAATAATCAACTCCAGTTAACCTTAAATCAACAATAACAACCAACTTGACATAATCGGATAAAATTCGAATCTCCAAGAGATCCGTTTGTCAAATAAACTTTAACTTGTTCTTACAATTTTTAATTTCAATCTTGGTTCATTTAAACTCAATTCAATACTCCACACAAAATTATCCAACCAAATTAGCATATCCAATAAATAACATTTTCCAAACCAGCTTGCAACAACGTCCGTCATCTTCAAATAAATCTTAACTCAACAACCAAATTAAGAAATCAATGTAACCCGAAATTTAGGTAACAAGCATAGCCTCAAACCAAAATCAACCTCATCAATTAATCACTTACGACAATGGAACCAGCCACAATCACAGCCAAGTTAGAATCAATAAATCATGACACAGAAAATTAGTCTAAGCATTACAAAATTATTTATATACTCTTAAAGTTTACTATATTATTTTAGAAAATCATAGGTTCTCAAAACAGTTTAATCCCTTAGTTCCAATCCTTCAATAACCACCAAAACCAATCTCAACTAGTTACAAGTAAACTTCACAGCCGTTCCCATTCATCAAATATCCAATTCAACATCAAACAAGACAATAATTCACTCAAAATCAGAATCTCAACCAATTCATCGCAGAATCAATAATTCAGTCACATTTCACAACCGCATCTAATTTCAATTATAATTCAAAGTAACCACAACCACATTCAATTCTAATCATAATTCAAAATAATCACTTCAACTAACCATTCTCAAACATATTTCAAACAATTCACATCAATTAATCAACTCTTAATCATTATTAACTATTTGCAATTATCCAAATAACTTTGTAGGTATTCTAAATTAAAAACATTTAACTTGTAAAATAAATCCCCTACCTCAGAGTCAAAACTCGCAAAAATCACTAAACGCAGCGGCTCCATTAGCAGTTTCCAGCACCTATTTCTATGGCAGCATCAGCAACAAGGAAAAACGGCATCCTCCCCTTTCTGGTTTGTGATTCCAGTGGCAGCAGTGAGATTCTCGAAATAGGATAGAATCAGAATGAGTGACAAAAACCTCTGAGCAGTTCCAGCGAACTCCATCAGTGGTTCTCCGACGGCCAGAACGACTACAACAGCAACAGACAGCTCAATGGCGGCAGTGCGTTCTCGTCAGATTCCATAAACCAGAAGCAAGGGCAGAACTTGCGACCCCCTCCCTGTGGTCTTCCTGCGATGACGTCCGGCGATGCAGTGGCTTCCTCTGGTGGTGGCTCGGACGGCAGCAGCGACCATGAAGGCTTCAGCGCTGGTGACTAGCCTCAACGGAGCTTCCCTGCTGCATTTCTCGTCGGGCTCCTTGGTGGCAGCAGCAGCGACGAGATCCACTTCCATCGACGTACAGTGGCAACGATGAAGCATGATGGCGACTTGGCAGCGGTGGCGGCAGAGCTTTGATGGCAGCAAGGCAGTGAGCTAGACGGCAGCTGGGTAGCAACTCCATGGCGGTTGGGCAGCGACGCGACGGTGGCTGGGCGGCGAGTTCGGTGGCGGATCAGTAGCAGGACGCAGCTCCCTTTCTCCCTTCTCAGCTCTCCGTCACTCTCTCCATCGAGCCCTCTCTCTATGCTCTCTGTTTTGCTACTGAATGTTACGCTGAAGGAAGGTTGGAAGGGGGTGGAATGCAGCTGTGGTGACTGGTGTGGGGGCTAGGGTTAGGGTTTCTTAATTTGGGAATTAGGGTTTCTGATTCAATTTGGGAATTTAGGTTTAGGAATTAGGATTTTATAAAATAATATGGATAGATATGAATAGATATTTTGATAAAATTGAAGGGTAGAGTAATTTTAAAATCAAATATACTCTATTAAAAATATTTAGGAATATTATTTATCATTATATTGCTAAGTTCAATTAATTATTTCTAATTTAAATTGTAAAATAAACATATTAATCACATTTTTATAATTAATTTAAACTTCAATTATCGTGAAACTCTATTTAATTACCTTTAGTAAACTAATTTTCTTAAAATAAAGTTATCAACAAATATAATAAATCACAAATAACTAATTATTTGATTTTCAAAAACTAGGGTTGTTACAATGGTCACTGATTATACCACATGTATTTCCAAATCAAAGTGTTGGTAGGATTATATGTCACTATATCCATCCAAACCAAAATTTGGTCCAACATGAGAAAGCATTTTTAGCATGATCTCTTCATTCCTCTTCCAAGGTTCCGAAGAGATTGATAAACCACTATTTTATAGTTTATCTTGTGCTCAATTGAGTGGTTTTTATCAACTCTTTACCCACTTATTCATACTATCTGCAAAGCTGTCAGCTTGACCCTCTCGCACTAAAACGGCCATAACATGAGCTACAGAGATCCAAATGACACGGTTTCAGTTGCGTTGGAAAGCTGACGTCCGGGGCTTCGATTTGATATATAATATGCCATAGTTTCTGTGACGCTAGGCAACGGGGTTATGTGACTCACGCGGACGCGTCGCAGTGGCAAAAAACCAGCGTGGCAGATTTCTTCTCCAGCGATTTCTGGGCTGTTTTCGACCTAGTTTGCGGCCTAGAAAACACAGATTAGAGGCTATAAAGTGAGGGAATGCATCCATATATGATCAAGCTTTCATATTCATAGTTTTAGGAGTAGATGTGGTTTTTAGAGAGAGAGGTTCTCTCCTCTCTCTTAGGATTTAGGATTTAGGATTTCTCTTAGTTTTAGGAGTGCCTCTCGATCCCAGGTTCAATGTTCCTTTTATTTACTTTTCCAATTTAATTTATGAATTTTCATGTTAAGATTTGAATATTTTATTTAATATAATTCGAGGTATTTCAGACTTATGATTGCTCTCTTTAATTTATTAATGCTTTCTGTTTATCCAAATTATTTTCATTCAAGTAGACTTTCTTCCCTTTTGGCTTTGGTTAAATAATTGGTGACTCTTGAGTTATCAAACTCATTGTTAATTGAAAATTAGAATTCTTCAAGAATTAATTCGAGTTCCAATAACTCTAACTTTTCCCAAGGAAAGACTAGGATCTGAGGAATAAAAATTAATTCATCCACTTAACTTACCTTCATAGTTAGAGGTTAACAAAGTGGGAGAAAAATCCAATTCTCATTATAGTTGATAAGGATAACCAGGATAGGACTTCCAGTTATAATACCTTGCCAAGAGTTTATTTTATTATTATTATTTTATTTTTCTTATCATTCAACATACTGCTTCCTTACTTTTTAAAACCCCTAATTTACAAGACTCATAACCAATAATAAGAACATACCTCCCTGCAATTCCTTAAGAAGACGACCCGAGGTTTAAATACTCGGTTATCAATTTTAAAAGGGGTTTGTTACTTGTGATAACCAAAACGTTTGTATGAAAGGACTTTTGAAGGTTTAGAAACTATAGTTGCAACGAGAATTTATCCGCAAATTTCTAGACCACGCAAAAGTTCTCTCTTACACTAGCATGTCCTCATGCTAAACTCAAGAGAAGCTATAAAGCTGAAGAGGAGTAGTAGAATGTATGAAATGCAACTTATCTATATGAATACAACTATATGCAAAATAATTCTACCTACTTGGTTAAAAGTAAATAAGTTCTCCAAGACAAATATAAATCAAATTTCACTAATTCAAATTATACAATAAAGGACAAGTAAACTTGTAAAAAGAGAGCTCATAAAAGCAGGGAACATAGAATCAAGCATTGAACCCTCACTGGTAGTGTATATCACTCTAATTCTCAAGTATCTAGGGTCAATCACTCTACTCTTCTCTAGTCATGCTTTCTAAAATGTGTTCTTCACCTAACCAATCAACAATATTTAATATACAAATGCAAACATCATGAGGTCTTTTTCAAGGTTGTAATGGGGCTAAGGTAAGGGTAAAGGTGTATATATGGCTAAGTGAGTTTTATAAATTGAATCTTTAATTAACCTAAGCTTTCACCTAATATACATATACTCTATATACTTTTAAATTTATGCCTAGCTACCCATAGGTCCCACTTTTATATGATTCCCATACTCATGTACCAAAATTTTGATATTTCTTTACTTTTATCACATGTGCATTGATCTTTTTTATTAACTTAGCATTGGGGTAATTTTGTCCCCTTATGTATTTACTTATTTATTGAATATTTTTGGATTTTTTTTAGAGAGATAGGCATGACTTATCAATGCACATGGATTTTTTATTATTTTTCTATTTTGGTTTTTCATGAGTAGGTTCCCAAATTTCCAATATTCAAATAAATTAGAAACATGATACATTCCCTTATTAACCCATGTTCCCACAATTTCCCCACACTTAGTTGATGCACAATCTCTATTTTAAGCTAACCAAAGATTCAATTGGGGTATTTAATTTGTTTTTCTGCTTAAGGCTATTGATGTGGTAAAATATAAAATAAATGGGATTAAAAAGGCTCAAGGTGGCAAACAAAGGTGATGTAAAGGGTAGGCTTATTTAGGATAAGTGAGCTAAAATCAAATAATGGCCTCAATCATATGCAAACATGTAAATACACTAAATATTGGACATATAGACTGAAACAAAGTAAAGATCACAATTACAGAGAAGTAAACACACAAGAATAAAATATTTATGGTTAAATAATGTAACCATATAAATAAGCTCAAATCTCACAGGTTGTGTGTTCTTTAGCTCAAAAATCATGTTCCAAATACAACTTCAAACAAATTTTACACAAAAAAATTTTGATTTTAAATTAGTGAAATTTTTTCAAAAATAGGATCTTTAAAAAGAAATTTATTACTTTAACCAAGTAGTGACTAAATGCATAAAATCAAACAAATATGCAATTAAATATGCAAATGCAGCAATTAACAAAGAAATTAAAATATTGGTGTTGATAAGAAAATACTAACCCATGGAGATCGGTATCGACCTCCCCACACTTAAAGATTGCACCGTCCTCGGTGCATGCTGAGATGTGCAGGTGGACGGGTTGTTCCAACTGATGCTTTACTTCAAGGATTGTGCAGATGGACTTGTTTGTCTCCCCTTTTAGAGGTTTCTCTCTTTTTCCGTCTTCGGTGGCCAGCCTGAAAGAAGAGAAAAAGAAGAAAAGTAACCCAAAAGATAGAAAAAAATAAAATATGGGTGTTAATGCCAAATGATAAGGGTCTCATTTACATGGAAGCTTCAATATGTACGTGAGAAAACAATAGAAGCCATGGCATACCAGTGGTGCAGAATTTGCAACAAAGGAGAGGGGAATGTGGGTAATGCAAGATAGTATATCAATGCAAAAGAAGTACAAGTATCATAAAAGATTAGCATTGATTTAAATAATGTTACCCAATCAGAAAGTCATAAGCACTAAAATAATACCAGAAAAGATATAACAGTTGAATAAGAACATTTGAACACCAATGGAAAATAATAAATTTAGAAAAGAAAATAAAAATATACAAAATTAAAATGCAATGAATGAAAGTATGCAAATAAATAAAATAAAATAAAACATAAGAAGAATGAGAAGGGAAATAAATAAAGTAAGAAAGAAAGAAGAAAGAAATAAGAAACGATAAAAAAAATAAGGAGTTGGAAAAGAAAAATATAAGATATTTTGGCAGAGTTGGATGAGCTGTGCGGCGCAAGTGACGCGGTCGCGTGGGGCACGCGGTCGCGCGACTTGCGCTTAAACTGATTGACGCGGTCGCGTCAATCACGCGGTCGTGTGACCCGTTTTATGCTGCTGGCACGAGGGCAGCCTCGCGCTCGCACAACTCTCTGTTCAAAATCATTGAATGCCAAATATTGGCTGACGCGATCGCGTGGGGCATGCGATCACGTGAGTGGCCAGTATAAGCATATGACGCAGACGCCTCGGTCATGCGTCCGCGTGGGAAGGATTGTGCGTTCAGCACCAATCCAGCACCACTCTAGCACAACTTTCGGTCGTGCACCCTTTTCACGTCGAATTCCAGGGCACGCGGCCGCGTGATTGACGCGGTCGCGTGGGAGGTCAGTATTCCCACTCGACGCGGACGCGTCGGCAACGCTGCCGCGTCGCGTGCGTGCTTTTTTTTTTTTTAATCTGAAAAAGTGTAGAATGCAGTGTTAATATGAATGTGATGCAAAACTCCAGGTTCAATATAATAAAATAAAATAAAACTCGAAAATAAATAAAACTAACTAAAAATGAGAAAGGAATGATCATACCATGGTGGGTTGTCTCCCACCTAGCACTTTTAGTTAGAGTCCTTAAGTTGGACATTTGGTGAGCTCCTTGTTATGGTGGCTTATGCTTGTATTCATCCAGGAATCTCCACCAATGTTTGTAATTCCAATGGCCTCCAGGATCCCAAACTAAGCGCAGAGAGCCTTCAAGTAAGTTAAAGCAAGTGACAAGGCCCCAAGAGTGCTAATTTCTAGATTGAATTCCGGGGTCCCAGACCTTGCCTTTGCACCCATCTTTTGTTGATCATCATTTTTCCACTTGGGTGGTGAACAGTCAGAATTCTCACTGAGACATCCAAACAGCTTCCTAGACCCATTCAGTTGAGCTTTATACCAACCTTTGCGTTTAAACTTAAAGCTTCCAACCATAATGAACCTTGCAGGAAAATTCTTACCATTGGCCATCTTCCTCTTACTCTTTATGCCACAAAGAGCTCTAAGTTGACCATCCGTCTCTAGTAGCCCATATTCAAGTGGAATTAGAAAGCTAAGCGATGTGAATTTTACCCACTTGAATGTTGGGAAGGATGATGGCAACTTAGGGGGAGGTATTTTTAACAAAATTGCAAGCTCCACTCCCTTGTGCTCTTCTCTGACAACTTCCACCTCTTTGCAAACTTCTTTAATTTCAACCTCTTCATCTTGGTAGATTTCTTCCAATTCAGTCTCTTCTGCACTACTTACCAAAGGCATAGGAAGTTGTGCTTCTTCTTCTTGAATCTCCATCTCTTGATTAACCTTTTTCAAGTCTTCAACTATGATATGCTTTGGAGTTGTACACCCTCCTCAACATCAATATCAACATCAAACACTGTGGAAGGAGGCTCTGTGACTGGACTTTCCAATGGAGGTACAACATCCCTTAAGTTTGCAACCACTTCTTCCTTTTTAATAATTGCTGCTTTGTCCAGTTGTTTAAGTATAAAATCATACTCATCCTCGAGAATCTAATAAGGAAAGAGAAAAACAATAAAATGATGACAAACTTAAAAATTTTTAGATCAAAATGAAGAAAACAACTAAGAACAACTTGAAGGTCAAGATGAACACGAAGAACAACTTGAAGATCAAGATGAACACGAAGAATAAAAAAAAATTTTTTTGAAAAATAAAAACCAATAACCTCTTAATTTACAAAAAAGAATAAAAACAAAAATAAAAATAAATAAACAAGTAAAAAGCAAATATTTACAATAACCAATAATAAGGCACACGTTTGCAATTCCCCGGCAACGGCGCCATTTTGAAGAGAGAACTTTTGCGTGGCCTAGAAATTTGCGGATAAATCCTCGTTGCAAGTATAGTTTCTAAACCTTCAAAAGTCCTTTCATACAAACGTTTTGGTTGTCACAATTAACAAATTCCTTTTAAAATTGATAACCAAGTATTTAAACCTCGGGTCGTCTTCTCAAGGAATTGCAGGGATGTATGTTCTTATTATTGGTTATGAGTCTTGTAAATTAGATGTTTCGGAAAGTAAGGAAGCAGTATGTTGAATGATAAGAAAAATAAAATAATAATAATAAAATAAACTCTTGGCAAGGTATTATAACTGGAAGTCCTATCCTGGTTATCCTTATCAACTGTAAGGAGAATTGGATTTTTCTCCCACTTTTTTAACCTCTAACTATGAAGGTAAGTTAAGTGGATGAATTAATTTTTATTCCTCAGATCCTAGTCTTTCCTTCGAAAAAGTTAGAGTTATTGGAACTCGAATTAATTCTTGAAGAATTCCAATTTTCAATCAACAATGAGTTTGATAACTCAAGAGTCACCAATTATTTAACCAAAGTCAAAAAGGAAGAAAGTCTACCTGAATAAATATAATTTGGATAAACAGAGAGCATTAATAAATTAAAGAGAGCAATCATAAGTCTGAAATACCTCAAATTATATTAAATAAAATATTCAAATCTTAACATGGATATTCATAAATTAAATTGGAAAAGTAAATAAAAGGAACATTGAACCTAGGATCGAGAGGCACTCTTAAAACTAAGAGAAGTCCTAAATCCTAAATCCTAAGAGAGAGGAGAGAACCTCTCTCTCTAGAAACTACATCTACTCCTAAAACTGTGAATATGAAAGCTTGATCATATATGGATGCATTCCCCCACTTTATAGCCTCTAATCTGTGTTTTCTGGGCCGCAAACTGGGTCGAAAATAGCCCAGAAATCGCTGGAGAAGAAATCTGCCACGCTTGTTTTTCGCCACTGCGAACCGCATCACCTAGCATCAGGGAAACTATGGCATAATATATGTCAAATTGAAGCCCCGGACGTTAGCTTTCCAACGCAACTGGAACCGCGTCATTTGGATATCTGTAGCTCAAGTTATGGCTGTTTTAGTGCGAGAGGGTCAAGCTGACAGCTTTGCAGTTCCTTCAACTTCTTGTATTCCTTCCACTTTTGCATGCTTCCTTTCCATTCTCTAAGCCATTCCTGCCCTATAATATCTGAAAACACTTAACACACATATCAAGGCATCTAATGGTAATAAGAGAGGATTAATATTAGCAATTGTAAGATCAAAGAAGCATGTTTTCAATCATAGCACATAATTAGGAAGGCAAATGTAAAACCATGCAAATAGTATGAATAAGTAGGTAAAGAGTTGATAAAAACCACTCAATTGAGCACAAGATAAACTATAAAATAGTGGTTTATCAGTGATCCAAGTATGAATAGCTTCTTTTCCAAGATAACTACTCAATTGGGTGAAGATTGAAAGCTTTCTAGTAAAATCAAGAGAAAAGAAAGAAGAAGAATAATGAAAATTATTATTGATCCATCAAATTACAACAGAGCTCCCTAACCCAATGAAAGGGTTTAGTTGTTCATAGCTCTAGAAATGGAAAACAAAGATGGAGAGTGCATTCCAAAAAGTTAAACTAGAAGTTGCAGAGAAAGTAAAAAATGCAGAGAGTAATTCTAATAATGCCAAAAGCTTCCTTTCTAGTTCAAAGTTCTCCCTATTTATACTATTCTTCTGATCTTCTAGTTGCTTCTTCAGTGGGCTCAGCTTTACTTGCAGAGAAAGTGTGCAGTAGGTATGGACTATAGCTTGGGGCGTTAGTGGTGTTAACGTTAAGTGAAACTGTGGGGTCGAGAACGTTAGTGACAATCACCTTTTTCACTAACGTTCCTAACCCAAAAATGGTCCACGTTAACTTCAACTTAAGTGGCACTAACGTGACCACTAACCTTGCTTCTTGGCCCTTCGCAAATGTTACTGGGGTTTACCTTTTCCAATAACGTTGAGAGTACCCCTTTCTCCCTACTATAGAGTTCATGTTAGTATAGTTAACGTGGCCTTTAACGTAGGCTTGCCAAATCTTCGAGAGCGTTAGTGACACTTACCTTTGTCACTAACGCTTCAAAACGCCCCTACTTCCCACGTTAGAGTTCACGTTAATTAGGTTAACATGACTTCTAACATGGTATTGATAGCCATCTCCAACGTTAGTGACAAACGTGAGTGTCACTAACGTTGGCTCATCATCCCTCTTCTCCACGTTAGCTTCCACGTTAATGTAATTAACGTGGCAACTAACGTGGCTCATAGTGGCTTAATCCAACGTTAGTGACAAAGGTGAGTGTCAGTAACGTTGGTGATTCCTTGCTCCCTCCACGTTAGAGTCCACGTTAACTAGATTAACGTGACTCTTAACGTGGCAAATATGAGCTTAGTCCAACGTTAGTGACAAAGGTGAGTGTCACTAACGTTGGCATTATCTTCCTCATCCACGTTAGAGTTCACGTTAACTGAGTTAATGTGACTCTTAACGTGGCCAGCTGCCACTTTGGAACGTTAGTGGCACTTAATTTTACCACTAATGTTGGAGTTCTACTTCTCTTCCACGTTAGCTTCCACGTTAACATAGTTAACGTGGCAACTAACGTGGGCTATGATGGCTCACGAAGGCATTAATGGCGATCACTTTTCTCATTAACGTTACAAGCTAGCCTCCATTCCACGTTAGTGGTCACATTAGCTAGACTAACGTGGCTACTAACGTGGTTCTTCCTTGCTTCCTTTGTCCTGAAATCAAGCAATAAAGTGCATCAAAGCTCTAATCCAAGTTATGAGACATGCATCATTCAATTTTATCATTTAATTCATGCATAATTCTCATAAAATCATGTAAAATTCACAATGTTTGCTTGAATCAAGATGTAAGTGATTATTTATCCAAAACTTGCTTATTTCCTAAGAAAATGCATGAAACTACCCTAAAACCATAAAGAAAAGGTCAGTGAAACTGGCCAAAATGTCCTGGCATCACAACACCAAACTTAAAGCTTGTTTGTCCCTAAGCAAGTACTGGAACAAGAGAATGATGAATGAAATGACAAGATGAATGAATCATTCTTGTGGAAGTCATGTCCTTGGTTTTATGGGATTTCATGCATAGCAACTTAGGTTCATTCCTTTACTGGCTTTCAGACCTTTATCATGCCTTGGAATACTCACTTGATGGCACCCTTTGAGACTGTTATTTATTGATCCCTTTGTCTTTCCAAGGTTTATTGCATCCTTAGGCTAAGTGTTCTGTGAGAGGGCGACTCTTTAAGATAAGTTTTCCAGCCAACACTCCCGAACCAGTTGGTTCAAGGTGCTATGTGTTGAAATACCCCTAAGGACTTACTCCCTCAAGTCTCTCTCCCCCATACATGCACACCACAGGCACATGGTTTGTTATTTTCTTTCCTTGAGGTCTTGGTGTCCAGCACCTCTTTGGGTTACTAAATGTTCTGTAGCAAGGTTGCTCTTGATAGTGGATTTTCATTTGATAATCCCGGGTTAGTTAACCCAAGTTACCAAGTGATGAAGCACTCCTAAGAACTTATTCATCCAAGCAGATCCTTGGTACAAGAGCACCACAGACACATCCCTCAAGGTTCAAGCCCTTGGTGCCTAGCCTTATTCTTTATTACCCTTCTTTCTTTTTCAACTGTTAGTGTTCTTTTCCTTTTTCTTACTGGGATCTTATTATTTAGCTAGTCTCATGGGGTGTGTTTCAAGCATATGATTCAGGACAGATAGTTGCCTTCCCACCTTGTTGGTGAACCAACTTAGCTAAGTGATTACTATACCACAAATTTAAGGACTTACTCCACAAATTGAACTCCACTCTGGTCTTTCATAACATCTCTTTTTATTTAGCTTAAAAGGACAAACATACAATAAGCAAGATGCAGATGAAGATAGGTAACTTGAACCCGCACACATATGACCTAAGCAATGAAAATACTAAGGACAGAATTGAAAATTCCTAAGCTACTATGGAAGCATGTTCTATCTCATACATGATTTTCCTTATTTAAAACTTGAAAAAGATGGGATAATGAGGGAACTCCACCACCTTTTACTCATGGGATTACTCATGCTCTCCCTCTTGTTTGTCCTCTTTGTGTTTTTCTTGAGTGCTTGAACTCCCACTTCCCTTTCCTTTTCCAATCAACTTTTTCCAGAAGCCAGCATCTTTCATCTTCTTTTTTAATGTTTCCTTCTGTTGTTTCACCTTCTTTTCCTCTTGTTCTGTTAGCTCTTTTTGGACTTCATCATACCTAAGGATTGCAGAGTGCAGATTATACATATGACCAGACATATAGTTCAACTTGGCTTGAGTGTTTATGTTGAACTCCTCCCTATGTAGTTGCCGTCCTTCATTCAGTACGCTGAACTCATTGAATGCCTTCATCTGAGCTAGCTGTTGTTGGTTGAGTTCTTGATGGCGTTTGTCTTGACGCTCTTGCCTTTCAGTCACTTGATTGATGGCTTGAGTGAGCTGGGAGTAGTGTTCCATTTGCTGTTTCTGTCACTTCCCTTGTTGATTCATCCAATTAGAAAGCAGTTCTTCTTGACGATCCATCCTTTGGGCTTGAATGTGCAGTTGTTGTTCTTGTCCCTCCATATAACTCCTTGCTAGCTCGTGCACGAAATTGTGATGTCAATGTTCACATTACTCTCTTAAAATTTCGCACAACTAACCAGTAAGTGCACTGGGTCGTCCAAGTAATACCTTACGTGAGTAAGGGTCGATCCCACGGAGATTGTTGGCTTGAAGAAAGCTATGGTTATCATGTAACTCTTAGTCAAGATATAATATCAATAATATTTTTTAGTTTGAATTGTAAAAAGTAAAAGGCAGAACACAAATTATACTTGTATGCAGTACTGGAGAATATGTTGGTGTTTTGGAGATGCTTGGTCTTCTGAATTTCTGCTTTTCTCTATCTTCTTGTTGACACACGCACGTCCTCCTATGGCAAGCTGTGTGTTGGTGGATCACCGTTGTCAATGGCTACCATCCATCCTTCCAGTGAAAAGGGTCCAGGTGTGCTGTCACCGCACGGCTAATCATCTGCAGGTTCTCAATCGTACCGGAATAGGATTTACTATCCTTTTGCGTCTGTCACTACGCCCAGCACTCACGAGTTTGAAGCTCGTCACAGTCATTCAATCCCTGAATCCTACTCAGAATACCACAGACAAGGTTTAGACTTTCTGGATTCTCTTGATTGCTGCCATCAATCTAGCTTATACCACGAAGATTCTGATTAAGAGATCCAAGAGATATTCATTCATTCTACGGTGGAACGGAGGTGGTTGTCAGGCACGCGTTAGTGGGGGAATGATGACGATTGTCACGTTCATCACATTCATGTTGAAGTGCGAATGAATATCTTAGATAGGAACACGCATGTTTGAATGGAAAACAGAAATACTTGCATTAATTCATCGAGACACAACAGAGCTCCTCACCCCCAACAATGGAGTTTAGAAACTCATGCTGTCAAAGAGTACAAAGTTCAGATCTAAAATGTCATGAGATACAAAATAAATCTCTAAAAGTTGTTTAAATACTAAACTAGTGACCTAGGTTTACAGAAAATGAGTAAACTATGATAGATAGTGCAGAAATCCACTTCTGGGGCCCACTTGGTGTGTGCTGGTGCTGAGACTAAAGCTTCTCACGTGCCTGGGCTGTTTTGGGCGTTCAACGCCAGGCTGTAACCTGTTTCTGGCGTTGAACTCCAACTTGTAACGTGTTTCTAGCGCTGGACGCCAGACTGCAACATGGAACTGGTGTTGAACGCCAGTTTACATCATCTATCCTTGAGCAAAGTATGGACTATTATATATTTCTGGAAAGCCTTGGATGTCTACTTTCCAACGCAATTGGAAGCGCGTCAATTAGACTTCTGTAGCTCCAGAAATTCCATTCCGAGTGAAGAGAGGTCAGGATCCAATAGCATCAGCAGTCCTTTTTCAGCCTGAATCAGATTTTTTGCTCAGCTCCGTCAATTTCAGCCAGAAAATACCTGAAATTACAGAAAAATATACAAACTCATAGTAAAGTCCAAAAATATGAATTTTTCCTAGAAACTAATGAAAATAAACTAAAAACTAACTAAAACATACTAAAAATTATATGAAATTAACCCCAAAAAGTGTATAAAATATCCGCTCATCACTAGCTCCTCAATGGCTTCGTGAATGTGATTTAAGTTGATGTTGGTTGGATCATAGTAATCTTTTTGCTGGTATTCTTCTTGATGAGATTCTTCTCGGTGAGGCCCCTCTTGTGCTGTTCTTTTCCCTATTTGAGGTCTTCTTTGTTGTTGGACGGGTGCCACATAAGTTATTCGCTGTAGCGTGACTGACCTTCCAGGGTTCACCTAACTTGGATTGCTGTCCTCGAAGACTACCTTGGCTTTCGTGCACAGTCTAAGGATGGTGCTGGGGTACCAAAGTCTAGCACCTGGATCATTCTTCCGGCTGACTCTTGAATCCCCTCAGCTATAATCTCGTGCACATTGATGCCTCCACCCTTTATTAAGCAATGTACCATAGTAGCTCGAGTAGTGTTAACCTCCGAATTGTTTGCAGTTGGGAGGATAGATCTCCTCACGAGCTCAAACCATCCCTTGGCTTCCGGGATGAGGTCTCCTCTCCTGATGAACCGAGGTCTTCTATCTGAATACCTTTCCCAGTCAGATCCTATAACACACATATCATTCACAATTTCTTCAAGTTCATCATTGTCAGGGCCATTACTTATTCTCACGTGATAGCTGGGCTCATCAAAATGTGGCAATTTCAGCTGAAGAACCCTCGTTATGGCATTGGGGCTGAAGTCCACCTATGTTCTTCTCACATAACTTTTGAAGGTGGGGGCCTTAGTTTTGTCTTCTCTGACCACATTTGCATAGAATTCTTTGATGAGGTTTGCATTTATCTTTGCTTCTGAGTTCGTGAGCCTTTGCCAACCCCTTTGTTCGATCTTCTCTCGAATCTGTGGGCATTCATCCTCGTTGAACTGGAATGTTAACTCAGGTAATATCTTTTTGAGCTTTATTCGTTCAAATTCAAGTTTATGGAATGCAGTTTTGAATTTCCCTTCATCAAAAGGGCTGCCCTCAACTGGTTCCTTTCTCTTTTGCCTCTTGGAGCTCGATGATGCCATGAGTAAGAGTTGATGTGTGAAAGTGTTGAGGAGTTGTGGATAAATGGTGGAATTCGGTTGGGTTTGGATAGGGTGAGATGAAGGGATTTGGGTTCCGAAGGTGTGAAGTAATAAGAATGGGAATTGGAATGTGAAGGGGAGTACGGACTAGGAATCACTTATATAGAAAAGTGATGAGTGAATGAAAGGTGTGGATTGATGGGGTGGTTGTGTGATGGACGGATGGGGTTTAACAATGGATGAGCTCAAGGATCATCAACTTTATGATGGGGTTGGTTCAGTTTCCAAGCTTGTTCTTCTTCCAATGTTGCATGGAAATAATTCCCAAAGCAATCCCCTTGAAGACACGTATATAGTCCTCTCTTTTTGTGGTGGCCGAATCCTCCTTCAATTGTCCCATCAATTCTCCTACAAAATAAAAGAAATATGATTAATAAAATTGTGGAAAGTGGCGGCAACATTTAAAAAAAAAAAGAGAAAGAGTAACTACTTTTTAAAATTTTTGTTTCTAGTTACTAATTGCTATTCATGAGTGCAAACCAACTAACCAACTAAATGTCCATGTATGCAACATTGGTGACACCAAACTTAGTTTGTGGCACTGTGGGTAAGAAGATTTGTTCAAGGTGCTAAGAGTGACATGCTATGAGTTGCATTCATGTTCTCTTAGTGTGCCTTGAACACCAAACTTGTTCTTCACTATATGTTGCATTCAAGGATATGTCAAAGTTGATTTGAATTTCATGAACCTTATTTTATTAACTACTTTAAAAGCATGTAAAACATGGGTTGCCTCCCATGAAGTGCTTCTTTAGTGTCATTAGCTTGACGTTCTGCCTTTTGTCAGGGTGGTTGGTAGTGCTTCAGATCTTCTCCTCTTGCAGTAAACCTATATCCATTGGCTTCATCAAGGATCTCTACATGTTCTAGGGAGAGAACTTTGTTGATGGTGAAAACCTTGGGTAGCAGAGATGGGATGGTGGGGAGATGAGGTGGGATATTTGAGAAGTAAGCTGAGATTACTTTATCCCCTGGAGAGAAATCTTCTGTAGGGATCTTCTTGTTCCTCCATCTCCTTGGTGCCTTCTTCTTTGTTTCTTTTGCTGTTATCCTGCTCTTTGTGGTCTCTTTTCCTAGGGAGATTTTGTTGCTGGTCTCATATTATTCTGATGGTTTGGCTCCACTTGAGTTTCCTTTAGCTGTGACACCTTCTGGATGTTTCGCTTATCAACCAAGGGGATTCCCAGGTGTACATTTTGTGCTTCAATGCTTGTTTCTTCTACCAGTTCTTTGTTGTGATTTTTCCTTGGTTCCTTGTTTTCCTGGTCTGCTTCTTGTGAGGGTTTGAAGATATTGAATGCGAGTTATTCATCATGTATCCTCAGTATTAGCTCTCCTCGCTCCACATCTATGAGTGCTCTGGCTGTAGCTAGGAACGGTCTTCCCAATATGATTGAGTGGATGGGACTCTCTTCCATTTTCAATTTGACAAAATCTGTGGGGAGGAAATAGTTTCCCACTTTCACCAACACATTTTCGACCACTCCCACTGCTTGTTTTTGAGTTTTGTCAACCAGCCTGATGACTACGTCTGTGGGCATTAGCTCATTGATCTGCAGCTTCTTCATTAGAGATAGTGCCATTAAGTTGATGCTTGCTCCCAAGTTACAGAGTCCCTTATCAATCAGTGTTTCTCCTATGGCACAGGGGATGTGAAAACTCCTTGGGTCCTTCCTTTTTATAGGAAACTCTGTTTGAATGAGAGCACTGCACTCCTTATTCATCACTATTGTTTGTCCTCCCTTGAGTGAGTTTTTCCTAGTTAGCAGCTCCTTCATATACTTAATGTATGAGGGCATTTGCTGGAGGGCCTTGATGAATGGTATGTTTACATGGAGAGATGCAAACATGTCAAGAAACCTTGAGTATATTCTCTTCTCTACACCACCATTGAGTATTTGGGGAAAGGGTGCATAGAGTCTCAGCAGCTCCTTCTGTGTGATTGTGGTTTCTTGATGATTCTCTTCCTGCTTTTCTGCTGATGTATCTTCAGGTTATTCTAATGGTTTGTTCGGCTCTTCCTCAGTCTCCTTATCACTCATAGTAACCATCTTGCAATCTTCCCATCTGACCTTCTTTGCTTCACCTCTTGGATTTTTCTCTGTGTCACTTGGGAAGCTATCAGTAGGTTTGGGGATCTTCTCAGAAAGGTATCCCACTTGAAACTCCAGCCTCTTGAGGTGGGTGTTGATATGACCTCTGTGTGGAGTGTTGGTGAGCTGCATTGTTGTTGGGGTTGTGGCATCTCTGATCTTGGCCTTGATCCTGTTGGTTTCCCCACCCAAAGTTTGGGTGGTTCCTCCAACCGGGATTATATGTTTTGGAGTATGGGTCATGGTGCTGCCTAGGTGAATTTCTAATGTAGTTGGCTTGTTCCTGATCACCCTCTGCTTCTTCATTCACTCCTTCTTGAGCTGCTGCTGAGGTGGTGATTGCTACCACTTGATTCCTCTCCATTTTTTTGGTAAGGTCAGCCAATTGCTTGGTAATAAGCTTGTTTTGAGCTAGCAGTGCATCCACATTGTTTAGCTTAATCACTCCTCTAGTGTTGCCTCTTTCAAAAGCATAGAAGTAGTCATTCTCTGCTACAGTCTCAATGACATCTATGGCTTCTTCAATGGTCTTCTTCTTGTTCAGAGATCCCCCGGATGAGTGGTCTACTGCCTTCTTTGATTCATACGAAAGGCCTTCATAGAAAATGTGCAACTGCACCCATTCATTGAACATATCTGGCGGGCATCTTCTTGCCAAGTCCTTAAACCTCTCCTATGCTTCATATAGAGTCTCACCATCTTGCTGCCTGAAGGTTTGTACCTCAGCTCTCAACCTGTTGATTCGTTGAGGAGGATAGAATCTTGCCAAGAATTTATTCACCACGTCTTCCCAGGTTGCTAAACTCTTCTTTGGAAAGGATTCCAGCCATTTAGATGCTTTGTCCTTGAGTGAGAAGGGAAATAGAAGTAGTCTATAGGTGTCAAGGTGAACACCATTAGACTTCACAGTATCGCATATCCTCAGGAAGGTGGTTAGATGTTGATTGGGGTCTTCTTGGACACTTCCTCCGAATGAACAATTTTTCTGAACAAGGGTGATGAGCTGTGGCTTTAGTTCAAAGTTGTTGGCATGTATGGTTGGCCTTTGGATGCTACTTCCACAGTTTTCTGGATTTGGGTTGATGTAAGAACCCAGAACTCTTCTCTCTTATCCAGCCTGATGCGCTGGACCTTGTCTGCCATGGTTGTGAGAAATGGAAAACAAAGATGGAGAATGCATTCCGAAAAGTTAAACTAGAAGTTGCAGAGAAAGTAAAAAATACAGAGACTAATTCTAATAATGCCAAAAGCTTCCTTTCTAGTTCAAAGTTCTCCCTATTTATACTATTCTTCTGATCTTCTAGTTGCTTCTTCAAGTCTTGGATATGGGCCTTTGGATCTTGAGTTGAAGCAGTTATCTTCTTCAGTGGGCTCAACTTTACTTGCAGAGAAAGTGTGCAGTAGGTATGGACTTTAGCTTGGGGCGTTAGTGGTGTTAACGTTAAGTGAAACTGTGGGGTTGAGAACGTTAGTGTTCCGAGGATTACCTGAAACTATAGGTTGATCTCGGACGAGATCTTCTGTACTGGTCAGAACCGATGTGTACGGCTGGTAAATGGAGGCCGGAGCTGGTACGTCCGACTTGTTTGGACTTGAACGTGCTGCTGATCCTCCGTCACCGAAGGGTGGGGGGTACCTGCAAGAGACTCCGATGCTTAAGTTAGCATGGGTATTAAGCAGATGTTATGTAGAATCAGTATATGAGTTATACCTGGGTGCTCCAGTGTATTTATAGTAGTGTGGGCTGACCTTTCTGATAAGATAAGTTAGTTATCTTATCTTATCTTATCTTTATCTTGAGTGAAGTCAGCTTATCCTTAAGGGAACCGCCTTTATCTCTGTAGGCTTGAACTGCCTTTGGATTTGGGTCGTGTTCCTCTATTTGGGCCCTTTACTGGGCTCTCCTGTCGATTTGGCCGATCTCTTTAAGAAGAGGTCGGATAGTCGGACCTGAAGAGGTTAGTCGTTTTGCCACCAATCATCCCGGGTCGGACAGTTCGACCCAGGGTATGAACAGTGCCCCTGCTTGAGCTCGGTCTTTTTTTTGAGGTCGAGTTCTTGACTTCGGTCCTTCTCTAGTGAAGCCAAACTCAAGCATTTTGTCGATTCCTTTGTAGAAGCTTTTGAATGTAGAACGTTTTTCCTTTAAAAGCGCACGCTTTTATATCGGCGCTGTTTTGGGAATGCAAGCGGTTTTAATATCCTCATTTAATTGGCATTTAATTGCCCCGTTTCCCCTAACTTCTCTATTTTTTGAATTTTGCACTCAGGAAAACAGTTTCTCTCCTTCGCCCTTTTCGTAACTTCTTCACATTTCTTCTTTCACTCTCTCGTTTTCTGTCTTTCGCTTGCGCTTCTGCTTTCGTCGCTTGGCATTTTTCTGGGCAGCCTTTGTCTCTGCGCTTCCACTCTCCCTCGCAGCTTCTTCGGTCTCCAGGTTAGTCCCATTTCGTATTTTCCTCGTTTGTTTTTGTCTTTGCGATGGGGTTTTCCTTTTGATCTTCTTTTTGGAGAAAGTTTGGATCTTTCTGTTTTTTATCATGCTTGACTTGTTGCATGCTCTGGAATTTCTTTGCTTTTTGGTGCGAATCTTTTTCTTGTTGCTTGAATCTTTTTCTTTTGCATGTTGCCGCCGTTTCTGTTTGTGCCTTGGCTGATGATTTTTTGCTTGATTTCAAAAGAAAGTTTGCGCCTTTGCTGCTTGGTCTTTTTTGATATTTCTGATATACTGTAGAAGTAATGTTTTTTGCTAGTAAACTGTAGAAGTGTGGTCCTTTGCGTTTTTGCTTCCTTTGTTTTCTTTCTGGATTTTGTTTTGATGAGTGCTGGAATGTAGGCCGTAGAAATAACTTGAAAACCTTGCTTGTTTACTGCCTCCAAGGGATGCCCCAAGATCCTTTGTCTTGAGTCTTAGGGTTTTCCCTTTTGTTTATCCGCCCATCGAGATGTTTTGCCCTCTGTCCGAGATGTTTTTGTGTAATCCATTCTTCCTTTCTTTTTGTAGGATTTAGTTGACCTCATGTCTTCCCGAAATAACGTTGTCGAAATGCCATCCCAGGTTCCCGTGGGTATGGCTGATTGGGTGGACTCCATGGTTCTTATGTGTGTCTCGCTGGTTGATTCCGAATTTTGTACTCAGCTTAGGCAGTTTCACAGTGTCTGTAGTAATTCTGGTGATGAGAAGAATTATGAACTTGTCCCTCCCTCTTCTGACGAGAGAGTCTGCTTTTCGACTCGAGTTGTTGATGGTCGCCCTTTCTTTTATGCTTATGATTTTTTCTTTGGTCAGTTGGGTATCACCCTTCCTTTTACCAAATTCGAAACTGACCTGTTATGGTGTTGTAATGTTTCCCCTTCTCAACTTCACCCCAATTCCTGGGGTTTTATTAAAATTTTCGAATTGCTGTGCGATGGTTTTGGTATTCCTGCTTCCCAATCTCTCTTTTTCTATTTTTTTGTCTTGACTAAGCCCGGTGTGGTAAAAAAGAGGTCGGCCTGGGTCTCCTTTCGTTCTACCCAGGGGAAGAAGGTTTTTTCCATGTTTGACGAGTCGTTCCGTGATTTTAAAAACTACTTTTTCAAGGTCCGAGCTGTTGAAGGAGCTCGACCCTTTTTTCTGGATGAGAATGACGAACTTGCTTTTCCCTTGGAATGGCAAAAAGATGTGAGGGTCTCCAGGTATTCGTGGGAAATGTTGGATGAGGCTGAGCTAGCCTTTGTGACTATCTTGGAAGAACGCTGGGGTCAACCTCCCCATCTTGACACAAAGAAATTTCTAACCAATCCTACTCTTCTTCAAACTGAACTGGGTATCTTGTGTTTCTTTTATTATTTTGTTTATGTTGCTTGTAGCTATCTTTTCCGACTTATCCGACTTGTAGCTGAGTTTTCTGTTTTGTTTGCAGAGGCAATGAAGAATAATGAATCCATGAAAGCTTATAAGAGGGCGCAGAGGGCGACTGCTGCCAGAAATGCTGCTGCCCAGGCGGCTGGGGAGGGATCCTGCCAAGTGCGCGAGAAGCCATCAGTGCAGAGTTCCGCCGGGGTGAAGAAGGTGATTCCTACACCCCGAGTTCGTTTGGCAGACCCTCACGTCACCTCTGCTGCTCCTTCTGTTGCTCCTTCCAATAAAAAAATAAAAAACTGCTGAGCCCTTCGACCTCGATGCTCCTGATTTTAATGCTATTGAATTCGTGGATCAACAAATCGGTCCCTACGGTGCTCTCTCCATGGACGATGTGTCCATCCTTCATCACTTGGAATTCATGGCCCGAAATCATGTGAAGATGGCATATATGTTGGCTGCCATATATCGGACTGCTCAGAATCTTCCTCTCCACGCCACTAAAGCGTTTATGGAGGAGGCGAAACAAGAGTTTGATCGGATGAAGGAGTTAAATGAGGAGCCTGAGACGAAGGTGGCCAAGCTGGAGAAGGACTTGAAGAATGAAGAGGCGAGTTCTCAGTCATTGGCAGCTTTGTTGAGGTTGGCTGAGGATGCAGTCTTGATGCACAAGGATAGTTATGTTACCTCTTATCGAGAGGTGCTGCGCCTGAGGGAGGAGCTCGACCATGCCCGAGAAGATTATTCTGAGCTTCAAGGTCATCTCGTTGGCAGCGTGACTGCTGCTTATGAGAACTTGAAGGAGCAAGTTCGGGTCATTGCTCCCGAGGTCGATCTCACCCTTTTTAGTTTGGATAATATAGTCAGGGATGGCAAGATTGTCCCTAATGATGAGGGTGATGATGATGATGTTGTTCCTCCCCCTGTGTCTTCTACCCAAGTGCCGACCTCTTCGGTTCCTCCTGCTGTGCCCGACTTGGATTGCTAGATCCTGAATCGAGAGGATGGAACTGTGGATGCTGTGCCGATCCAGACTCGCCCTCCTTCTCCTTGTCCTGATGCTGCCAAGAAGGTTCCTGATGCTTGTTGATCTCTTCTTAAAAATTTGTGTAGTTGGCCCGGCTTGTGGGCTCTTTTAGAACTTTTTTATTTATTTGCTGATACTTTCTAGTTGCTTGTCTAGCAACTTTTTATTTTGAAAAACAAAAGGTAACTTGTTATCTTTTTTGTGGTAGGTTTTGGTGGCCTTCCAGGCCTTATAACATTACAAAGTAGAAGTAGTTGCTTGAGTTGACATCTTTTTGTTTTTCTATTGATGTTTGAAATCTTGCTGCTCGATCTCCTTAGATTACTTTGTTGTTTGTAGTTTGAATCCTTTGAGGTTTCGATTTGTGGGGTCCAGCTTGTTTCTCGGGTTTCCGTATTTGTGGCCGGTTCCTTTCTAAGTTATTATTGTAATTCCCTCTTTCAGAGATTACTTTTATAACTTGTTTGTAGGAGATTGACTTCGTCAGGTCAATCTCTTTTTAAGTTATTTTTGTGATCCTCTTTCTTGGACCTTTGTCAGGTCTCTTTCAGGGATTACTTTGATAACTTCTTGGTAGTAAGAGTCCGACTTTGGTTATATCGGTCTCCTTTAAGTTACTTGTAGTCCTCCTTTTTGGATCTTTGTCAGATCTCTTTCAGGGACTACTTTGATAACTTTTAAGTAGTAGGAGTCCGATTTCGTTATATCGGTCTCCTTTAAGTTATTTTGTAATCCTCTTTCTTGGACCTTTGTCAGGTCTCTTTTAGAGACTACTTTGATAACTTTTAAGTAGTAGGAGTCCGACTTCGTTATATCGGTATCCTTTAAGTTATTTTTGTAATCCTCTTTCTTGGACCTTTGTCAGGTCTCTTTCAGGGATTACTTTGACAACTTTTCAGTAGTAGGAGTCCGACTTGGTTATGTTGGTCTCCTTTAAGTTATGTAGTCCTCTTTCTTGGATCTTTGTCAGATCTCTTTCAGGGACTACTTTGATAACTTTTAAGTAGTAAGAGTCCGACTTCGGTATATCGGTCTCCTTTAAGTTATGTAGTCCTCTTTCTTGGATCTTTGTCAGATCTCTTTCAGGGACTACTTTTATAACTTTTCATTTTGGGCTGACTTTGTCATGTCGAGCCCTTCTAAGTTAAAGTAATCCTCTTTAATAGGGTTGGCCAGACCTCTTTCCAGGGTTTACTTATAACTTGGGTTGACCTGGTCCGACTTTTCCACGTCGGCCAGTCTTTAAGTTATTATATTAGTAATCCGTAAGACCTCGTTAGGTTCTTTTTTATACTACTTTCGATAACTTCTTACATTATTCCGTGTTCATCTTTGCCGATTTGTAGAAAGTAGTTGTCATCTCTAGATCGTCCTTTGGGTGAATCGCGTTTTCACCTTTATCGGACGGTTGTCTTTATCGTGATCGTGCAGTGAAATTGTTTTTCACTTTCTGCTGATCTGTTGCTTTATAATCGGACGATGAATGCTTCAGATTAATGCGTCTTGAAATCTTTGTAGAATATCTAAAATATATTTTATTTAAAGAAAAAGTGCAAATATATACATATGGGATTGTCTGAGTCTCAACTTGGTGCCTCATTAAAAAACCTTTTCAGGAAAAAGAGTGCATCCAATGATGAGATCCTTTATCTTTTCTAACTGTAGTACCTTCTGAGGTTGCAGGCGTGCCATGACCTGGGAAGCTCTCGTCCATCGAGTTCAGACAGTCTGTGGTAGCCCTTTCCGAGTACTTCTACAACTCGGTAGGGTCCTTTCCAGTTTGCTGCCAGCTTTCCCTCTCCTGGTCGAGTTGTTCCAATATCATTTCGGATTAGGATGAGATCATTCTCTGCAAAACTTCTCGGCACTACCTTTTGATTATATCTGGAAGCCATTTGGCGTTTTAGAGCTTCTTCCCTGATCCGAGCTCCTTCTTGGATTTCGGGTAACAAGTCGAGTTCTTCTCTCTGAAGTTGGGAGTTTGCTCCCTCATTGTAGTGAACTACTCTAGGCGACCCTTCCTCAATCTCTACTGGAATCATCCCCTCTATTCCGTATGCTAATCGGAAGGGAGATTCCTTCGTGGTGGAATGTGGCGTTGTTCGATATGCCCACAGGACCTGTGGAAGCTCTTCTGCCCAGGCTCCCTTTGCATCTTGTAATCTCCGTTTTAATCCGGCCAATATGACTTTGTTAGCAGCTTCGGCCTGCCCATTGGCTTGTGGATGTTCGACGGAGGTGTACTGGTGCTTTATATTCAAGTCGGCTACTAGTTTTCTAAAGCCTGCATCTGTGAATTGGGTGCCATTGTCTGTGGTTATTGAATATGGAACCCCGAACCTTGTGACAATATTTCTATATAAGAATTTCCGGCTTCTTTGAGTGGTGGCATTGGCTAGGGGCTCTGCCTCGATCCACTTTGTAAAGTAATCTACCCTTACTATGAGGAATTTAACTTGTCCTGATCCCTGTGGGAAGAGGCCGAGAAGATCGAGTCCCCATTTTGCGAACGGCCAAGGCGAGGTCACGCTGATGAGCTCTTCTGGCGGGGCGATGTGAAAGTTGGCATGTTTCTGACATGGTGGGCATGTCTTTACAAATTCTGTGGCTTCTTTCTGTAGAGGTGGCCAATAAAATCCCGCCCGGAGCACTTTTTTGGTGAGAACTCGTGCTCCGATATGATTGCCACAGATACCACCGTGTATTTCTTCTAGCACTTCTCTTGTGTTGGAGGTTGGCATGCATTTTAGTAAAGGTGTTGAGATTCCTCTTTTGTACAGGATGTTGTTTATGATGGTGTAGTACTGTGCCTCCCTTTTTAGCCTTTTTGCGTCCTTTTCTTCTGTGGGGAGCGTTCCTGTTCTAAGGTAGTTGGCTATAGGGGTCATCCATCCTTGGTCCTGACTTGTTATAGTCAGGACTTTTTCCCCTTCCGAGATTGACGGGTTCTGCAACATTTCCTGGATGAAGCTTCTATTGTTGCCCCCTGGTTTGGTGCTAGCTAGTTTTGAGAGTGCGTCAGTTCGGGCATTTTGTTCGCGGGGTATGTGGCAGATCTTATACTCCCCTATTTGTCCAAGCTGTTCCTTGGTTTTATCCAAATACTTTTTCATGGTGGGATCTTTGGCTTGGTAGCTCCCTGTTATTTATGATGTGACTATTTGTGAATCACTGTAAATGTTGAGTTTTTGAGCTCCGACTTCTTTAGCCAGCTTCAAACAAGCTAATAATGCTTCATATTCCGCCTGGTTGTTTGAGGCCGGGAACCCGAACTTGAGGGAGAGCTCAACTTGGGTTCCTTGGTTGCTTTCTATTATCACGTCCGCACCACTTCCAGTTTTATTTGAAGAACCGTCCATGTAAAGATTCCATTCTGTGGGGGTTTCTAGGACATCTGTGAATTCTGCGATAAAATCGGCCAGATACTGTGATTTGATGGCCGTCCGAGCTTCATATTGGAGGTCAAACTCTGATAACTTGACTGCCCATTGTAGAATTCTGCCTGCTAGATCTGTTTTCTGCAATATTCCTTTTATGGGCTAGTTAGTTCGAACCTTAATGGTGTGAGCCTGGAAGTACGGGCGGAGTCGTCGAGATGTTAGGATAAGAGTATAGGCAAATTTTTCTATTTTCTGGTAGTTCAGCTCGGATCCCTGTAGTGCCTTGCTAATGAAGTAGACAGGTTGTTGTCCATTTTCGTCTTCTTTGACTAGTGCTGATGCTACTGCTTTGCTTCCCACTGCGAGGTATAATATAAGTGGTTCTCCATCTCGCGTTCGAGATAAGATAGGTGGCCGTCCTAAGAACTCCTTGAAGTCTTTAAATGCTTGCTCACATTCTGTCGTCCATTCGAACTGTTTTCCCTTTCTTAAAGTAGCATAGAAGGGGAGAGATCTTATCGCAGCTCCTGCTAAGAATCGGGATAGGGCGGCCAGTCTCCCGTTGAGTTGCTATACTTCTTTAACACAGGTTGGGCTCTTCATGTTGAGTATGGCCTGACATTTGTCTGGATTTACTTCAATTCCTCTTTGAGTGAGCATGAAGCCTAAGAATTTGCCTGCTTCTACTGCAAAGGTGCATTTCGCGGGATTGAGTCGCATGTCATGTTTCCTTATGGTGTTGAATACTTGAGCCAGGTCGGACAATAGTGTTTCTTCACTTTGTGTTTTTATTAGCATGTCGTCCACATAGACCTCCATGATGTTTCCGATGTGATTCGAAAAAACTTTATTCATTAGTCTTTGATAAGTAGCTCCTGCGTTCTTGAGGCCGAAGGGCATCACGATGTAACAGTAGTTTGCCTTTGGTGTTAAAAATGAGGTCTTTTCTTGATCTGGTGGATTCATGGGAATTTGGTTGTATCCTGAATATGTGTCCATAAACGAGAGATATTTATATCCAGAGGAAGCATCTACCAGGGCGTCAATACTTGGGAGTGGGTATGGATCTTTTGGACAAGCTTTGTTGAGATCAGTGTAATCGGTGCACATCCGTCACTTCCCGTTCGATTTCTTCACCAAGACGACGTTGGCTAGCCATAGCGGGTATTTAACTTATAAATCCAGCTTCCAGTAGTGTCTGTACTTGCTCTTCCACAGCCTGGGATCGCTCTGGCCCAAGCTTTCTTCGTCTCTGCTGTACTGGTCGAGATCCTGGGTAGATCGCCAACTTGTGACACATTAGCTTAGGGTCTATGCCTGGCATGTCCGCGGCTTTCCAAGCAAAAAGGTCGACATTATCTCGTAAGAATTGTATTAGCAATTCTTTTAAATCTCCTTTGAGGATTGTGCCAATATTAGTTGTTTTTTCCGAGGTGTCCCCGATATGAATTTTTTCTATCTTGCCGTCTGGTTGGGGGCGAAGATCTTCTCGTCATTGAACTCCGCCCAACTCGATTGCGTGGAACTCTTCTCCTTTGCCCCTGAGGTTTAGGTTTTTGTTATAATAGCGACGTGCCATCTTTTAGTCAGCTTTTATCGTCGCTATCCCTTTTGGAGTTGGGAACTTCATATATAGGTGTGGGGTCGAGACTATTGCACCGAGTTGGTTGAGTGTTGTCCGACCTATGAGAGAATTGTAAGCTGAACTTACATCGACTACGATGTAGTCTATTTTGAGGGTCCTGGATTGGTCTCCTTTTCTGAAGGTTGTATGTAGTGATATATATCCTAGTGGTCGAACCGGGGTATCGCCTAACCCGAACAGACTGTTTGGATATGCCTTAAGTTCTTTTTCTTCTAAGCCGAGTTTGTCAAAGGCTGTCTTGAATAAGATGTCGGCAGAACTCCCTTGATCTATTAAGGTGCGGTGTAGGTTGGCGTTTGCCAATATGATGGTGATGACCATGGGATCGTCGTGTCCTGTGATGATGCCGGACGCGTCCTCCTTAGTGAATGTTATCGCTGGGATGTTGAGTGCTTCCTCCTCTCCTTCGACATGATATACTTCTTTGAGATACCTTTTGCGGGAAGATTTGGAGATCCCTCCTGCTGCGAATCTGCCATGTATCATGTGTACATGTCTTTCTGGTGTCCGAGGTGATCGTTCTGTTCGCTCTATATCTTCATCCCTTCGTCTTTTTCTTTGATCATCATCTCGGGTGGCCAGGAATCGATCTAATTTTCCTTCCCTTACCAATTTTTCTATGATATTTTTTAAGTCGAAGCATTCATTGGTGGCGTGTCCTCTGACCCGGTGATATTCACAATATTCCTTCCGATTTCCTCCTCCCCTTTTTCCTTTGAGGGGCCGTGCTGGGGGGATTTTTTCTGTATGGCAGACCTCTTTGTATATTTCAACTAGGGATGCTCTGAGGGGAGTATAATTATGGTATTTTTTAATTTTCTCCCCTTGTCGGTCTTCTTTTCGTTTAGACTCTTTGTCCTTCTCACGGTAGGAGGCCCCCAATTTTGAGGTCTCTCCTAACCGAGCATTTTCTTCCATGTTGATGTATTTTTCTGCCCGTTCCTGCACTTTGTCTAAGGAGGTCGGGTACTTTTTCGATATAGACTGGCTGAAAGGTCCCTCTCGTAGGCCATTGATAAGTCCCATGATGGCGGCCTCTGTGGGTAAGCTTTGTATGTCCATGCATGTTTTGTTGAATCTTTCCATGTAGTTGTGGAGGCTCTCCCGATCTCCTTGCTTGATCCCTAGTAGACTGGGGGCGTGTTTAGCTTTATCTTTCTGGATGAAGAATCTGGTGAGGAACTTTCCGGCTAGATCGTCGAAGTTTGAGATGGACTTGGGAGGTAAGCTGTCGAACCATCTGATCGCCGTCTTCGTGAGGGTTATTGGAAAGGCTTTACAGCGAACGGCATCTGAGGCGTTTGTAAGATACATTCTGCTTCTGAAATTGCTGAGATGATGGTTGGGATCAGTGGTGCCGTCGTACAAAATCATATCCGGGAGTTTGAAGTCATTTGGAATTTTGGCTTTCATGATCTCTCTGGTGAATGGATCCTGTTCTTTATGTGAGCTTTCCTCAGGAGTGATCTGAGGGGCCTTCGATTTGAGATTGGCTTCCAATTGCTGTAATTTTTCTTCCAATTCTCAACGCCGCCGTATCTCTCTTTGTAGATCCTTCCCAATTTCTCGTTGTTGTTGGGTTTCTTTTTCAAGTTGCTTCAAGCGATCTTGAAGTACTTCTATTGCCCCCGGGTTCACTGGATTTTTGTCTCCGTTGGATTCCGGGGTGTCTTTTAGTGGGGTGTCCGCGTTTTTGTGCGGCGTTCTGTTTTCTAGATCTGAATCGTGATCGTTGTCATGGTTGTCCGCCATGGTGTTGGGATGGCTTCCAGGTTCCCCGGCAACGGCGCCAATGTTCCGAGGATTACCTGAAACTATAGGTTGATCTCGGACGAGATCTTTTGTACTGGTCGGAACCGATGTGTCCGGCTGGTAAATGGAGGCTGGAGCTGGTACGTCCGACTTGTTTGGACTTGAACGTGCTGCTGATCCTCTGTCACCGAAGTGTGGGGGGTACCTGCAAGAGACTCTGATGCTTAAGTTAGCATGGGTATTAAGCAGATGTTATGTAGAATCAGTATATGAGTTATACCTAGGTGCTCCAGTGTATTTATAGTAGTGTGGGCTGACCTTTCTGATAAGATAAGTTAGTTATCTTATCTTATCTTATCTTTATCTTGAGTGAAGTCAGCTTATCTTTAAGGGAACCGCCTTTATCTCTGTAGGCTTGAACTGCCTTTGGATTTGGGTCGTGTTCCTCTATTTGGGCCCTTTACTGGGCTCTCCTGTCGATTTGGCCGATCTCTTTAAGAAGAGGTCGGATAGTTGGACTTGAAGAGGTCAGTCGTTTTGCCACCAATCATCCCGGGTCGGACAGTTCGACCCAGAGTATGAACAGTTAGTGACAATCACCTTTTTCACTAACGTTCCTAACCCAAAAATGGTCCACATTAACTTCAACGTTAGTGGCACTAACGTGACCACTAACGTTGCTTCTTGGCCCTTCACAAACGTTACTGGGGTTTACCTTTTCCAATAACATTGAGAGTACCCCTTTCTCCCTACATTAGAGTTCACGTTAGTATAGTTAACGTGGCCTTTAACGTAGGCTTGCCAAATCTTCGAGAGCGTTAGTGACACTTACCTTTGTCACTAATGCTTCAAAACGCCCCTACTTCCCATGTTAGAGTTCACGTTAACTAGGTTAACGTGACTTCTAACGTGGTATTGATAGCCATCTCCAACGTTAGTAACAAAGGTGAGTGTCACTAATGTTGGCTCATCATCCCTCTTCTCCACGTTATCTTCCACATTAATGTAATTAACGTGGAAACTAATGTGGCTCATAGTGGCTTAATCCAACGTTAGTGACAAAGGTGAGTGTCACTAACGTTGGTGATTCCTTGCTCCCTCCACGTTAGAGTCCACGTTAACTAGGTTAACGTGACTCTTAACGTGGCAAATATGAGCTTAGTTTAACGTTAGTGACAAAGGTGAGTGTCACTAATGTTGGCATTATCTTCCTCATCCACGTTAGAGTTCACGTTAACTGAGTTAACGTGCCTCCATTCCACGTTAGTGGTCACGTTAGCTAGACTAACGTGGCTACTAACGTGGTTCTTCCTTGTTTCCTTTGTCCTAAAATCAAGCAATAAAGTGCATCAAAGCTCTAATCCAAGTTATGAGACATGCATCATTCAATTTTGTCATTTAATTCATGCATAATTCTCATGAAATCATGTAAAATTCACAATGTTTGCTTGAATCAAGATGTAAGTGATTATTTACCCAAAACTTGCTTATTTCCTAAGACAATGCATGAAACTACCCTAAAACCATAAAGAAAAAGTCAGTAAAACTGGCCAAAATGCCCTAGCATCAGGAGGTCGTCTGACCATTTGGCGTTTTTGGGTAACAAGTTTCTAATCCCAACACTCTTGCATTTAATTTTAGGACTTTTAGTTGCACTTTCTCATTTTGCATATGTATATATTAAGCTTAGTCAAAATCATGATATTTTCCAAGGATTTTATCTATAGGGCACCCCAATTGATTGAAAAAAAAAATTTTTAGAACTTGCTTGAATTATATACTTTGTGGAACATGATTTTTGAGCTAAGAACACAAGCATGTGAGATTGGAGCCTAATTGTGTGGTTACATCATACATAACCACTTACTTTCACTCTTGTGTGCATTATTCTCTTCCTATGATTATAATATTTGATTTGTTTGATTCTTTATGTCCATTACTTTGTGTACACATGCATTTATATGATTGAGGCCATTGTTCAAATAGCTCACTTAACCAAATAGCCAACCTTTTATCTTCTATTGTTAACCAATCTTCAGTCTATGCTTAACCCATTTGTTCATAATTGTAGCACATTACAAGCTTAAGTGAAAAACAATAAATGTCCCTTGTTTGGATCTTTGATTATCTTAGGCTGGTGAGAGTGTTCATTACTTGATTTTGGAAAAGTTGGGTACATTGGGTAGAGATAAAAGTGTATGTGTTTTAGTTGAAAATTTTCAAGAATTGGGTACATACTCATGTATTAATCATGTGTGAACCATATGCATTGATGTTCTTGTATATATTTTAGTAAAAAAAAAAGAATTACAATAAAAAAGAGGACAAAAATATCCCAAAGTTTAAAATTTCATAAATTCAATGCATATGTGTGAGAATCTAAAAGAGAATGCATGAGTGTGTGAAAAAAGTGAAGAATGGATAGTTAGGCTTGTTTAGAATTGTTTAGGTTGTCATAGGTTAGGTGGGAAGTTTAAGTTAATCAAAGATTCGAATTTCAAGCTCACTTGACCATATGCATCCTACCTTGACCCTAGCCCCATTACAACCTATGGGAAGTCCTCATGATATTTGTATGCATGCATGACATAATTGTTAATTGTTAGATGAAAAACAAATCTTGGAAAGCATGATTAGGGGAGAATTGAGTGAATCAACCCCATACACTTGAGTGACTAGAGCGGATACACATCCGGCGAGGGTTCGATCGCTCAATTACATGTCTCCACCCATGATCATTCTTTCTTGCAAGTTTGTAAGATCTTTCAATGATTCAATCCAATTGTGGTTTGCTTTGATTGTTAATACCTTAGCCCCTGTGCTTGCATATGTATTCTTGGAGATTGATTTATTTTGACTAAACCATTGCATTCATGTAAATAGGTCGGATATAGATAGATTGCATTAAGTTAGTTTGCATTGAATAAATGTTAATACCCTTTGCTTCTTTCTTGATTTTAGCATGAGGACATGCTTTGTTTAAGTGTGGAGAGATTTGATAACCCCCGATTTCGTGGTTTATCTTGTGCTTATTTTAGGAGATTTTATCACCTTTTTCCACATTTATTCAATGAAATAGCATGGTTTTGTAATTCTCCCTTGAATTGTGCTTGAGTGTAAAAACATGCTTTTTAGGCCCTAAATTGGTGATTTTGATTCACTTTAATTCCATTCGATGCCTTGATGTGTTTGTTGAGTGATTTCAGGTTCATAAAGCAAGTATTGGATGGAAGAAATGAGTAGAAAAGCATACAAAGGGGAGAATGCATGAAGAAACAAAAATTGGGAATGCACCAATTGACGCGCACGTATACAAGGCGCGCACACGGAGAAGTGGTTTCGCATAGAGACGCGCACACGTACATGACGCGTCCACGCGGATGAAGAATTTGCCAATCGACGCGCACGCGCACATGGCGCATACGTGCCGATACTCTTACGTGGCCCACTTAAAGGAAAAATGCTGGGGGCAATTTCTGAGCTGCCCAGGCCCAAATCCAACTTATTTCTGAGTGTATTTCATGCATAATTGAAGTCCAAGCAAAGGGGGAGCAATTAGTTGTAGGATTAGCATCATGTAGTGTAGTTTCTAGAGAGAGAAGCTCCATCCTCTCTCTTGAATTAGGTTAGTTAATTTTTCTAGATCTAGGTCCAATTACATGTTTTCATCTTGTTTTTTTTATGATTTCTTGTCCCTACTACTTGATTCTTTTAGTTCTCGTGTTAATTTATCTTTTACATTTCTTTTGTGATGATGAACTCTTGATGGATTTGGATCTCTTTTATGAAATTTATGTTTGATGTTCTTTTAATTGTTGATTTGAGTTGTGGATTTACTTTTCTTGCAATTGATAGTTGTTAGATTTTACTATTTCTTTCACATTTACCATGCTTTCTATTTGTACCCACCAAGTGTTTGACAAAATGCTTGGTTGGGCCTTAGAGTAGATTTTGAGCATTCTTGGCTTGGAAGAGTAATTACAATCTTGAGTCATGAAAACACAACTTATGTTGGTGATCTAGAGTTGTTAGCTAGTATGATTTCCATTGACTTTAATCTTTTGCTAATTCTATTAGTGAGTTGATTAGTACATTTAGATTGAGATTAGCTAGTCTTATTAGACTTTCTCTGACTATGAGGATAACATGATACCTTCCTCCATCTTCGGGGATGACGTAATGAGATAAATTCTTGTTTATTATTGTGATATGATTGATTAATCTTGTTTGACTTTCTCCCTATGTGTTAGAGTTGACTAAATAAGATGAATTAATCATTGTATGACTAGGATAGAATGCCTATGATCTCAACCCTTGCCATGAAGGTCTCTCTTATTTAATTGCTTGCTTTAATTGCTTGCTTGATTTACTTTTCTTGCACATTTAAATTCTTGCCCTCTCACCAATCAAAAACCCCTCCCATACATCTTTCATAGCCAATAATCATACACTTCATTGCAATTCCTTGTGAGACAATCCAGAGTCTAAATACTTCGGTTAATTTTCATTGGGGTTTGTACTTGTGACAAAACCATATATTTTAATTTGATGCGAGAGTTGTTTGTTCGTTTGGAGCTATGCTTACAACGAAGTTCTAATTTCTACAAGAGAAATTCTAGACCGACAATTATTTTTGCTATCACAATTCCTTTGAGAGACGACCTGAGGTTTAAATACTTCGGTTATTAGGATTATTAGGGGTTTGTTACTTGTGACAAACAAAACTTTTGTATGAAAGGATTAGTGTTAGTTTAGAAACTATATTTCAATGAGATTTCATTGGTGAATTCTAAGCCATCAAAAGTCCGATCATCAAAATGGTGCCGTTGCCGGGGAATTGCAATGGTGTTATGTTATTGGTTAATGTATATATGTGAATAGCTTTATTTTTGGATTGCTTGTTAGTGTTTGCTAGTTTAGGACTTTGTTTCATCATTTTTCTATTAGCTTTTGAATTTTATTTTCTCTTTTCACTATGAATTCTCACTTTGGCTATGAGTATGATTACAACTATGTTGTAGGTAATGGGAGCTTCAATGAGGATGTATATCAAGGATGGAATAACCAAAGGTGGGAGGAGCCATATGCATATGATCAATCCTCTTGGCAACAACCTCCACCAATGCACTATGAAGAAGAGCCATTCTATGATGCATATCAATCTAATGGCTATGGTGAATCTCCTTGTGACTTTCAAGAACCACCACCATATGCCTATGAGCCATATCCTCAACATGAACCTCAACCATACTCACAAGCCTCCTTCCACCAAACACCTCCATATGATCCTAATCTATATCCACCATACCAACCTCCTTTTGAACCATATGAGCCATACATGGAACCACCGTTCTAATATCCATACTCACAAGAACTACCTCAATACACACCACCATACCCTTACCAAGAAGAACCACCTTCCTATTATGAACCCTTTCTCCAAGACAATGAACCCTCTTACCTACTCCAATCCCCAATGGATGAAATCCTTAGCCTTATACTTCAAGGGCAAGGAGAAATACAAAGGGAGACACTAGAATTTGTGGCTACCTTGACCAAGGTAGTAAGCACTTTAGCCTCCCAATGCTTGAGCACTCAAAGCACTCCCATGGTCACATGTGGAGAAATAATTGAAAAGCATAGCGTGAAGGAGAGATTGGAAACTCTGGTAGAAAATGAGGGATGTTATTTTGTATTAGAGCAATTGGAGGAGCCTATGATCATTGAAGAAGAGGAAGATGTGGTTGAAGACTTAGGAGATACGGAACCTCCTTGGGAACCTAGAGTTGAAGAGAACCTCTCCAAGAAGAGTGAATTTGATGTTGAGGAGGAGAGTGCACAACCTTCGAAACAATTGTTGAATGAAGACTTGGAAAGAATGGAGCAAAAATTGAGTTCCCTTGGTGATGAAGATCATGCATCCAAGCCTCTTGGTGGTGGATTCTTTGAGTTTGAAGGACCTTCTCCAAATGAGATAGAAAGCAATGTGGAGGTAGATTTCTCTCAACCTCCCATTTATGATTTGAGTGATGGAGGAGAGTTAGATAAAATTGATGAACAAAGGATTGAAAGTGAGGAAGTTTGTGAAGAGGTGAAGGTTGACAAGGAAGACTACAATCAAGTAGAGCTTGCAAGGATATTGGAGATACCTCTCCCCAAGCCATCGCCATCCATTCTTTCATTCAAGTGGGTAAATTCTTTATACCTAAGCTTTATTATTCCCCTCGAATATGGTTTTCTTAAGACGGATTGTCAACTTAAAAATATATGTGGCTTTAAGAGCAAGAGGGAGATGGTTAGTGGTTGGCATTGTAAGGGTTGGCATAGAGTTAGATCGCTTGGGTCTAGGAGGATGTTTGGTCGCTTACATGAGAATTCTAAGGCCATACCACCCAGATGGACTGATAATGATGATCAACTTCAAGACAGGTGTGAAAATAAAGTGTGGGATCCCAGATTACAAGAAAAGGATCAACTTTGGGAGCCCCAAGCTTGTGAAGAACTCCATCAACACTTGGCTCAATCCATAAGAAATCTTGGGGCACAATGGAGAACCAAGCATTGGTGGGAGTTCCAAGATAGCTTCAAGCACAAGCCACCTTAAGAGGAGCTCCCCATAAATCCAACTTAAGGACAATAAACAAAAGTGTTAGGTGGGAGACACCCCACCATGGTAAATTCTTTTCATTTTCTCTTTTTGTACATATTGGTAATTAGTTTAAATTCATGTTTTTGGTTGATTTGTTGAGTATAATTGATAGTTTAGTATGTTAAATAAGATTTTATGGTATTTTGGTAGCTGTTTGGAGGTTTGGAATGCTTGGATTGGTGCAAAAACATAGAAAAGAAAATTTTAAAAAACAGAGCACCATCCGCGCGTACGCGCACTGCGCGGGTACGCGTGCATCAAGCATTGTCGCCTACCCACGTGGACGCGCCTTGTACGCGTATGCGTGGATTGAGAAATTCCACCCCAAGCCAAAAACCCAAGAGTTGTGCGAACGCTGCGCTAGCATTGTGCCTTTCGCACAAACCAACTCGCGCGTACGCGTACAGTGCGCATACACGTCACCCTCGAAATAAGCCATCCGCGCGTACGCACCATGTATGCGTACGCGTCACGTCCATTGCACCACCATCCGCGCGCGCGCCATGCGCGCGTACACGCGGATGTCCTTCCTTCAACACATCTCTTTTCTTCTCCTCTTTCCATTTCTTTCCTTCTCCCTTCTTCTTCCCTTCTTCTACCCCTCATCCAACACTCCCAAACATCATTGATAACCATTTATTTTAGTTAAATAATTAGTTAGTTAGTTAGTTGATTAGTTAGTTTTAGTTAGTTTTCATTTCATTTTCTCTTTTTCATTGTAAGTGTTGGATTGTTATTCTTGTTTACCATTAATTGCTGCTGAGTATTAAAAATGGATGTTATCTTAACATCATCATGTTTATAATCTTTGTTGGATTCTATTGTTAAGGTTATATTTTGCTACTTGGTTTTGAGTTTTTCATGCTTACCTTTTAAGAATACCAAGTGATGAGAATTGCCTTCGAGCTTGTAACTCTTCTTGAATTGCATGATCTGGCCACCATGTAATTTGAACCCTATTCTTTGATTAGGCAATCTCTTGACATTGGATGTTGTACATTTACTTCAATGCATTGTATTTCACGATAATATGCATCCATATGCTTATAACTTGAATGCCTTCATGCTTCTTTAATGCTTGTTTTACCTTACAAGTTTACTTAAAGCATTTCAAGCACATTAGGATAAGTGAAGTACATGCTTCTTTTGTGACATCGCTTTTTATGCTAATGTATCTTCTAAACCGCACGCAATTTAGAATTCACACACTTATTTGTCATTAATGTCACAATTAATTCACTCACTCAATTCTAGTGATTAGTACCTCATTCCAACAATGTTTGCTTCCTTGCTTTTGTTTTCTCATCTTATGGTGTTATATTTTTGTTTTTTATGAATGATGCACCGCAAGCAAAAATGGAAGCGGAAGAAAGAACGCGCAGCAACCGGTTGACCTACCAGCTGAAGGTGGCAATCCAAAGAGTCGCCGTACCCCCTTGCTCATCTTTGAGTGCACCGAGGATGGTGTAAACTTTTAAGTGTGGGGAGGTCGTCCGACCGATCGGCGATTTTGGGTGACAAGTCTCTAATCCCAACACTTCTGCATTTCATGGGTCTTTTAGGATTTTTATTTCATTTTCTTATTTTTTCATATATATACATAATAAGCTTAGTCAAAATAATGATGTTCTTCAAGATTTCTATCTATAGGTCACCAATTGATTTGAGTGAAAACTTTTCATAGGACTTGCTTGAATTATATATATATATATATTGTGGATCATGTTTTTGAGCTAAGAACACAAGCAAGTGAGATTTGAGCCTAATGGTGTGGTTACATCTTATAACCACTTATTTCCCTTCTTGTGTGCAATTGTTCTCTTTCTATGATTGTAATCTTTGATTTGTTTGATTCTTTATGTCCATTATTTTGTGTATTCATGCATTTATATGATTGAGGCCATCATTTCATGTAGCTCACTTACCCAAATAGCATTTCCTCCTATCTTCCATTGTTAGCCAACTTTGAGCCTACGATTAACCCACTTGTTCTAATTTTAGCACATTACAAGCCTTTAAGCGAAAAACAATAAATATCCTTTATTTGGATCTTTGACTAGCTTAGGCTAGTGTGTATCATTCAAGTGTGGGAACCTTAGGACATTGGTTGAATAAAAGGGTAGTTTTGTATTTTTGTTGTGAATATTGGGAATTGGGTACATGCTCATGTGTTAATTAAAATGTATAGACCTTATGCATTGAGGTTCTTGTATATAGTTTGAAAGAAAGAAAAAATGAGAAAAACAAAAGAAAAAGAAAAAAAAACAAAAAGAAGAGTATGGAAAAGAAAAGAAAAAAAATAGAAAAAAAAGAAAAAAGAAAGAAATAAAAAGGGGATAAAATGCCCCAAAGAAAAGCGAAGCTTAATAAAGATCAATGCATAAGGTTGTGAAGTGAAAAGAAAATGCACGAGTATGTGAAAAAGTGGGAAAATGGGTAGTTAGGTTAGAACTTAATTGTATAGGATGTCATAGGTTAGGTGGGAAGTTTAAGCTTATCAAATATTCAAATTTCAAGCTCACTTGACCAAATATGCATCCAACCTTGACCCTAGCCCCATTACAACCAATGAAAAGACCTCATGATAATTGTATGCATGCATGGAATAAATTTTGATTGTTGGATGAAAAACAAATCTTGGAAAGCATGATTAGGAGAGAATTGAGTGAATCAACCCTAAACATTTGAGCGAATAGAGTGCAAACACATCCGGTGAGGGTTTGATGCTCAATTACATGTTTTCACCTATGATCATCATTCTTCATGCAAGTTTGTAAAAATATTTAATAACTCAATTCAATTGTAGATTAGACTTGCTAGTTCTTAGCCCTTGTGCATATATGCTTCTTGGGAATTGATTTATTTTGACTAAGCAATTACATTCATTTAGATAGTTGCATATAGGTAGATTACATTTAGTTAGATTTCATTAAATAAATGTTGATCCCTTTGCTTTCTCTTGGTTTAAGCATGAGGACATGCTTGGTTTAAGTGTGGGGAGGTTGATAAACCCCATATTTAGGGTTTATCTTGCATTGATTTTAGGGAATTTTATCACCTTTTACCCACATTTATTCAATCAAATAGCATGGTTTCATGATTGTCTCCCAATTTGTGCTTAAGTGTGAAAACATACTTTCTAGGTCCTTAATTAGCTAAATTCAATTCACCCTTGATTCCACTAGATGCCTTGATTTGTTTGTTAAGTGATTTCAGGATGAAAAGGCTAGGAATGAATCAAAGGAGTGAAGAGGAAAGTATGCAAAGTGGAGAACACATGAAAAATCCAAAGATTTGGATATCTTCATCCACGCGCACGCGCACTGTACGAACACGCGTGGATCACGAAAACGCAAGGGACGCGCACGCGCACTGTACGCGTACGCGCCGGTGGGTGCACGTGATTTTTTTTAATAGAAAATGTGCCCAGTGATTTCTGAGAGATGTGAGGCCCAATTTGCAACCAGCTTTGGTGCCAAAATGCATTTAAAGGATCAAGGATTGAAGGGAATCAACACTTAGCATCATTTACACTCATTAGGATTAGTTTTAGTTAGTTTTAGAGAGAGAAGCTCTCACTTCTCTCTAGGATTAGGAATTAGGATTAGGTTTAGTTCTTAGATCTAGGTTTTGATTTAAGCTTTCTTCTATTTTTGCTTCTCAATTCTTTGTTGTTGCAATCATCTTTTTCTATTCTTTTGTTGTAATTTCCTTTATGTTGCTTCTATATTTTGTTGTAGATCTACTCTTGTTCCTTCTCTTCTCTTTCAATTCAAGTTGAGGTAATTCATAATAATTGTATTTCTTTTGATCATTGTTGTTAATTCCTTGCAATAATTGTTGTTAGATTTCATTCTTGTTGTAGATTTACCAAGCTTTCCTTTCATACCTTCCAAGTGTTTGTCAAAATAATTGAGAAGATGTTAGAGTAGATTTTAGTGCTCTTGGCTTGGGAAGGTAACTTAGGAACTCTTGAGTTGCTAATGTCCAAGTGATTGACGATTGCGAGCCATTAACTCTAGATCTCACTAATTGATTTGGTGGAGAACTAGGACTTATGGACTTGGATTGACATAGCTCATTTGACTTTCCTTTATTAGTTAGAGGATGACTTAATGGGGTTGATCCTTGCCAATTCTCATATTGTGGTTAGTAATTAGGATAGAGATCCTTGATCACCAACCATTGCCAAGGCCTTTTTAGCTAGTAGTTTAATTCATTGCCATTTATCTTTCATGTCTCCTATCAAAACCCCAAAAATATGCAACTCATAACCAATAACAAGAACACTACCCTGCAATTCCTTTGAGAGATGACCCGAGGTTTAAATACTTCGGTTATTAGGATTATTAGGGGTTTGTTACTTGTGACAAACAAAACTTTTGTATGAAAGGATTAGTGTTGGTTTAGAAACTATATTGCAATGAGATTTTATTGGTGAATTCTAAGCCATCAAAAGTCTGATCATCAGGGTTCCCTCTTGGTTGACTAGTATTATGCCTGCGCTGCTTTCGATTTTGTTGGAAGAACCATTCACATACAATTCCCAAGTTGTGGAGGCCTCCTCTTGATCCCCTGCGTATTCTGCCACGAAGTCGGTTAGGCATTGGGCATTAATTGCTGTCCGAGTTTCATACATTAGGTCGAACTCAGATAGATCTATAGCCCATTGAACCATTCTGCCCGCAATGTCTTTTTTTTTGAAGAATTTGCTTCATGGGCTGGTTTGTTTGAACTTTATCGTATGAGCTTGAAAATAAGGTCGTAGCCTTCGAGAGGCTAATATTAAGGCAAACGCAAACTTCTCGAGTTTTTGGTACCTTAACTTGGGGACTTGTAGAACTTTGCTGGTGAAGTATATAGGATGCTTCCCGATCTCATCCTCCCGTATTAGTGCCGATGCCACAACCTTTTCGGCTACAGACAAATACAGGACGAGTTCTTTCTCGATTTTAGGCCGGGTCAAGATGGGAGGTTGGCTTAAAAACCTTTTGAACTCCTGGAAAGTTTCTTCACATTCAGGAGCCCATTCGAACTGGCATCCTTTTCTTAGTAGAGAAAAAAAGTGGTAGGGATCTCAATGCTGATCCTACTAAAAACCTGGAAAGAGCTGCAAGTCGGCCATTCAGCTGCTGGACTTCCCTTAAACAGGTCGGGCTCTTCATTTCCAGGACTTCTCTACACTTATCAAGGTTAGCTTCTATCCCCCTTTGTGTTATCATCAACTCTATAAATTTTCCATCTTCTACTGTAAATGTGCACTTTGCGGGATTCAACCTCATCCCGTGTGTTCTTATGGTGCTGAAGACTTGTGAGAGGTCGGTCAAGAGGTCTGCCTCATCCTTGGTTTTATCAACATGTCGTCCACATATACCTCCATTAAACTCCCCAGGTGAGGTGCAAACACCTTGTTCATCAGCCTTTGGTATGTGGCTCCTGCGTTCTTTAACCCAAAGGGCATGACTATATAACAGTAATTCACTCTAGGCGTGATGAAAGATATTTTTTCTTGATCCGACTTGTACATCGGGATTTGATTATATCCCGAGTATGCATCTATGAATGTCAAGTATTGATATCTCGAGCTGGAATCTACTAGGGTATCAATATTTGGAAGAGGATATGGGTCTTTTAGACACGCCTTGTTCAAGTCGGTGTAGTCAACGCACATCCTCCGCTTGCCGTTCTGTTTTGTGACTAGCACCACATTTTCCAGCCAAGCCGGAAGAGCTTGTATTTGTTCTTCGACCACTTGAGCCTGTTCAGGACCGAGCTTCCGTCTTCTCTATTGAACTGTTCGGGATCCTGGTTATACTGACAATTTGTGCGCCATGAGCTCGAGATCTATCCCGGGCATGTCGAAGGCTTTCCAAGCAAAGAGGTCGGAATTTTCTTGTAGGAGCTTTATCAGCTTCTGCCTCAAGTCTTCTTTCAAATTGGCTCTTATATTGGTATTTTTTTCGTCCTCTTGCCTGATCTGCACTTCTTCAGTCTTTCCTCCGGGCTGTGGTCGCAATTCTTCTTTAGCTCGGATTCCCCCGAGCTCAATGGTATTAACCTCCTTGCCTTTACCTCTCAGGTTTAGGCTTTCATTGTAGCACTTTCTCGCCAGCTTCTAATCTCCCCTGATGGTTGCTATTCCCTTTGGTGTTGGGAATTTTATGCGAAGGTGGGGGGCGGATACCACTGCTCCAAGCCAATTTAGGGTCGTTCTACCTATTAAGGCATTATAGGCCGAACACACATCAACGACTATGAAGTCAACGATTAGAGTTTGGATTTCATCCCCTTTCCAAAGGTTGTATGTAAGGGTATGAATCCCAATGGTTTTATTGGTGTATCCCCCAGTCCGAAGAGGGTGTCGGGGTATGCCCTTAACTCCTTTTCATCCAATCCCAACTTATCAAAAGCTGGTTTGAACAGGATGTCTGCCGAGCTCCCCTGATCTACCAGGGTTCTGTGTAGATGAGCATTGGCGAGAATCATGGTAATTACCACCAGATTGTCATGTCCGGGGACAATACCCTGTCCGTCTTCTTTGGTGAAACAGATGGTTGGGAGGTCAGGCAGTTCATTCCCGACCTGGTAAACTTCCTTCAGATGTCTTTTACGAGATGACTTTGTGAGTCCTCCTTCAGCAAACCCTCTCGAGATCATATGTATATGTCGCTCCGGGGTTTGTGGTGGAGGATCTCTCTGATCTTCATCAACTCGTTTCCTCTTTCCATGATAGTCCGACCTTTCCATTAGATATCTATCGAGCTGACCTTCCCTGGCCAGCTTTTTTATCACATTTTTCAAGTCGTAACAATCATTTGTTGAGTTCCCATATAACTTGTGATATTCACAGTATACACTACGACTTCTTCCCTTTTTGTTCTTGATGGGCCGAGGGGGAGGTAGCTTTTCAGTGTGACAAATTTTCCTGTAGATATCGACTAGGAAAACTCGTAGGGGAGTGTAGGAATGATATCTTCTGGGCCTTTCAGATCCGACTTCTTCTTTTCTCTTGGGCTCCCTTTCCTTCTCCTTTGATGGGTGAGAGTGCCTAGGTCGCCAGCTTGGTTCTCGTAGCCTGGCGTTTTACTCCATGTTGATGTACTTTTCAGCTCTTTCTTGTACATCACTCAAAGAGGCCGGGTGTCTCTTAGAGATGGACTGAGAGAAGGGACCTTCTCAAAGTCCATTTACTAGGCCCATGATTACTGCTTCTGTAGGTAGATCTTGAATTTCTAGGCATGCCTTGTTGAATCTTTCCATGTAGTCTCTCAGGGGTTCTCCGATCTCCTGTTTTACTCCCAGGAGACTAGCGCGTGCTTGACTTTTTCCTTCTAAATTGAAAACTGCATAAGGAACTTATGCGAGAGGTCGTCGAAGCTAGTGACCAACCTTGGGGGGAGGCTATCGAACCATTTTATTGCTGCCTTTGTCAAAGTTGTTGGGAAGGCTTTGCAGCGGGTGGCATCAGAGGCGTCGGCTAGATACATCTGACTTTTAAAGTTGCTCAGGTGATGCTTTGGGTCGGTAGTCCTGTCGTACAGATCCATGTCAGGGCTTTTAAAGTTTCTTGGAACTTTTGCCCTTATGATATCTTCACTGAACGGATCTTCTCCCCCCAATGGGGTATCTTCGCGGTCAGCGCGAGAGCTCCTACCTCGGAGATTGGATTCTAATCTTAAGAGTTTTTCTTCAAGCTCTTTTTGTCGCTCAACTTCTCTCCTTAGGTTTCTCTCTGCTTCTCGCTGTCATTCTAGTTCTTGTTCCAACTGTTCTAGCCATCCTTGGTAGCCGTGGAGCAATCCCATGAGATCGGCAGCGCGAGGTTGCCCCTCCTTCTCCGGTCCGTGTATCCCAGAGGAAATTCCCCTTGGGTCTTTCGCACCTGAGGGACCTTCTTAGTGCTGGCTGTCCGCTCCTCGCAGAGATATTATGGCTCTGTCATTGTTAACTGCATCTTGGTGTTCTTGCTCAGATTCGGATGCAGTATGTCCGTCCTCGTTCTGATCATCCCCGGCAACAGTGCCAATGTTACGTGGGTAACCTGAGATAGATGGATTGGGCTTGAAGTATTAGCCCAAACGTCAGGACAAGGTAGTCTCCGACTTGTTCGCGTTTGGGAGCCGCCGTCCAAGTTGTATGTTTGGAGGAATGGGGGGTAGTACCTGCAAAGACACTTTGATGCCTAAGTTAGCAAAGGAGGCAAGCAGGTTTAAGAGTATTGGAACTTGGTTTTACCTGAGTATGTCAGTGTATTTATAGTGGTGATCTAATAACCACCGTTGGAGTAGTTCCACTTCTAAAGGTGGATAACCATCCATTTATCTTAGGGTTATTGAGATATTGCTTCTGGAAATGGATGAGAGATTTTAGGGGGCAGTTACTTATTTAAATAAGTGTTATCTACCAGCTCAATCTTATTCCGACCTCTTTTGAAAGGTCGGGTGAGTGATAAAGGCCAACCTTAGGATTGGGCCTTCTTGATTTACTTGAGCATGAACCATAGCATTGAGTCAAGATATGAACTCCATGTATATAGTGCGACAATATATATGATGAGGAAGGTCACGATTCACCAATTTCACTAAAAATAACTACCATTATAATGTGTTCAGCTTTAAGTTTGACCATTATTAATTCATAAAGTGCAAAGGTGAATGATGGGTTCATTACAAGAATTTGGCAAATCGGTGACAAAATTTTGTAAGGAATATTTTTTTGTCATTAATTCATTAGTATTTTGCAAGAAATTAGAGATGCATCAATGACAAGATTTGGAGGGTGTGAGGAAAGATAAGAGAATGGAAAAATGAAAAAGTGGGTGATGGTGATGATGTTGGTAGTGATAGAGTATATAGAGATGGCGATGAGACATGATGGCACAATGGAAATAGTAGTCATGATAAAGACGAGGGAGATGGTGGTAGTGGTAGTTAGTCTTTTTACTATGTATAATATTATTCATAAATTAAAAATAAGTTCGTTACTAAATTTTTATTAGTGTTTGACAAACTTTTTAAAAGAAAGATATTGTTGTTTTAAAATAATACGATAAAGAATCATATTATCCCTTTTATGATTTATAGTTGCCTTGTCTTTTGTGTGAATAATATAAGTAGAGTGTTTACTCGTGAAAATCACATCATAGGTTTGAAAAGAAAATGGTTTAGCCCTGTAGAACATAAATAGACCACTACAACGCAACTTAAACATTTTTAGTTGAGCGCATGTGAGAAGAGTTACGTTGAAGGATTCACACTTTAAGTGAAAGGTATTAATGATAATACCTCAATCGAATCAATGTATAAGATTGAACATGTCTCTACTATAATTACTTAGCATAGTCTATAAATATGTATACTGTGATACATATCAAAGTGTGAAAGGATAATAGAATACATTCAATTCAGTTTTCATATATGATTCTTGCTCTCTGATTCTGTTTCTTGTCATCCAAAAAATCGTCTTCATTGTCTTTTTCTTCTTGCAATTTAAGTTGTTACCACACCAAAGTGTGAATCCTTCAACTCTTCTCACGTGGGGAGTAGTAAGACTTATTTGAATTTTTTAATTGTGTCCTCATGTGAGAGAAGCAAAATCTCAACTTCACCAATGCAAAATCTCAACCTCACCAATGCTCAATCTCATGCACTGATTCGTTGACCTATTGTCATTAATATCCTTGCACTTAACAGGCCACACTACTACATTCCCCTCTTTCTAACCGTTTCTCTGTTCAGAAAAAAAAAATTTTTTTTTTGGAGTAATATCTTATTTTTAGTGGAATATTTTAATTTTCAAAAAATTTTAATCACCAAATTATTAATCTCTAACTTTTATTTCGTCTGTATAGAGAGACTAATAAAAAATTTTAAAATTTTTAGAAATTGTTATGTCTTTTATTAAATAATTATTAAAATTAATTTGTCTAAATTTTTACCAAAATTTAACTTGAGAATCAGTATGTCTAATAAAATAAAATATTAGAGACTAATTTAATAATTAAAATTTATTATAAACTAAATTGTTTGACTAAAAATTTTTTAAAAACTAATTTAAAATATTACTCTTTTTCTTTGTTTTCCCCCGTTGTTCCGATCCCCTGATTCCTTGAATCAAATAATTTTAAGTAATGTTTCAACTCCATCTTTAAGAAATTTTTAATAGACACTTTAGTTTTCTTTATAGGTTATAATTATAAAATCATTTTACACCATTTTTTTTTTAATTTTACATCAAATTTATGTCTACTAAATTTAGTCAAATTNNNNAGGTTTTTAAAAATTATTTTAGGATATTACTAGTAATTTTATTTTCTTTGTAAAAGTTTCAAGACTAATCCACGAATGAATATGCGTCATGAGTTGGCGTAGCTAGTAGCTACACGATGTTGCATATGTACAATGAGCTATTGAATTACAAAATGAACATCTCCCATACTATCTAGAAACATCTTTCCAAAAACTTAAACTGATTTTGGGGTTCACCAAGACTCAAACTCTTGACCTTTCAGATCTAGCGTTCTAATACCATGCATGATACCACTCATCCCAAAAGTTTCAGCTGATGGAAAAAGGTAACACTAATGATTATAGGTGTTTGCTATGGTACAATGATAAATTTATACATACCGATATAATAAAAACGTGGACAAATAATAAAACGCCACGTAAATTATATTATCTCCGTCAGCATTTAATTTTTATTTTTTTAAAATATATATTTTAACATTATTTTTACTAAAATACCCTCATAATTTAATAAAAATAAAAAATATTTTTATATAAATATATAAAAAAGACTTAAATGTCCTTTTTTTATGTTAAATAAAAATTATCATTTTAAATTAATTAAATTTTAACATTCAACTAACTTTAATCTTATATTTTAAAATCTTAAATAATTTAAAAAAACAAAACAAAAACACATGAAAAGAAAACAAAAAAAAAAAAAAGTTGTTCATCTAGCTGCTTCGTGTTCTTCGTCTCCTCCCTCCTCTTCCTTCTCTCTGCTAAAGGAGAAGAAGAAGAAGCCCTCTAACCCTAAACCTTTTTTCTCGAGCTTCAATCAGTACTGTTTCTGTTGGATCCACAGAGACGGCGACGCCGGGGTCTTCTGCTTCCTCTCTTTTGTCAGAGCTGCTCACCATCTCCTCTAGTTGTGCGTGGTTCGAATCTGTTGCAGCTGCGAGAGACGAAGCCCGTCATGTACCACTGCTTACTGCTTGTCTGAAGCTTTTCTCTGCTCTGCTCTGCTCCGCTGCACTGAAGCGCAGCAAGTCCATCACCGTACCAAGAAGATCCCGCTCTCTCCTTGACCCCGCTATCTCTTCTCCATCGCCGTACCAAAAAGTTTTATGCCTGTTAATGAAGAGTAATTTCTCTGATATATTTGTCATCTGTTTCTTTACAGATTTTGCAATAGGCACATATGATATGTACAGAACTGCAGAAGCAATCAAACTTGCTGGAGCAAAGATAAAGAATGCAAATTCCTTTGATAGTTCACATTCATATAAAATTTTATCAGCCTTTGAAGTTTTAATATAATGATATCTTCTACTGTTGGATAGTACAGTGACATTGTGCAAGCTCTCAGAAGGGGGGATCTTCGACATGCACTCCAAGATCATGGCTCTTGGAGGCTGCTCCACACTTCTACCAGCTACAACAATCTAATCCTCTCCACTAAATTGCCTTGACCCTAATTATTGGAGATATCTGAGACAAAGGGAAATGTTTTGCTAAGATATCAAGTCTCTGGTTCAAGTAGGACAGGTTAACTAGTGAGTAAAGGTAGAAATCCCTTTGAATGTCATTTTAAGATTTATTGTTAATCCTTCAAGCTCTCCAGTCCTAATTAGCCAGGTTGCGATTTTAACCATTAACGCTCTATAGATTTTGTAAATTGTATTCAAGAATAACGAAAGGGAAGATTGGTTCCTGCTCATTTTTGAGAAAGTGCCATTTAAAGTGACATATAAAGATAATTAGATGAAGTTTCACTCTTCATCATACATTATTTTATATTTTTTCAACATTACAGTCTGATTGTATTTCGATCATTTTGCACATATACATTACACATATATTCAAAAGAAAACACTATCAAATCAAATTTTATAAACCATACTAGTAGTTAAATTTGATTTATATTACGAAAAAAAAGTTAAATTTGAATACGTTTAGTTTCATTTCATATTGGAATTATATATTTTGAGAACATTATACCAAATACGAGGCATATTTAATTTCATTTTAAGTAACTTTAATTATTCTCTGTGAAATGTGAAGAAGGGCAAAAGAAAGAAAATGATAAAGGAGTACTTACCCCCCTATTTTGAGGAAATAACAAATTTAGTGAAAATTTTGAAGAGTAAACAAAATTTCTAAAATGATTTCGTCCCAAATAAGATTCCTCTTAAATTTTAAATAAAAGTCATGCATTTTCACGCTACAAAACCGCTTGTAGGAACCAAGACTTGTGGAGTGTCATCGAATTTAAAATTTCATTACTAAGACTATAGCGCAACTATAGAATTACATGTAATGTAACCAACTAGTCCAAACACTTTGAAGTTCAATGAAGCAGCAAAAAAGAAAAGAAAAAGAAGCAATTGAATGATGGTAAAAATTGAAGCTTTCACAAACCTCGGCCATTTTCTAAAGCATAGTCATAGGTTCAAATTAACTATGATAGCATCTAATTAACTCTTTTTTCTGTCCATACAGGAAGATTGGGTGTTGTGTAGGGTGTTCTACAAGAATAGAGAAGTTGGTGGCAAACCTAATAGCATGCGAAGCTGCTATGATGACACAGAGAAACTGAAGGAACCGAGACATCACTTCTTGTTTCAGAGTCAATGCAGATTATGACACCACTCCCTTCTATTAATGAATTAATCAATTCAGTAAGCTAGGCTAGTCCACCAACAACTAGAAAACCAGTCCCAATTTGCATTCCTTCCACCAACAATCCGAATTTGCAACCAGAGTCAATTGCTCTTCTAAGCACATAAGTACTTATTAAAATATGAAAAAGGGTAAGCATCCATGAAACCAAAAAGTTCACCATACTACAGATTTTTGGCAAAATAGAGAAATTCCAATAACAGAGGCATTGATACATTATATTGACAAGAACAAAGAAACAAAATAAAGAGATTGAATCAAATAGAAAAAAAAAGTGATTAAAATTTAGACAAAAAAAAAGTTATTAAAATTCAGACAATCATGTGATTAAAATCATGTTCCGTTCGAAGAAATTCCAATTAATAATGGCATGAGCAAGGCTAAAGCATGCTAATATTTAACAACATCCCAGCCCCAATTTGCTTCCCTGCCACCAATTTGCAATCACGGAGTTAGAAGAGATAGCGGGGTCAAGGAGAGAGCGGGATCTTCTTGGTACGGCGATGGACTTGCTGCGCTTCAGTGCAGCGGAGCAGAGCAGAGCAGAGAAAAGCTTCAGGCAAGCAGTAAGCAGTGGTACATGACGGGCTTCGTCTCTCGCAGCTGCAACAGATTCGAACCACGCACAACTAGAGGAGATGGTGAGCAGCTCTGACAAAAGAGAGGAAGCAGAAGACCCCGGCGTCGCCGTCTCTGTGAATCCAACAGAAACAGTACTGATTGAAGCTCGAGAAAAAAGGTTTAGGGTTAGAGGGCTTCTTCTTCTTCTCCTTTAGCAGAGAGAAGGAAGAGGAGGGAGGAGACGAAGAACACGAAGCAGCTAGATGAACAACTTTTTTTATTTTTTTTATTTTCTTTTCATGTGTTTTTGTTTTGTTTTTTTAAATTATTTAAGATTTTAAAATATAAGATTAAAGTTAGTTGAATGTTAAAATTTAATTAATTTAAAATGATAATTTTTATTTAACATAAAAAAGGACATTTAAGTCTTTTTTATATATTTATATAAAAATATTTTTTATTTTTATTAAATTATGAGGGTATTTTAGTAAAAATAATGTTAAAATATATATTTTAAAAAAATAAAAATTAAATGCTGACGGAGATAATATAATTCACGTGCCGTTTTATTACTTGTCCACATTTTTATTATATCGGTACGTATAAATTTATCATCGTACCGTAACAAACACCATGATTATATCTCTAATACTCTCTAAAACTTCCATTGTACACATTATATAAATATTCTATTGGCTCCCTATACTTTCCCTTTAATTAATTCAAAATTGCAAATCTCTTGTTTTTATTATTACAAGCAAGCTTCTCATCAATACCACTAGTACACATATCTTGGTCATGAGAATCACATAACAAATATATAAAATCTAAAATAGACCACAATGCAAGAATAAGTTAAACTCGCTTTATTTAAGTTAATGCATGTTGAAGATAATAAGGTAAGAATTTGATAATCACGGAGAAGACCAGAATGGGCGAATCATTGGGAAAACAGCGAACTTCATGAGACCATTGTTGCAATGGAAGCCATTTTTCTCACCGCAAGCAAAGTAGTAAGGCTGCCACTTGTTCAACACGAACTTGAATCCCTCTCCTCCTCCTTGCGTTGCTTTAGCCACCCTCTTCGCCTTCTTAATATCGCACTTCATGAAGCTCCACAAATTCGGAAACAAGTACACGCTGTGTTGGAAAGGGTTCGTCGTATTTGGAGCTTCGTACTTGAATACTGCATCCACCCACATCCACAACCAACTTTACTTTAAAATCACAAAATTTCTTAAGGTTGGCTACGGTATGAATATAGATATATAGATTGATATAGAAACTTATCTAATTGAGAAAGTGCATCAAATCAATTTTAGTTAGTTAATTAATGTTAGCGAACTCTTCTTTAATTTTTAATTTTCAAAAGTTCTCATTTTTTAGAAGACGATTTAGAGGTTAGGGTTAATTAAATTTGGAATTCGGATTAACAATTTATTTTTTAAGATTTAAAATAAATAAAATAATTAAAAGTAAAAAAAATCTAAAACTTACAATTCAAGCTACTGTATTTATACAAGCAAGCTATATAAGGAAATTAGGACTAAGTGGCTTACTAACATTGTTAACTAACTTTCTAACAAATCCAACTAACTTGTTAAATAAAGATCTCGGCTTCTAAATATCTCAACTATCTAGCCGTTTTAAAATCCCAAACGAAATTATTATTAAAATCTGTTATCAAGTATAAAATATAGGCCTATAGTGTAAATGTGTAATGTTATGTAGGTACGAGCAACAATAAAAGAAGGAGAAGATAAATAATATGGCGAAGTTACATGCAATTATTTTTACATAAAGTTAAATAGTTAAAATTTTTTAAATATTTTAATATATTTAACTAAATTATTTTATAATACTTTTTAATTATTAACTTCTCATAAAGGTAATGTCACATGAATTTTTCCCTGAATAATAATTAATAAGAATAATAAGGTATAATAGTGCAATTGTACCTAAGGTATCGTTCAGGTAAAAGGGCGCATTCTTGATGGCCCAATCAGAGTAGTTAAATCCAAACTGCCAATGCTGGGAGCCACCAACGATAATGGTCTTCGCTTCTTGCTGTGTTTTGTTTCCAAATCTGGACCACCAATTATGGCTGTTATTGAAACCAAACGACCAAGGCTTCCCCGGAACCCCCGCCGCCATTGTCCCTCCGATAATGGAAACCGTTACAACTACACAAATCATAACACTCCCAACAAACTTGCCACCCATCGCTTAATTAAGTTAACTAATAAGAATATATTTGGTTATGGTTTGAGTTTTTGGTGTGGTGTTGTACTAAGAAGAAGGTGGTTTATATAGGGTGAGTTACGCATTTGAATTGTATGTAGTAGTAGTGCAGAATAACCGAATTAACTTTTGAATTTTGTAATGGATGTGTGTGTGGTTAGAACCGATTAATACGTTGACTTAGCTTATGTTAATTGAATAATAATCTGTGAAGTTGCGTTGTTTCTTCTCTCAATTTATCAGGACAACTTTTCTTCCTACTTAATCTACCCTCTTTCACATTAGTGCCTGGCCCCTCAACAATAAATTTGATTGACGGTTTAATGTTAGTTTTTTTTCCTTTAATTTTAATTTGATAAGTTACGCATGTTGATAGTAGAGATTGAATGAATTGGTGTGGCCCTACGGGACATATAAAAGATACGGGACATATAATTCCTAACCTTTCTCTTTTTTCTCTTTTCCAATTTTCTTTCTCTGCGTCAGCCTCCGCCGTCCAATTCTCTAGGCTCCAGAGTTATTGCCGTCATTCTACCAGTGTCACTAGCTCACTGTTGCTGACATTGCTGTCCCGTTCAGCATTTCTCCCGCGTAGCTCCATCGCTCGGTTTCTCCTTGCATTGCCGCGTGCTCACATCTGATTCTGTCTTTTTTTTCTGCGTCACTGCTTTATTGGTTGTGTGGTTCTGCCGTTGCATTTCTCTTTTGCCTTTCATCGGCATTTAGTTCTACCTTCTTTTTTAGCGTTTTTCTTCTGCTTCACTAGTTATTTAGTACTCTGTTCTGCTTTTTTCTTCTTCTTTTGCATTCTTCCTTTGGTTTTGTCTTCTTCTTCTTCTTCTTCTTCTGTGAATCTGTGATTCTCTTCACTCTTCAACAATTCATCCTTCGTCCTACTGTCGCTGGGCGTCACACCGCTGCTGGATTCTGCCTCCTAGAATTCTGCAGTTCAGTCTAGGACTCTTGGTACATTCATGATTCACCGAAAGTCTGAAATACTGAATCCATGATCTGCTTGCTTCATTGCTTATTTGCTTTACTGTGTTAGTTGGTTTGTTAATTCTGATTGAATTTGTTCTCTCTATGTAATTGCTAATTTTGTTTCATTAATCTGTTTGTTAATTGTTTTTGTGTATTGACTTATTTTGAGTTAGGAATTTAGAATATTATTAGTTGTTGCTGTTGAAAATTAATTGGAATGACATATGTTTGTCAGTTTTGTATTTATAATTTTATACTGTATTTTTAAATTTTTGTAGAATTGTGAATTATTTAAATTAATCAATTAACTTAAGTTTATAATTTTATCCTATTACTTCATCATTGGAGATTGAATCTCAAAATAATTTATCGACCTCTTCTAACAAAAGGATGTTTTTAGAATTCGAAGTAGAGAGTCTTATAGCAGATCTAGGACAACAACCAAAGATTTCAAGTTATCATCCGAATGACAGAGACAAAGTTAGATATGCATATTTGTACAAAAGTCCTTGTAAACGAAGGACTTATGATTTTTCGTAAACTTCTTGTGGTTCTTCTTTTCGAAGATTTAATCTAAATTGGTTTGATGACATGGCAACTGGTTAGAGTATAGTATATCAAAAGATACTATTTTTTGTCTTTGTTATCTTATAAAACCTAAGACTAAAGGTGGTGATGCTTTTGTAACTAATAATTTTTCAAATCGAAAAAAAAAAGAGAGCACAAACTCATGTTGGAATTCATAATAGTACTCATATATAATCAAGTTTGGAGAAAATGTGAAGCACTTATGAAGCCAAAACAACACATCAGTATTGTTATTGAAAAACAATTTGAGCAAGTTAAAAAGAATTATCAAATTTACTTTACAGCTACAATTGATTGTATTAGATTTCTTTTGCGATAATGATTAGGCTTTTGTGGTAATGATAAGACAAATGATTCTGTTGATCAAGAAAATTTTTTGGAACTTCTAAACTTTGTTGTGCAATATAATGAAGAGATTGATCGTGCTTTCAAAAATACCTGTGAGAATCTTAAAATAAGAGTACCCTCAATTCAAAAAGATATTGTAAGAGCTGCTGCAAGTGAAACAACAAAAGTTATTGTTGATGATCTTGGGGATGAATTGTTTGCTGTTTTGGTTGATGAAGCTCACGACATTTCTATTAAGGAGCAAATGTCAGTTTGTTTAAGGTATGTGAACAAAGAAGGACAAGTTAGGGAGCGTTTTCTTGGTCTTGTTCATGTTTTTAATACCAATGCTTTATCTCTAAAATTAGTATTGGAGTCACTATTATGAACATATAATTTAAGTTTATCAAGAATAGGTGGACAAGGATATGATGGTACAAGTAACATGCAAGGAGAATTTAATGGTTTGAAAACTTTGATATTGAAAGAAAATTCTTATGCTTTCTATGGACATTGCTTTTCCCACCAACTTCAGTTAGCTCTTGTAACGGTTGTAAAAAAATAAGTTGAAATTGCTTTATTTTCTAATTTGTTAACCAATTTGTGTAATGTTGTTAGAGTTTCATGTAAATGAAGAGATATGCTTCGTGATAGTCAGATGACTAAGACAATTGAAGCATTATAAAGTGGACAAATTTTTAGTAGATGTGGTTTAAATCAAGAAATAGCTTTAAAAGGAGTTGGAGATACTAGATGGGGTTCACATTATAGAACTATACTTAAATTAATTTCTTTGTTTCCTTCCGTGATCAATGTTCTTGAATATGTTGAGGAAGATGGAAATAATTCAGAACAAAGAGGTGAAGCATGTCATTTATTGAATGTCATTTAATCGTTTGAATTAACTTTCAACTTGCACTTGATGAAAAATATCTTGGGAGTTACTAATGATTTTATCTCAAGCGTTACAAAAGAATTATCAAGACATTGTAAATGTTATGGCATTGGTTAAAGTGTCTAAGGAATTGTTGCAAAATATAAGAGATGATGGTTGCATTGGTCTCTTTTACTTGTTGAAGTCTGATTGTTTTGTGACAAATATAATATTACTGTTCCAAAAATGGATGATATATTTGTGTCACAAGGAAGATCAAAATGTAAAGCTCAAAAGATCTCAAATTTGCATCATTTTCAAGTTGAGATATTCTATCAATAGTTGATAAACAACTTCAAGAACTTAACAATCGTTTTACAGAGGTGAATACTGAATTGCTTCTTTGTATAGCTTGCCTGAATCTGAGACACTTAGTTTTTGTATTTGATAAGGAGAAGTTGATCCAGTACAGTTAGCTCAATCTATCCATTAGAATTTTTTCCACTCAACTTTTGGCACTTGATAGTCAACTTGAGAACTTCATATTAGATGTGCGTTCTGATTATCAATTCTCAAACTTAAATAGGATTGGTGCTCTTTCTCAGAAATTGGTTGAGACTTGAAAAAATATTATTTATCCATTAATGTTTCTTCTTTAAAGTTAGCTTTAGTTTTGCCCATAGCAACTTGATGAGCGGATATCTTATATGCTTTTTGACATCATTTTCATATAGTTTTTAGTGTGTTTTATTTAGTTTTTATTAAGTTTTTATAGGTTTTAGTTTTAAATTCATATTTTTGGATTCTACAATGAGTTTTTGTATTTTTGGACAATTTCAGGTATTTTTTGGCTGAAATTGAGGAGCTGGAGCAGAAGTCTGATTCAGAGACAGAGAAAGCAGTGCAAATGCTATCTAGATCTAACTGCCTGCATTCGAAAGAGCATTTTCTGGAGCTATGGAAGTTCAAATGGAGCGTTCTTAACGACTATGGAAAGCTGACTTCCAGAGCTTTCCAACAATATATAATAGTCTATGCTTTTCTTTGGACTAGAAGGCCCAAAACCGGCATCCAACGCCAGCTTCCTGCCCCCTTCCAGGCATCCAGCGCCCAAAGAGTAAAGCCCAGCGTCCGAAGGCCCAAAGAGGACCCCCTAGCTGACATTCCACGCCCAAGGAACCTCATAGCACGTGGACCTCATTAAACCTCAGCCCAAAACTCACCAAGTGGACCTCAGAAGTGGATTTTAGCACTAAAAAGACTCTTTTACCCTTACTAGTCATGTGTTTAGTATTTAAGGGATTAGATTCATGTTATTGGTACACTTTCACCACAATTCAGCATTATTTCGTTTATTACATTGTATTTTTACTTTCAGTATGAGTTTCTAAACCTCTTAGGTTGAGGGGAGGAGCCCTGCTGAGTCCCATAAATTAATAAAAGTATTACTGTTTTTCTTCGATCCGTGTTTGATTAATTCTATGATGTGTATTCGTTCTTCATCACTATGAATGCGTTGAACTGGCATAAGGTTATCACATTCTACATGGGTTCAAAGTGCGTCTTTCATCGAACAATGATGAACCGCCAGCTTGAATATACGTCTCTCAGACGGCTAATCCACGACTTCATTGGGGACTTCTCGAGATATCAGTTCAGCCAATTTTCGGGGAGATTAGGGTCTCTGTGGTAGAGGCTAGAACCAGTACGAGCTTCACCCTCAATTAGAATGGATCCACACTAAACCTGGGGTTCAGATCTGGAGGAGTATTGGCAGCTTCTCAAACTAGTGTCAATCACTACAGCCTGCCGTTGAAGAAATCACTCACAAACAAAGAGACCAGTACTACCGGATTTAATTCAGAAAGACAAAGCAACTCCAATCCTCAACTCTATTCCTATCCCTGAGTATAATTTCATTCACAAAGTATTTTCTAGCCCTTTTGCTTTATTCCTTTTATGGTTTAACCAAATTCAAACCAACAACTTCGGATCCGCCTGACTAAGACCTGCAAGATAATCATAGCTTCCTTCAAACCATAATCCTTGTGGGATCGACCCTGACTCGCTCAGGTATTACTTGGACAACCCAGTGCACTTGCTGGTATAGCTGTACGAAAAGTGTGGGGATTCGTGCACTAAGTTTTTGGCGCCGTTGTCGGGGATTGTTGAGTTTGGACAAACTGCCAGATTGTCTTGCTCCCTAGACCAGGTACCTTATTTCTTGATCATTTTTAATTGAGTTTTGAGTCCTCTATTTTTATTTTCTTCTTCTTATTTTTTTTCGAAAAATTAAAAACCTTTTCAAAAATATTTTTTTTCTTTTCTTTGTTCAATTTATGTTCTTGTTGAGTCTTTGATTTTTGCAAGAGTATAACTTTGATTAGAGTCCTTTATTTTTATTTTCTTCTTCTTCAAATTTTCGAAAACATTAAAAGCTTTTAAAAAATAATTTTTAATTTTTTTTTAATTTTTGTTCTTAGTTTGAGTCTTATGTTCTTGTTCTTGTTGAATTTTTCATGTTCTTGGAGTCTTTCTTTGTAAAAATTTTCAAAAATATTTTCTTTGGTTAAATCTTGTTTCAAATCTTTAAGTTTGGTGTTTTCTTGTGTTTTTTCTTTTTGTTTTTCAAAAATTTTCTTGTTAGTTTTCTAAAAATTTTAAGTTTGGTGTTCTTTTTATGTTCTTGTGTTCTTTGAGTCTTTGAATTTTGTTCTTTGTGTTCTTGTGAGTCTTCAAAGTGTTCTTGAGTCTCTTTTGTGTTTAATTTTAAAAAATTAGACCTTTTCAAATTCAAATCTTTTTCAAATCTTTATCTTATCTTGTTTCAATTTCAAAAATTCAAAATTTAGAATTTCAAAATTCAAATTTCAAAATTTAATTTTCAAATTTAGAATTCAAAATTCAAATCTTTTTAATTTTAAAACTTATCTTCTCTTAACCTCCTTATCTTATCTTATCTTATCTTACCTAACTTATCTTATCTTTTCTTTCTTGTCTTTTCTTTTTAAATTTTAAAATTAAATCTTTTTCAAATCTTTTTAATTTCTTATCTTATCTTTTTCTAATTTCAAATTTCAATTTTAAAATCTTTTCTTATCTTATCTTATTTTATTTTCAAATTTTTTCTTAATTAATTATTTATCTTCTCTCTCCTCTTTTTCAAACAAACTTCCTAACTAACTCTTCTCTCTCTCAATTTTCTTTTCTTAATTAATTATTTATCTTCTCTCTCCTCTTTTTCAAACAAACTTCCTAACTAACTCTTCTCTCTCTCAATTTTCGAAAACTATTTCTCCTTCTCTCTCTTCTATTTTCGAAAATCAATAACTAATTTTCAATTCTTTTTAAATTATTAACCTTAATTTTCGAAAATTAATTAATAATAAAATAAAAAATAAAAATATTTTAATTCTTATTTATCTTTTCTATTTGAAATTCTTCTTTTCTTTACTTCTAATTATTCGAATTAGTCTCTTCTTTCTTCTTCTCCTTCTTCTATCTTTATTCTTCTCTCCTTTCTTGATTACATCTCACAGGGAGTCCGCTATTCTTTGACATAGAGCTCCCATTTTTCTTCCCTCTTATTTTCTTTTTCCTGTTTATGTATGCAGGAATACTGAAGTCACTATGGATCCAAAAGGGAATATTCAAATTAGGAGACCTCAAGGTTCTTATTTATTTAATATTCCTATTGAACCAGATGACTTTAAGGTCAATATAGACCAGATCATACTATTACGGCAAAAGTGCCAGTTTCATGGACACCCACAGAAAGACCTAAGTAAGTTCATCTCCGACTTCCTGCAGTTTTGTGATACTGTAGAGGTCAATGGAGTGAACTCTGAAGCCCCCAGACTAAAACTCTTCCCATTTGCTCTGAATGCTCAAGCAAATGAATGGTGGCATATGGAACTCAGAGGAAATGTGAACACCTGGGATGAGGTTGTTAACAATTTCCTGAACAAGTTCTCTCCCTCACAGAGACTAGCGCCCCAAGATGGGAGCATTACCGGCGTTGCACGCCAGCCAGGGAGCAATCCCTGGGCGTTCAAATGCTAGTGTAGAAAAGCAGGGAATATGGAATTCCCTAGCCTCTCAGGACCAAGAGGTTCCACAGAAGCTCTACCTACCCCACCTTCTTCTTCCTCATTGATCATATTTGCTCGAGGACGAGCAAAACTCTTAAGTTTGGTGTTGCAAAAGCTCTGCTTTGTGACTTCTACCACTCTTAAGTATAGAAGAAGAGGATGGAGCAAACTAGAGAGCATGCACATGAACTTGTGCATCCACCTCAACAAAGACAAAGGAGTGACATTGAAGAGATCAAGCACTACATGGGATCCTCAAGGAGGAGCACTGGCCACATCATTCAGGTGGATTCATTATCTTTTACTCTTTTTCTGTTATTTTTCTATTTTCTGTCTGTCTGTTTATTTATTCTCTTATTCTAGTTACATGATCATTTGCATTTTATGTCTCTAAGTTGTAAAATATTCCATATATCTCTCACCTTGCTTAAATAAAATTTTTTGTAAAGAACTGAGAGATGCATGAATTTCAAGTTTAAAATAAAATGTTTAATTAGTTTGATGTGGTGTCATTTGCTTTTGTTTTCTGAATGTATAAAATAAACAGTGCATATTTGAGGTTAAAATTTATGAATGTTGGCTCTTGAAAGAATAAGGAAAAAATAAAAATATTATTGATAATCTAAAAAATCTAAAAAAATTGATTCTTGAAGCAAAAAAAAGCAGCAAAAAGCAAAAGAAAAAGCATGTTGCAAAAGAAAAAAAATTATTATGCATGCGAAAAAAAAGAAGCAGAAAAATCCATTACTACCCAAAAATGCAGGAAAAGGAGGGCAGATTGGAAATGCCAGTAACCCTTTAAACCAAAAGGCAAGGGTAAAAGGACCCAAGGCTTTGAGCATTAATGGATAGGAGGGCCCAAATGAACAAAATCCTGGCCTAAGTGGCTAAACCATGTTGTCCCTAACCATGTGCTTGTGGCGTGAAGGTGTCAAGTGAAGAGCTTGAGACTGAGCAATTAAAGTCATAGTTTAAAGTAAAAAGAGTGTGCTTAAGAACTCTGGACACCTCTATCTGGGGACTTTAGCAAAGCTGAGTCACAATCTGAAAAGGTTCACCTAGTTAAAGTGTCTGTGGCATTATTGTATCCGGTGGTAATACTGGAAAACAAAGGTGCTTAGGGTCACGGCCAAGACTCAGAAAGCTGTGTTCAAGAATCAAAATAAGCTTAACTAGGAAAGTCAATAATATCATCTGGATTCTAAGTTCTTAAGGATGCCAATATCTCTGAGTTTCAATGGATAGTGAGATGCCAAAACTATTCAGAAGCAAAAAGCTACTAAGTCCCGCTCATCTGATTTTAACTAAGCTTCATTTGAAACTTAGAAATTTATTGTATCTTAATTTTTTTTATCCTACTTTGTTTTTAGTTGCTTGGAGACAAGCAACAGTTTGAGTTTGGTGTTGTGATGAGCGGATATTTTATATGCTTTTTGACATTACTTTCATATAGTTTTTAGTGTGTTTTATTTAGTTTTTATTAAGTTTTTATAGGTTTTAGTGTTAAATTCATATTTTTGGATTCTACTATGAGTTTTTGTGTTTTTGGACAATTTCAGGTATTTTCTGGCTGAAATTGAGGAGTTGGAGCAGAAGTCTGATTCAGAGACAGAGAAAGCACTGCAGATGCTGTCCAGATCTGACCTGCCTACATTCAGAAGAGCTTTTCTGGAGCTACAGAAGTCCAAATAGAGCGTTCTTAACGGCTATTGAAGGCTGACTTCTAGATCTTTCCAGCAATATATAATAGTCCATGCTTTGCTTCGGATTAAAAGGCCCAAAACTGGCGTTCAACGCCAGCTTCCTACCCCCTTCCAGGCGTCCAGCGCCCAAAGAGCAGAGCCTAGCGTCCAAAGGCTCAGAGAAGACCCCCTAGCTGGCATTCCACACCCAAGGAATCTTATAGCACGTGGACCTCATTAATGCTCATCCCAAACACTCACCAAGTCGGACTCAGAAGTGGATTTTAGCACTAAAAAGACTGTTTTACCCTTACTAGTCATTTGTTTAGTATTTAAGGGATTAGATTCATGTTATTCGTACACTTTCACCACCATTCAGCATTATTATGTTTATTCCATTGTATTTTTACTTTCAGTATGTGTTTCTAAACCTCCTAGGTTGAGGAGAGGAGCCTTACTTAGTCCCATGAATTAATAAAAGTATTACTGTTTCCCTTCGATCCGTGTTTGATTAATTCTAAGATGTGTATTCGTTCTTCATCACTATGAATGCGTTGAACTGGCATAAGGTTATCACATTTTACATGGGTTCAGAGTGCGTCTTTCATCGGACAATCATGAACTGCCAGCTTGAATATACATCTCTCAGATGACTAATCTACTACTTCGTTGGGGACTTCTCGAGACATCAGTTCAGCCGATTTCCGGGGAGATTAGAGTCTCTGTGGTAGAGGCTAGAACTAGTACGAGCTTCACCCTCAATCAGAATGGATCCACACTAAACCTGGGGTTCAGATCTGGAGGAGTATTGGCAGCTGCTCAAACCAGTGTCAATCACATACAGCCTGCCATTGAAGAAATCACTCACAAGCAAAGAGAGTAGTACTACCAGATTTAATTCAGAAAGACAAAGCAACTCCAATCCTCAACTCTATTCCTATCCCTGAGTATAATTTCATTCACAGTATTTTCTACCCCTTTTGATTTATTCCTTTTATGGTTTAACCAAATTCAAACCAATAATTTTCTGATCTGCCTGACTAAGACCTGCAAGATAATCATAGCTTGCTTCAAACCACAAACCTCGTGGATCGACTCTGACTCGCTCATGTATTACTTGGATGACCCAGTGAACTTGCTGGTATAGCTGTACAAAAAGTGTAGAGATTCGTGCACCACAACTGCATTAGTTGAAAGAATTTTCATTGCTATAAACATCATAAAGAGCCGGCTTCGTAATCGTATGGGATATGAATTTTTAAATGATTGATTAGTGACACATATAGAAAGAAAGACATTTGATGTGTTGACAATAAAAAGATTATTCAATCTTTTCAAAACATGAAACCCAAAAGAATGAAATTCTAAATTATTTGTTATTATTTTAACTTATTATTTTATTGATTTAATTTGTTAGTTAAATAATTTGAGGAGTAATCGTATTTATAATACCATAGTACAATTATAAAAATTATTATTATATTATATATTTTGCCCCACTGACAAAATTTTTTGGATCTGTCACTGGGAATAACTTGTATGTGCTTGTCTTCTATGAAATTAATTATTGAGAATCGTTAAAAAATTTAGAGTTAAGCCCCATTTTGGTATCTGAGATTGGCGAGTTGCACTGATTTGATTACCGACTTTTCAATTACTACGATTTGGTCCTCTAAATTAAAAAGTGTACCAATGTGGTTTCTCATGTATTTTTCGTCATCGGAGCTCACGCCGTTAGTAACGTGGCTCAAGCCTTGCCACGTTGGACATATTAAAACGACGTCATTTGAAGGTTTGAACAATACTAAAATGTTACACCCCTCTTTTTAGTATTGTGCAAACCCTCGAACGACATCATTTAGTACTTTTTAGTTCCAAAACATATACGACGACGTTGTTTTAATATATCCAGCGTGACAAAGCTTGAGCCACGTCACTAACGATGTTGAGCTTTGGTGACGAATGATATACAAGTGAGAGACTAATTGATGCACTTTTTTAAATTTAAAAGACTAAATCGTAATACTTGAAAAGTCATGGAATAAAATTTTTACAATGACTAAATTGAGTCAATTTTTTATAGATTGATTTTTTTTATTTTATAGAATAATCTCAATTTAATTTTAAAATTTTAATAAAGTAGGAAGAGAAAAGAAAAAATAATGAACTGTAAACAAATATAATGAGGAAGAAATTGATTTATTTAGTATCAAATTTGGTCATATTTTCTCTATGGTTTGATGAGGTCAAACCGTCAAAGTCAATATTTGAAATTAAACTTAGCATGCTATTGCAGATTTATCGGATACTACTATTAGTGGGTAGGAAATTTGGTCTATGAATCCATATATGAAGCTTCTTGACTTGTGTTGAGTGATGTGACGATGATGTCAAAATAGCGCGTTGTAATGTGATATAATTTTCTTCTGTGATGATATGAAAGCTCTATGCATATCCGTATCAAAATCAATATTTGCTGTCAATTCTTTGACCAATTGACATCTTATCTAAATTGAAAAACTTCTTACAACTCCTTACATACCATAAAATTCTTCCAGAATTAGACTCGCATATTATTGTGTGTAGAGATATATAAAAGAATAAAATTATTGCGTTTTCTTTATTCTTGTCATACATATATATAGTATGACATTTGTTACTGATTTTAAATTTGAATCTTAATTCAACTTTAAATCTCATTTTAAATTTAAATCATATATTGTTATTTTAATCTTGCATCTTTCAAATTTTATGAATCATGTCACAATACAATTTGAAATAAAATCAGTTAGGATCTCATCTAAATTTAAAATTCAAATTTAGAAATAGAATAACTAATTATTCTCAATTCTCATTTGATATTTTTAAAAATCATGTTATTCTTATATTCTTAGTGCTAGCATAGAATATAATAATATTCTATTTGAATTAATATAACTATGTATTTGATCAAATCAAAATAATAACTAAATAATTCTTTAGCAAAAATTATAACACTCGTTAGTGTATGACCTCATAGGTTCAATATTAAAAAGGTAGTAAATTAAGCATACTAAATTTACTAATTATGGTTGGCATCTAGTAAGACTCCTCAATTACCCGATAGTATAAAATAATATATTTTTACTAAGAACCTGAAAAGAACAAAGTATAATTTTTTTCTATTTTTTAGCTATTGGTTATCTTTAGAGTATACTTTAATTGCCAAAATCTAAATTGTTACCATTGTTATAATGAATTGTGAATGACCTAAGAAATTTATTTTTTCATTCCTTTAATTTTTTGGCCAATGTTTTATTTATTCCAATCATTATAATAATAGAGTTTAAACTCTTTGTCGAGAGTTAACAGATTTTTTATTGACTAAATATTAATTCTACAAGTTTTAAAATAATATCTAATATCCATTCAACTTGCACTTTAGGGTATTAGATATATGGGATCAAAGTATATAAATACATTATTAATTACCATGATAATCGTTGGTAAAAAATATTCTATTACCATGTTCATATTGAGAATACTATATTGACAAATATGCATTAATTATAACCATTGGAAATTTTCAGAGTGAATCACTTTAATATTCATGTCTTTATATATATTAGCATATATCTCACTACAAGATTTTGTTTATTTGTGGAGATTTTTTTTTCTATTTGTAGAGGTTTATAACACCCATCAAATGGTTTGTGGGGGGTTTCTAAAACCCCCAAAATTTGAGGTGCCACGAGGTCTTTTGTGGGGGGTTTTTAAAAACCTACACAATTTATTCAGTGGGGGGTAAACTAAATCTTTTATAACACAATTCCTTAATATAAGACATAACTTTATCTATATAAAAATTATTAATGTCAATAATTCCAAACATAATTCCATATGGTATTATTTTACATAACTATTACTCTAGAGTATAAATGTAATAATAACATTACATTGCAGAAAAAAAAATGTACTAATGTGTAGATGATAAGAGTGAAGCTCTGGAGTCTTTAATTTACTGGCAAAAGCATATTCAAAATAACAAGATACTAATTTCCAAACAGAATGTGCATTAAAACACACATTCAGATTTGAACTTATTGAACCAGAGTGGCATCATTAAATGGGTGTACAACTTGTTCTTAAGCTATATTGCATACTAAGCTACATATTAGATTGGCCCATTTTTTATGACAAATGAAATAAGGCTTTTATTCATAAATGGAGTTATTCTTATTCAAACACTGATAAACCACAATTTTGTGGTTTATATTGTGTAGAATTTGGGGGGTTTTGTCAATATCCTTCACACTTATTCACATAAATTGCACGGCTTTGTGTTCTCTTCCTAATATTGCTTCATGATGGAAAACATGCTTCTTTTGCCTTAAAATTGCCATATTTTGATCCTCTTTTATTACCATTCGATGCCGTGATATGTTTGTTGATTAATTTCAGAGTTTATAGGGTAAGAATGGCCTAGAAGAGAGAAAGAAAGCATGCACAAGTGGAAGGAACATGAAGAATTGGTTTTTGGAAAATCAGCTGCGACGCGCACACGCACCTCACGCACACGCGTGGGTGCATGAAGCTGGATATGGCACGCGAAGAATGGCGCATCCACATGAATTGGTGAAATCTCCATCGACGCGCATGCGTGCTTGGTGCGTACGCGTGGATCGCGAAATTCAGGTGACGCGCACGCGTACATGATGCGTACGCGTGACAAGCAGCACATGATGTAAGAACCACGCTTAATTAACCACCTAATTAGATAATTTACTTTCCCAAATTAGATTATGAATAATTAGAGTGAGAATTACGGGATTTAAAGGTGATTTTTGGACTCAGTAGATTTTTCTGAGTCAGAAAATGTGCTTTTTGTAAAAAATTATGAAAAACCGCAAACCGGCAGTTGAACCGGTTAGACCGGTTCAAGTCTGCCCGGTACTGTACGAGAAAAGATTTTAAACAATCAAAAACCTTAGAAAAATATTAGATGTCGAAAACCGGGCGTTAATTTTAACGGTTTGGCCCGATGTTGGGACAAACGGGCTAAAAACGCTAACGGGTTGGAATGAGCCCAAGTTGGGCCCAAGCCCAACACTATATAAGTCCCTTTAAGTGACCATTTCAGCCACTTAAACATCGAACCAGTAGCAGCAACGTTGAGTGAGAGAAGAGAGGTGAGGGTTACAAGAAGCACTATTCACATTCATCTTCTTTCTCCCATAACTTGAGCTACGGAGCTCCGATTCGTGTGCCGTCGGTTGCCACGCAAAACTCTCGTCGAGCTCTTTGATTTCATTCAAACAAAGTGGTATGAGATTTCCAGTTACCTGCCCAGTTCTTCCTTTCATTACAGATTCGGTTTTTGGCTATGGTGAATGAATGGTTCTTGTGATTTTGATCATTTAGGTACACTCTAGCATTTGATCATTATTGGGTTTTATCCCAATCATCATGGAGTAAGGTGAGCCTACTTGATCTCTTGTGGTTTTATGTATATATGAAACCCTAGGTTGAATTATTATAAATTATATGTGATATTAGCATGAATATTGGCGCTTGTTGGTGATTATTGATGCTTGTGGAGTTGATTGAAAGCTTGGATTATGGTTGGAAGCTTCTTTGTGCTAAGTTGGAATTTTGGTACATATTGGAAATCGGCCAAGGTATGATTTCGGTTTTCTCTATGTAGTATATAATATTCATGGACACTTAGGCTAGTGACCCATGGGATAGAGTTAAATTTATGTGGTTGTTGATGATGTTTGGTTGATATTCTATGTTGAATTAATATGGTTATGATTGAGAAATAATGATATTGAGATTATGATGTATGATAAATTGGGGTGAATGACTATTGTTGTTTATGGCTTAGAAGCATGAATGAGTTTGATGATAGAAAATTGACGTTGATCTAATGATGAATGGTGAGTGTGCTGGTGGAAAGTTATTGATAATTGTAATATGATGATATTGATGTTGAAAATAATGAAGTATGACGAGAGATTGGTATAAATTGTGGTTTGTGACCCAAGAGGGTAGTTATTGGTGAAAAATGGATCTTGGAGGGACTTTAATTGGCTTGGTAGTGTTTTGGTTGATTTGAGATGTGAAAGTTGGAAAAATTGGCAAATTGGGTTATTAGATAAAAGTTGGATTTTGATGAACTTTGTCCGATCATAACTTTTGCCTTGGTTTTCGAAACTGACTGAATTTTGTTTAGAATTAAAGATCTTTGAAAACCTTTTAAATCAATATGAAGTTTGTGAAAATTAGAATTTTGTAGAGGAAGTTATGATCATTCAAAGTTGGTGTTAAAAATCTGAAATTCTGCAAAGTTGCAGAATTTCATGATTTCTGATATGTGCGGACGCACACACTCGTCCGGAGCACACCCTGCAAATATTTTGACCTGTGTGGACGCACACACCTGTGCGCACACACAGGCAGGGAAATGCGTTCTGTTTGCAGCGCTAGCACAGCTTGTGCGCGCGCATATCTAAGGAAGAATTTCAACTTGTGCGGACGCACACGTCGAGAAGGTCAGTCCGTTGGGGGCGCTGGTACAGGTTGTGCGAGTGAACAGATTCTAAAAATTTTGTCACCTGTGTGTACGCACAGCCCTGTGCGTACACACACGTCTTAAAATCTCCTGGGCATGCGCACACACACACCCCTGTGCGGCTGCACACGTCCTATTTCTCAAAATTTTATTTGTTTTCAACTATTCTACCTTCCCAACAAGGTTGTAAGCTTCTAAAATACCATTTTAAGACTTTTGGGCCTAGTTTTGAGTATTGGAACATGGGATGTAACTTAAGGTTTCTAGAACACGGTTTTATGATAAATTAGAAAATGGAGGCCTAGGTTTCTGGCATGCTGAGAATGATTTGACGTTGGGTGGAGGATGAATGATATATAAGATAAGGAATGATGAACTTTTGACATTGGAAACTGAGTTATGAATGGACAGTGGTTGAGACGAGTCGAGGACTCGGATTGAGACGATGGATCCATGTATACTGAAAATGTTTTCTGGAAACCACTGAAATATTATTTTTACTAAGAATATGAGACGCTATGCACCCGGCAGGGACGGGGTTGGATCCCGCCTATCGAGGTAGCGGTGGCGGTGGAAGGGCGGTGGTTCATCCCGCTTGCGTTGAGATGTGAGGTCTGTGGCAAGGGTATCCCGCTCGCATCCCTTCGGACCATAGGCAAGCAGGCGTCGGTACCTGGACAGTGATTCGGGCACTATATCTCGGGGGTTCCCATATGAGAAATCCGAAGGGCGACGTCTCCATGGAGATGTGTCGGGTTGGCAGTTGAACCGACAATGTGATATCACAGCCAGTAGGGCAGACATTCATCATATGCATTTTCTATCTATTTGAATGCTTTGTTTACTTATAATGGCTTGCCTAATTAGATAACATCCTTACCTGCTATCTGAATTATTTGTCTCATATGCTTCTACTTGTGTTTTACTTGCATTATTTATTAATTGTGCTTTCTACTGGGATTGAGCAGGTTCGGAAGGCGGTGGCGATGGGATCACATGGAGGATAGGTTGGTGAAGGCTGTGGGACAGCGGTGTTTGGTTAAAGTAGAAATACCTTAAGATAGATTACCCAGTTTAATTATGATAAGGTTTATATTATGCTTGTTTTGTTTTAGAATGCTTTAAGCTTGAATCTTGTGATGGATATGGAGCTTAGGATTGCCTTTTGGCGTCCCGGGGTCTTATATCCTACATCACTGGGCACTGTTGCCATACTGAGAACCTCTGGTTCTCATACCATATCTTTGTTGTGTTTTTCAGATGCAGGTCGCGATCCACCTCGGTGAGTTGCTTTGGATGGTGACAGGAGCGGAGGATCTTGGATTCTTTTGGAGTCTTTTTGGTTTATCTTGTTTCTACATCTCTCTTTTGTATTTCATTTTGCCTAGAGGCATGTATTTGAGAGAACAAAACTTGTATAAGCTGTTTTTAAACTGTCAGGTTTCTATATGGTCTGTATATGGCTAGCCAGCTTAAACTCTGCGAGTCGAGGCTAGTTTCTTATAATATTATACCATGATACTATTATCTTGTTTATATCACTTCTGTTTCTTGTGGCTTAAGATAGTAGCTTTGCTGGTACGCTTTGCGCTTTTCAAATTCTGTTTTTGGGCTATATCTTTCATCGGGCTTCTAGATTACTATATTCCTTCTATATATTATACGTATGAGCTTAGAACTGTCGTAACCTATGATTAACCTTTGCTTTACGATGCGAGGTAAGGCTTAGGCTAATGAGGGTGTTACACATGACCTCATTAAAGAAATCGTGCCTGGTGATTTCTGAGGCTCAGCAGGCCCAAATTCAAGTTGATTCTACATGAAAAAGATCCAGGAACTCAATGGGGAAAGGGGGGATCATCCATTACACACTTAGACACAAATTTTGCTAGTTTTTGGTTCTTGTTCTTCTAGAGAGAGAAACCCTTATTCCTCTCTAGATCTAGTTTGATTTTGATCTCCCATTGTTCAATTTCTGAATTGGATTTTGTTAATTGCTAGTTATGATTACTTAATTTGAATTCCTAGTATAATTTTGCTTAGATCTTGTGTTGAGTTATGTTATCTTGTTATTTTCCAATTTCCACTCATGTTATGAATATTGTAGATCTTGAATTTTATGAGTACATTGACATTTTCTATGCTTGTTAGTGTTAATTGAGTTGTTCTTTATGGATAATTGTTAGAGGGTCCTTATAATTTCCAATTTAATTGCAATTTGAGTATGTCTTTTATTGATGCCTACCATGTGTTTGATGAAAATGTTTCCTTTGATTATGGAGTAGTTTTCTTTACTCTTGGCCTAGGTTAAGGATATTGGGTAAACTTGAGTCATTGGGTCTAATTGGTTTGGTGATTTGAGAACCCTTAGTGGTCAAGTTGATAACCATTGACACTAGCCTACTACTAAGTCAATTAGTAGTTAGGTTAGGGCTTATGGATTGATGTTGATCAAGCTATTTGACATACTTCAAGTGTAGAAGTAAACATAATGGGCTTGGTTCCTCACAATTGTCAAGATTTGGTTATTAGACAATGATAGTGATCCCAATTCCTATGCCTAGCCAAGAGTTGCTTTTTTTTATTCATATTTGTAACCCAAAAATCTCAATTCCTTAATCCTAGTTATAGTTACTTGTTAGTTTTAGAGTAGAATCATTTTGAATGTTCTCTTATTAGTTTTAAATTGCTCATGCCTTGCTTTAGTTACTTGATTTAGTTTCTTGCATTTTAAGATTTCTTTCTTGTCAAGTCTATTAGTTAATTTCTTAATCATGACTTCCAACCCCGGAATTCTAACCAATGTTGATGCACATGTTTGCCCATTCCTTGTGAGACGACTCGAGGTTTGAATACTTCGATTATTTTTATTGGGGTTGAACTTTGTGACAACCAAACCCTTAAAATTTGATTCGAGGATCATTTGTCGGTTGAGGGCTATACTTGCAACGCGAATATTTTGTAAAATTCTTTACCGATGATAGTCCATGCTATCAAATTTTTGGCGCCGTTGCCAGGGAGTGGTTGAAACGTATGCCTTAACATTGGTTATGTGAATATGTGAATAGTGTAGATAGTTTACTTGCTTTCAATACTTAGTTGTAGTTTAGATTTCTTTTATGCATGTGCTATGACTTCCAAGTTTGATGACTCGGTCTCAACCGAACTCTAGTTTAGCCGAGCTTGACTTTGAGATTGAAAGAACTTTGTTACACACTCGGCAAGCTAGACAGCAGTTTGACTATACGGCTAGTACTTCGGCATCTCTTGAGGAACATACCGAATTACTAGACGGTACTGAGAGTGACTTGGAGTCTGCTACATCCTATTCTTCTGTTGGCATCACTAATACATCTTTGCATCCCACAGGTGAACCATACATGGCGGAGCCACGCCGAATCACCTTGCATGAGCAAGGAGCTCCGGATATCATACTCCAACCCTGGCAAGCAAGGTATCCCAACCTTGATCCAAACTTTGAGTTGAAAAATAGCTTGATAAATCTCCTCCCCAAGTATCATGGGCTTCCGGGTCATGACCCCATCTGACATTTAAGAGATTTTCAAGTTGCTTATTCCACGGCTCGAAGGCATGGGGCCGATGAGGTGGCTATTATGGTTTTTGCCTTCCCCTTCTCTCTTGAGGGGCAAGCAAAAACGTGGTTTTATTTGCAACCAGATGAGATTGTAACCAATTGGAATTTCTTGAGAAGAGAGTTTCTAGACAAGTTCTTTCCACCGGAGAAAACCGACTACATCTGGAAGGAAATCTCAGGTATAATGTAAAAGGACCAAGAAAGCTTATATGAGTATTGGACTAGGTTCAAGAGGCTATTGGAATCTTGTCCACACCATGGATTGGACACTCATTGCTTATCAGTTACTTTACCAGAGGTCTTTATGCGGAAGATAGAAGATTGCTCACCACCGCTAGTAGTGGTTCCCTTTCCAAAAACAAGATGGCGGGAGAAGCTTGGAACTTGATAAATGATGTTGCCGAGGCTACACAACATGTAAGAGTAAGGAGCAATCCCCTCAAGGGTGTAGTGGAAGCATCCCCTTCCGAAACAAGCTTAACCAAGGTGCTTGGGGATATGACCACTATCCTTACGGAGATGTATAAAGAACAAAATGCATTCTATTTCATCCAAGCCATCCAAGCCACACCCCAAGTTGCTCAACTTGAAGGTCCTCCTAGAATTTGTGGTTTGTGCTCTAGCACCACACATTACACCGATCAATGCCACCAAATTTAAGAGGAGTATGCCCTTGCAGTAGCCAATGTGAATTATAACAACCGTCCATCCTACCCCCCTCAAGGCCTAAACAACTACTCTCATGGTAATAATCACAATCAAGGGTGGAGGGATAATGCGCAAGGGAGCAATCAAAATCCAAGATGGAACAATTCTTCTTCTCACTACAACAACAACCACCAATCTTCATCCCAATACCACCATAACAACAACAACCATCAAGCCAACCAAAATTATCACAACCAAGCTTCCCATCAAAACCAAAACAATTACACCAAGTACCAAGCACCACATCAAAGACAACAATCCAATCAACCCTCCTCCTCTTCCACCAACCAAGTTGATGAGCTTAGAGCTACTATGAAAAAACAGGACAAGAACAACAAGGCTCAATTTAATGCCATGAATGCCCAATTGGCCAATCTCACCGACATGATTTCAAAGTTGACCTTGTCCTCCTCCAATAACAACTCCAACCAACCCTCAAGCTCTTCTAATCTTCCATCCTAACCCCTTCCAAATCCAAAGGGCGATCTCAACGCCATCACTCTACGTTCAGGTACTACTTTGGAGGAGATACCTCCTAGGGTATTGGAAGACATTCATGAGGAAGAAGTGGTTGTTGAAGCTCCACATGAAGAAGAGGAAGTGGACACAAGGCATGAGGAAGAAGAAATGAGCCTCAAAAAACCCAAGAGGAAGGCTATAGTGGATGAATCTATCCCTATCCCATTCCCTTCCATGGTAAAGAAGGCCAAGAAGACCCCGGAGTTTGATTTAAATATGCTTCAAGTATTCAAGAAGGTTGAGGTAACCATTCCACTTCTTGATGCTATTCAACAAATTCTGAAGTATGCAAAATTTTTAAAGGACTTGTGCACACACAAAGATAGGATTGGTGAGTTGGAAACATTATCATTGGGTAGTTCCATTTCTTCATTCATGAAGCCTATTCCAGAGAAGTGTAGTGACCCTGGACCATGTTTGGTGTCTTGTCATATTGGTGGACGCGTCTTTCATGATTGTATGTGTGATCTAGGGGCTTGCTTGAGTATCATGCCACTTTCCATATTTGCAAGGTTGAAACTAGCTCCGTTAAAAAAGGTCAGCCGCCAAGTTTACCTTAGCAAACAAGAGTGTGATCACTGTAATAGGAATAGCGAAAGATGTACTTGTGGCAATCAAGGACTTGGTATTTTCGGTTGACATCTACATCCTTGAGATGCCCCCAACAGAGAATAGAAGTGCTTCCTCCGTTCTACTTGGTAGACCTGATAAACCACTATTTTATGGTCTATAATGTGTTTAATTGTGTGGTTTTATCATGATCTTTACCCACTTATTCATATGATTAGCATGCATTTATATTTCCTTCCTAAAATTATTACATGATTGAAAACTTGATTCCTAGAGACTTTTTATTACGTATTTTAATTCTTCTTTATTCCATTTGATGCCGTGATCTGTGTGTTAAGTGTTTCAGGCTTTATAGAGCATGAATGAATTGGAGATTGGAAAGGAAGCTTGCAAAAATGGAAGGAACACAAGAAATTGAGGAGATGACCAGCGAGAAGTGACGCGGTCGCATGGCTCGCGCGACCGCGCGAAAGAGAGGAAATCGCAGTGACGCGGTTGCATGGCTCACACGACCGTGCGGATTGGAATAGCACAAGTGACGCGGAGGTGTGGACGACGTGCTCGCGTGGAAGGGAAAAACGCCGAATGACGCGGCTGCATGAATGACGCGATCGCGTGACGTGCGCGATATGCATAATCTGCAGAATTCGCTGGGGGTGATTTTGGGCCCTGTTTTAACCCAGTTTTCGGCCCAGAAAAGCAGACTAGAGCCAGAAAACATGCAGAAACCAGCAACAACATTCATTCTACACAATATTAGTTTTTAGATCTAGTTTTACTCCTCCTCTAGGTTTTCTCTCTACACATTCATAGTTCTTAGGATTTTTTATTTTACTGCTTTTGCATTGGGATATTGAGAAGAGTTATTACCTCAGCAAGACTTCGTCATTCTAGTTCGTTTTCTTTACTTGGCTCTTACTCTTCCATGTCCTTAATTTGCTCAATTTTACTATTGGATTATTTTAGAATTTATTAATACAAGAATTATTTTTATTTTTAATTGATTTCTTTGATTATTATTTATCATGACTTTCCTTAATTCCCTTTCCTATGTTATGAATTCTACATTCATAATGAGTGAGTAGTTCCCTAACATGATGGGGAGTTGATTGAAAGGAACCCTTGAGTTGGAATGCTCAAAAAAAAAAATTGTAATTGGGTTTATTGTTGGATTGCCCTCTAGTCACTAACACCAATCCCTTTTAATTGAGTGTGTTGGAACTTGTGAATAGAAGTAGCATTCCAACTTGTTTGAATTTCCCTTACCTAGTAAGGGATAACTAAACAGAACAACCTTCAATTATCAATTAATCTAGAGAGTACTTTAACAAGAATAGGGCTTCCAACTAATCTACTCCCAGTCAAGGCTTTTATTTAAATTATTTAATTTCTCTAATTTAAATTCCTGTTTATTCAACTCAAACCCTTTTTGAAAACATCTGATTAATAAAATAGCACACCTTTCTGCAACTCGTTGGGAGACGACCTGGGATTCATACTCCCAGTATTTTTATTTTAATTTTTGTGACACCCTTCTAAATTGATAAGCGGATTTCTGGTTGGTTAAGAACTATACTTGCAACGCATATCTTATAACAATTCTTGACTCGTCAATTTCCGTCACGTCAATTTTTGGCGCCGTTGCTGGGGAGTTGCAATAGAGTGTTATGTTATTGATTGAAATTTATTTATTTGCATTTTATTTTATCTTGCTACTATGAGCTGCTTGTTTCTTTCGTTAGATGATGCGTTCACTTCCTGATCCAAGCTTGCCAGTATTCGATCCTGAGATTGAAAGAAATATTTCACGAATAAGGCACGCTCGGTGTTGGTTAGTCCTCTCAGAGGGCGGATCTGAAACGTCATTTGAGAAAGAAACCAGCCCCCGTTCTACTGATTCGGTTGATTTACGTGTAGGTGACATGGCAGCACCTAGGAGAGTTACTATCCAGGAGGCTGGAGCCCCTGATTTTACAATGCAACCGTTTCAAGCGCATCACCCAGTGGTGGCTACAGACTTTGAAATAAAGACTGCACTGCTCAATTTGATGCTCAAGTTTTATGGCTTACCTGCTCAAGAGCCTATCAAGCACCTGAGAGATTTTAAGCAGTCTGTTCTATTGGCAGGCGTGATGGTGCAGATGAAACTTCAATTTTGTTGAAAGCTTTCCTGTTTTCTCTTGAGGGAAAGGCAAGAGAGTGGTACTACACTCAACCCGCAGCAACTGTATCCGACTGGGATACACTTAGAAGAGAAAATTTGGAAAAGTTCTTTCCAGCTAAAGTTACTGATAAACTGAGGAAAGACATTTCCATGATTATTCAGGATGAATCCGAGACTCTCTATGAATACTGGGAGCGCTTCAATAATCTTCTGGAAGCATGCCCCCCACCATATGATTGACAAGATAGTGTTACTCGGTTACGTCACACAGGGCATAAGGCCCCAAGATAAGACCACATTGGAAAGTGCTAGCAATGGGTCTATGAAAAAGTACAAGACCACTGATGAGGCATGGCAATTGATCAGCGGCTTAGCTGAATCTACTCGGAATCACAGGCAGAAACAAGGCCATTCAAAAGCCGTTGCAGAAGTATCCTCTAGCAGAGAGACTGCTGCTCTAACTCAGAGTATCTGTGAAATGACCAACTTGCTGAAGCAGATACAGTTGAATCAACAGCAAGTTCAGCAAGCTCAACCTTCTCCACCACAGCAAAGCCAACAGTTAGTCCCATAGAGAGTTTGCGGAGTCTGTGCTAATTATAGCCATTATACTGATGAATGTCCGCAGCTCCAACAGGAAGACAACACCGTGGCAGCCACTCATAACTTCTATGACCGCCCCAACCAAGGGTACAATCAAGATGGCAATTACAGCCATGGATGGCAGGACAATTCTAACCAGAATTGGAGGGACAACAACAACAGAGGAGGCAGAGACAATCAGGGAAATTAGAGGTGGAATAATAACAACAACAGGCAGCAGAACCAGAACCAGCCTTACAGAGCACCTCACCTGAGGCAATCCCAAGGACCACAGAATACCCAACAACAGACTTCTCAAATTACTTATCCTTTTTCATCTTCTAATGACGACTTACTACAATTTATTGATCGGAGACAACAGACCATGGAAAATAACCTTTATGGTACACTAAATGGTCTGAACTCTACTTTGCAAGCTCTTGTCTCACAGATTGGATCAATGAATAACTCCAATAACCAGCCTTTGAGCTCCAGTGGAATCCCCTCTCAACCATTACCCAATCCAAAGGGTGGCATTAATGCCATCACCCTAAGGTCCGGAACTACACTGCAGGAGAGGAATCAGGAGGAGCCAAGCCCACCAGAACACGCCTCAGCTGAAGAGGTAGTGGAAATAGAAGATGTTGAAGAGGAAGAGGACATATAGGACATGGCTGAAAAAGAAGAAGTTCAACCACAGGAGGAAGCACCAAAGGCCACAGACACTGCAGAAGACACCACTCCCATTCCATTTCCACAACTTGCAAGGAATCCCAGAAAGCAGCTGGAACCTGATCCCAAAATGGTAGAGATATTCAAAAAGGTTGAGGTAACTGTTCCTCTTTTTGATGTTATTCAACAGGTACCTAAATATGCAAAGTTTCTAAAATATTTATGTATACATAAAGACAAAATTAATGAATTAAAAACTATTCCTTTAGGTAGTTCCATATCTGCTTTAATGGGAGGTTTACCTGAAAAGTGTAGTGACCCAGGTCCATGTATGGTTAATTGTACTATTGGTGGTGTAGTATTTTCTGATTGCATGTGTGATTTAGGAGCATGTGTGAGTATAATGCCTTTGTCTATATATGATATTTTGAGGCTCCCTCCCTTAAAAAGGTCGGCAGCTCGTTTTGTGTTAGCAGATAAAAGCATTATTACAGTGGCTGGAGTTGCTGAAGATGTATTAGTGGGCTGATAAACCCATATTTTATGATATATTTTATGCTTAATTTAAGTAATTTATTCAATCCTTCACCCACTTATTCATATTAATTGCATGGTTTTACTTTCCCTTCCTTATTATGTGATGTATGTGAAAAACATGTTTCCTATGCTTTAATATTAAATATTTTAATTACCTTTATTTCCATTCGATGCCGTGATTAGTGTGTTGAGTAGTTTCATATCTTCTAAGGTAGGAATGACTTAAAGGATGGAAAGGAAACATACAAAAATGGAAGGAAAGCACAAAACGGAGCTCCTAAAGAAACTGGCATCCACGCGATTGCATGGATGAAGCGATCGCGTGCCAAGCACGAATCAGCAGAACGCACATGACGCGGTCGCATGACTGACGCGACCGCGTGGCAAGGAAATGCTCCGAATGACGCGACCGCGTGACCCACGCGGACGCGTGACAGAGGCCACGCACCAGAAATTGCAGAAAACACTCATAGCAAATTCTGAAGCCCTTTTTGGCCCAAATCCAAGTCCAGAAGGCATAGACCAGAGGTTACAAAGTGAGGGAACGCATCCATTCAGGGAGAGCTCGCCAATTTTCACTTTCCATGATTTAGATTTAGTTTGAGAGAGGTTCTCTCCTCTCTCTCTTAGGATTAGGATTAGGATTTAGGACTTCTCTTAGTTTGTAAGAGTGACTCTCGATCCAGGTTTAATATTTACTTTAATGCTTTTATTCGTATTGCCAACTTGACTTATGAACCCTTTCCATATTATGATTTGAATTAATGATTATTTGAGGTATTTCAGTTATTGATTGCTTTCTCCTTAATTTGTGTTACCATTGCTTTCCATCTAAGAACGTTTTTATTCCAAAAATTTTACTTTTTTTTCCCTTTTGGTCTTGGTTAAGAAATCAGTAACTCAACATTATTAAACTCATCATAATTGATAATCGTTATCTTACTAATTGAACTGAACTTCAATAATCCCAACTTTTTCTTAGGAAATAAATAGGATTCGAAGGTCAAACTAATTAGTTCCTTGACTTTCCTTTACTTTAGTAAAGGTTAACTAAGTGGAATTTAGATTCAACTTTCATTATTGTTGAGAGAGATAACTAAGCTGGACTTCCAATTTCTCTTACCTTGCCAAAAGATTGCTTTACAGTATTTATTTATTTTAATTTCCATTTAAATTATTTGTCATATCTACTCTTCACTCTCAACCCCGATTTTACAACCTCCATAACCAATAATAAGAACATACTTCCCTGCAGTTCCTTGAGAAGACGACCCGAGGTTTGAATACTCGGTTAACAATTTTTAAGGGGTTTGTTACTTGTGAAAACCAAAACGTTTGCACGAAGGGATTTTTGTTGGTTTAGAGACTACATCTACAACGCGACTGTTTTTATGAACTTCTTTACTGGCAAAAATCCTAACGTCATGGGCATTAAGGGGCTCACATTTCCCATTGATTTTTATATCCTGGAGATGCCCCAAAATGACTCAGAGAAGCCATGATAAAACCATATTTCATGAGTTCTTTTGTGCTTAATTTGAGTGATTTATACAATCCTTCACCTGCTTATTCACATTAATTGCATGGTTTTACTCTCTCTTCCTTATTATGTCATATTGTGAAAAACATGTTTCCTAAGCTTTAAAAATTAATTATTTTAATTACCTTTATTTCCATTCGATGTCGTGATCGGTGTGTTGAGTAGTTTCAGATTTTCTAAGGCAGAATGACTTAAAGGATGGAAAGGGAAACGTACTAAAATGGAAGGAGAAAGCAAAACGGAGCTTTAAGGAAACTGGTATCCACGCGATCGCATGACTGACGCGACCGCGCGCCTTAAGCAGAACGCACATGACGCGGTCGCATGATTGACACGACCGCGTGGCAAGAAAAAGCTCCAAATGACGCGACCGCGTGACCCACGTGGACGCGTGACAGGGGCCACGTATCAGAATTTACAGAATGCGCCCCCAGCGAATTCTGAAGCCCTTTTTGGCCCAGATCCAAGTACAGACAGCATAGACCAAAGGTTATAAAGTGTGGGAATGCACCCATTCAAAGAGGGCTCGCATATTTTACCTTTCAATGATTTAGATTTAGTTGAGAGGGAGATTCTCTCTCTCTCTCTCTCTTTTAGGATTTAGGATTTCTTCTTGTTTTAAGAGTAACTCTGGATCCCAGGTTTAATGTTCTTTTATTTTAGTTTTACTTTTATTTATTTATTCCAACATTTGAATTGATTATTATAATTTGATTTATGAATTATTCCATGTCACAGATTGTTATTTGAATTAATGATAATTGAGGTATTTTCAGTTTATGATTATTCACTTTGATTTAAGTTACCATTGCTTCCCATCTAAGGATATTCTTATTACTTCATCAATTTTACTTTTTTCCCTTTTGGTTCTGGTTAAGAATTTAGTAACTCAACAGTTATTAAACTCAATATAATTGATAATCGTTATCTTGCTAATTAAGCTGAACTTAAATAATTCCAACCTTTTCTTAGGAAATAAATAGGATTCGAAGGCTAGATTAATTAGTCCCTTGACTTTCATTTGCCTTAGTAAAGGTTGACCAAGTGGAGTTTAGATTCAACTTTCATTATAATTGAGAGAGATAACCACGTTGGACCTCCAACTTCTTTTACCTTACCAAAAGTCTACTTTATAGAATTTATTTATTGCCATTTACTTTACCTGTCATTTAAATTACTTGCTTCTCACCTTCTAAACCCCGATTACAACCTTTATAACCAATAATAAGAACATACTTCATCGCAGTTCCTTGAGAAGACGACCCGAGGTTTGAATACTCAGTTAACAATTTCTAAAAGGGTTTGTTACTTGTGACACCCAAAATGTTTGTACGAAGGGATTTTTGTCAGTTTAGAGACTATATCTACAACGCAACCGTTTCTATGAATCTCTTTACTGGTAAAAATCCTCTCGTCAAAATGGCGCCATTGCCGGGGTACTGCTAACGTGTGCCTTATTATTGGTTATTGTAAATATTTTTTCTTTTGCTTGTTTATTTATTTTTGTTTTTCCTTTTTATCTTTATTTGCTGCTATGAATTCTCACCCCTCTCGCTTTGAGTTTGGTTCTAATGTTGTTAAGGGAAATAGAAGTTACAGCAAGAATGTGCATCAAGGTCAGACCAATCAAAGATGGATAGAACCAAGAGGATCTAATCAACCCTTTTGACAGCAACACCCTCCGAGATATCTTGGACAAAGACCATTCCACAATGCATACCCAGCTGAAAGACATGGTGGACAACTTTGTAACTACCAACAAGCCCCACCCTGTACATATAAACCACCCTTTCAACATAACCTTGAACCACCACACTCACAAGCTTCTCTTCACCATTCGCCACCATATGATCCATCCTTACCCCAATACCAATCCAATCGCTCCCAATCACCACCACTTTCATTTGTAGCATGTCCAAGTCCAGCAACCCAAGAAGCAGAGGATCGCCTAAGAGAATTAGTAATTAAATTTCAAACAACCATTAAACAACTGGAGCAAGCAATGATTCAATGGTCTTCTAGGCGCTCAAATATACAAGGGTCAACCACAGCTCTATGTGGACAGCCCAATGAAGAGCAGAGCATGAAGGAAGTGCCAGAAACTCCAGTGGACAAGACAGAGCATGAATTTGTACTGGAACAATTAGAAGAAGCTGTCTTTGTTCAAGAAGAAGAGTTAGTTGAAGATCTAGGAGATGCTGAACCTCCATGGGAATCCAGAATTGAGGAAAACTCTGTCTAGGATGCTACAGTTGATGCTAAGGAGGATATTTCTCCAAGGCAAATCGTTTATGAAGAATTAGACGGAATAATCCAAGAAACAAATTCCCTTGATGATGATAGTCACAAGTCTAGCTCTCTTAGTGATGAACTTGCATCCGCAAGTGAATTCTCTGAGATCGAAGAATCTTCCCCAAGTGAATATGAAGATGATGCAGAGGTAGATTTCTCTCTACCTCCAATCTATGACTCAAGTGATGAGGAAGACATAGAAGACTTTGACCAGGACAAGGAAACGAAACTTGCAGAACCAACAAAAACACCTATCCCAAGGCCATTACCACCTAATACAAGCTTCAAGTGGGTACAATCCTTAACTTATAACTTTACTTATTCTCTTGAATATGGTTTGCTTGAAACAGATGGCCAGCTTAGAGCTCTCTGCGGCTTTAAGAGTAAGAGGGAAATGGCTCGTACTAAGAGCTGGTGTACAAGGTTCAATAAGGTTCCACGCTTCACCTCGAAGTACACGGATTGGTATCATGCTCAATTACATGGATCACGGAAAACGTTTGGTCACCAAGGTGAGATTCTACTTTTTAACCCGCCCGAATGGAGACACGTAGATCAAGACGGAGGCGGATTTAAAAGCAAGGCTTGGAATCCGGAAGTTTATTCTGACATTTGTCATCCCGGGAGCCTAACAATATATTTAAAGCTGTTCGGAAGCTTTGCGTGCTTAGTTTAGGACCCCAGAGGCTACTGGCATTCCAAGCACTGGTGGAGATTTTTGGACGAA
>NC_029794.2:86654556-86698154 GCF_000816755.2 Arachis ipaensis
CCTCTCTCTCCGCCACCCACCCGCACCCCCCTTCTTCTATCACTAACCCAAAACCCTCGCCGCCACTGCCCCCATCAGCCGCCACCGCGACACCGTGCCCCGCCACCGCGCCGGACGCCGCCGCAGCCACCTTCTTCCCCGTTCCACCCCTTCCGCCTACCAGGTTCCGCAAAACGCAACCCCCTTTTATCCGTTCGTCATTTTTTCTGTACTTTTTTCCGTTTTTGTTCATCATTAGGATAGATAGACATGCATTCTGTAGTGGATTTTTAGGTTGTTAGGTAGCTTAGGCTGTGGTTAGTGGATCTAGGTCTGTTTACTTGCACTGTTCCTGTTTATATTTTATCATAACTGTAATTTTGCTGTTCATGTGACCTCATTCATATGCTATGCTTTCTTGCAATTGCTGCTTGTTACTCTAAATTTTTCTGTTTTTATTCATTACTGATAACTGCAGCAAGTTTTTAATTCATATGAACTGCTATGACTGCTGTTTATTTTCCCGGACAATCCAATTTTAGCCGGAATGCTGCCCAAATTTTTTTTTTTTGAAAATTGTTTTCATTCGTGTTTTGGTTTGGCATTTCTGAACTCTGTTTTACTCTACTTTACCCAAACCATTTCTTGAATGCTATGGCAGACATTCTTATCCTCTTTAATTTCCTGGTTTATAAACTGCATTTGTGATTCACTGATTCCAATTTTTGCTTTCTTTATTTCTATTCGAATCAGCATCACCCTGTTTTACTTGTTCGATTGTGAGTACTTCTATTTTTACCCGTGAATCCTTGTTATATGGAATTTTTCTATGCCACTTACTTTAACCCGCACTTTACTAACTCACTAATTTTAATTTACTAATTTCCTTTTCAAATTCTAACCATACTAACCCTTTTAATCTCTTTTCTGATTATTTTCACTTTCCTCTAACTTTCTAACCATGGCATGTTGCTTATTTTTCCATTTAACATGAATTCAATAACATTTCATTTACTCATTTTCCTTATTCTAATTCTCCCTTGCCGCTTTGAGTTTCCTTTGTTTAATTGCCTATTTGCTTTCCTATTTTATCCATATACTGGTTTTCTGTTTTTCAGGATGTGTGCATCACAAAGGAAAGGAAAAGGCAAGGCTACTGGCAAGCGCAAGAGAGGATGGTATGGTCTCTTCTTTTTCAATTTATTTCTTGTTAATTGCTTTCATTTTTCCTTTTTCATTTTAATTTATTAAACCTGGAATCATGCATAACATTCATGTTAATCATTGCATTCTACATTTTTCATGCATAAAAAAAAAGGGGATGCACGACGCGACCGCATGCCCCATGCGATCGCGCCATATCGCGGAAAACACCACCCACGCGACCGCGTGACCCACGCGGCCGCGTGATCTATTTATCGGCGTAAGGATCCAACGAACAGAAAGTTAGGCTGGAATCGTGCGGCCTTTGTGCGTTTCGCACAAATTGGCCCACGCGATCGCATGCCCTATGCGATCGCGTCACTTGCACAAAACCAATCCCACGCGACCGCGTGAGCGACGCGATCGCGTCGCATGGATTGCACATCACCCCAAAAGGAGACAAAGAGTTGCGCTAAAACGGCGCTGGAGTCGTACATTTAGCACAAATTCCAGCGACGCGATCGCGCGACATACGCGATCGCGTCAACCTTCTTTTCCCCCCTCTCATGCGATCGAGCACCCCACGCGATCGCGTCACTCCCATTTTCGTCCCAACCACGCGACCGCGTGCCCCACGCGGCCGCGTGGATTCGAAAATATAACCCCCCAACCCGCGAACCCTATCAGTCGCGAGCCCCCCATTTTTTCTGTACTTTTTTCCGTTTTTGTTCATCATTAGGATAGATAGACATGCATTCTGTAGTGGATTTTTAGGTTGTTAGGTAGCTTAGGCTGTGGTTAGTGGATCTAGGTCTGTTTACTTGCACTGTTCCTGTTTATATTTTATCATAACTGTAATTTTGCTGTTCATGTGACCTCATTCATATGCTATGCTTTCTTGCAATTGCTGCTTGTTACTCTAAATTTTTCTGTTTTTATTCATTACTGATAACTGCAGCAAGTTTTTAATTCATATGAACTGCTATGACTGCTGTTTATTTTCCCGGACAATCCAATTTTAGCCGGAATGCTGCCCAAATTTTTTTTTTTTGAAAATTGTTTTCATTCGTGTTTTGGTTTGGCATTTCTGAACTCTGTTTTACTCTACTTTACCCAAACCATTTCTTGAATGCTATGGCAGACATTCTTATCCTCTTTAATTTCCTGGTTTATAAACTGCATTTGTGATTCACTGATTCCAATTTTTGCTTTCTTTATTTCTATTCGAATCAGCATCACCCTGTTTTACTTGTTCGATTGTGAGTACTTCTATTTTTACCCGTGAATCCTTGTTATATGGAATTTTTCTATGCCACTTACTTTAACCCGCACTTTACTAACTCACTAATTTTAATTTACTAATTTCCTTTTCAAATTCTAACCATACTAACCCTTTTAATCTCTTTTCTGATTATTTTCACTTTCCTCTAACTTTCTAACCATGGCATGTTGCTTATTTTTCCATTTAACATGAATTCAATAACATTTCATTTACTCATTTTCCTTATTCTAATTCTCCCTTGCCGCTTTGAGTTTCCTTTGTTTAATTGCCTATTTGCTTTCCTATTTTATCTATTTCCTGATTTTCTATTTTTCAGGATGTCTGCCTCACAAAGGAAAGGAAAAGGCAAGGCTACTGGCAAGCGCAAGAGAGGAGATTCCTCCCAGTCCATTATTGCTCTAATGCACGATTCTTCATGGCGGGAGAAGAACTTCACACAGCAGGAAAAGGCTGACCAGCTGCTCCCTGCAAATGATCCTATCAAATTTACAAACCGGTACTGTGAGCTGAAGTACCCGGCTTTTGCAAACTCCAGAAATCTATATCTGGAACAAACTCTGAAGATTCCAGAAGCCCTCCAGCAGTACACCACTGAGCAAATTAAGCAAAGGGGCTGGTTCTTTCTGGAGAGAACACTGACAGAGGTCAATTCATCTTGGGTCTGGGAATTCTACTACAACTACTACCTCACCACCCAAGATGCAGTGAACCTGAGAGGAAAACAAATTCTGGTCACTGAGGAGGCCTTAGAGGACATTCTCCGGCTCCCAGCCAAGTCCGACCAGCCTGATGGTTATTCAAAGGCTGAGGAGGACATGCGCCAGATGAAGTTTGATTGGGATGCCTTGAAGGCACGGATAGCTCTCGACCCGACAGTTCCTTGGGAGATGGGTCAGGACACTACCATGCCTAGAGGGATCAAGAGAGCATACTTGAACGATGAGGCTCGGTTATGGCATAAGATCTTGAGTAATTATGTGATGCCGAGTACTCACGAGACGGAGATCCCGGCTGCTATGATCACCCTCCTTTGGTGTGTGCTGGAGGGTAAGGACCTTTATCTGCAACGTTTCATTTGGAATTATATGGCCATGATCCACGTCCGAGGCACCCCCCCCTTTCCGTATCTAGTTACACAGCTTGGCCGTCGAGCTGATGTGCCATGGGAGGATGCCGATGAGAGACCACTAGCGGCGGATTGCAGGAAGATCATTCTGCACAGTCAGAACTTTTTAGCCCTGGGCCACAGACCAGCACCATTCACTGCTACTGATGAGTCAGCCCCACAGTCTGCTGGACCCTCTTCCTCCACTGCTGCACCACCTACCCCTGCTACCACCACTGCACCTCCACCTGCCACAGAGCCCGTCTATCATCTGGTGCACCGCTTATTCCGACGACTTGACCAGATGGAGCATCGCAACAAGCAGCGCTATGAGCACCTAAAGCTGATGATACGATCCGGCGACATCTCCTCCGAGCCCGACACACCATCCGAGGCATCTGAGGAGGAGGCGGATGCGCCTGAGGCAGAGACCCATCCCCAGGAGGCAGCACCAGCCGCACCACAGGCAGCGGTCCCACATCAGATTGAGGCTGCGGATCTTGAGATCCCGATCCAGTCAGCACCTCCTCTACAGCAGCCAAACCCTCAGCCCACCACCACCACTGAGACCCCTGCTACCATCCCTCCCAGTGATGACACTCCTTCACACCCGGCTTGATTGAGCATCGAGGACGATGCTTCCTTTTAAGTGTGGGGAGGTCGCCATCTTTGGCGTTTATTTTGGTGAACCACTACATACTTTTTCTGTATTTTTCCTTTTACTGTTATTTTCTAAGTACTTATACATTGCTTTTATGTATTTTTACTCTATTTTCTGCATTTTGCATCTTTAGTTCATACTTTAGCCATTTAGTTTATTTTAGTTATTTTGTTTAGTTTGTAATTCTGATTTATTAGTGGATTAATTAGTATAGTTTACCCTTTTTAGCATAAGATAGTATAGTTTAAATTGAAACATATAAAAAGGAAGTAAGCTAGGAAATTGAACATATTAGATTTAAATCCACAAAACTTGTATATAGCATTACATGATGTAGTTAAGCTGACAACATTTCATCAAGGAGGAACATTAAAACTTTAAAAGCCACCCTAAATAATTTTTTTTATGAGAATAATGGGAATTTTTAACTAAACCTGCATACAATATATAAATGATATATGATGCTTGAGTTAGAGAACACACAGCCTGTGAGTCTTGAGCTTAAATTGTATGGTTGCATTCAAACCATAATTTCATTTCTGTGTGTTACATTTCTTTTTATTCTGATGTTCTTTCCTTTGCTTTAATCTATATGTCCAATTATAGAATATAGAATAGATACATACCAAGAGAATGATTGAGGCCATCATTTGATTTCAACTCACTTACCCCAAATTAGCCTACCTTTCACATCACCCTTGTTAGCCCCCTTGAGCCTTTTAAAACCCCTTTATTCTATTTAGCCAAATTACCAGCCTTAAGCAGAAAAACAAAAGAAAATCCCAAGTGAATCCTTGGTTAGCTTAAGATAGAAAATCATGAATAGAGTTAAATGTGGGAAACCTTTTGGAAACATGGATGATAGAAACAAAAGGTAGAAAGGTTAAAAGAAATAAAATAAATTTGGAAAGCATGTTCATGAGAAAATCAAAGTGCTTTAATTTCCATGTGCATTAAAAAAAAAAAAAAGAGAGTTATTTTTCAGCATCTAAATAAAAGGGGATACAAAAGAAATTCCCCACTGCAAAATAAAAGCAATGCACATGGAATAGAAAAAAGAAACAAAAAAGTGAAACATGAGCATGTAACAATAAGTAGGAAATGTGGGAAAATAGGTAAAGAAGTTTTATCTTGTTAGGCCCAGTTTGGGTAACTAACTTAATTAAGTTCTTTTTGATAAAATAACTTAAACAATAAATGACTCTGTTAAAAGTAACTTATAAATAAGTTATTTTGTGTTTGGATTTTTAACTCTAAAAGTGCTTCTTTTAAAGAAATGTAATGAAAAGTAGAAGTATTATGAGAGAAGTCATTTTCTTTAACTTCTCTATAAGCACCAAAATAGCTTATTAGAAAGTTACAATTTGGTTTTGAAAATTGCACCTGACATTAATACTACTACTTTTTATAAGTCAAAAGTTAAAAAAAGCTACTTCTAGAGTTTCCCAAACGGACCCTTAGATGTGTATGTTAGGTGAGATCTTAGTCTAATTAAGGATTCACTTATTTAGCTCACTTAACCCTATACATAAATCCTTACCTTTACCTTGGCCCCATTACAACCTCAATTAAGACCTCATGACTTTTTGGTATGTCTATATTCTATAATTGTTGATTGGTTAGATGAAAAACAAAGCTATAGAAATTAAGAATAAAAAGAAAAATAGAGTGAATAAACCCAATAAATACTGAGTGACTAGAGAGTAAACACAAAATCTAGTGAGGGTTCTATAACTCATCAACATATATCTGTGCTTATATTTACTAATTGTTTTGCAACTTTGTACAATATTTTCTTTCCCATCTCATTTGCTAAAATGCTTTATTATTTAAGGGTTAGCTATATATATATATATATATACAATTTGAGTGATTTATACAATCCTTCACCTGCTTATTCACATTAATTGCATGGTTTTACTCTCCCTTCCTTATTATGTCATATTGTGAAAAACATGTTTCCTAAGCTTTAAAAATTAATTATTTTAATTACGTTTATTTCCATTCGATGCCGTGATCGGTGTGTTGAGTAGTTTTAGATTTTCTAAGGTAGAATGACTTAAAGGATGGAAAAGGAAACATACTAAAATGGAAGGAGAAAGCAAAACAGAGCTTTAAGGAAACTGAAATCCATGCGATGGCATGAATGACGCGATCGCGTGCCAAGCACGAATCAGCAGCGACGCGGCCGCATGACTGACGCGACCGCGCGCCTTAAGCAGAACGCACATGACGCGGTCGCATGACTGACGCGACCGCGTGGCAAGAAAAAGCTCCAAATGACACGACCGCGTGACCCACGCGGACGCGTGACAGGGGCCACGTATCAGAATTTACAGAATGCACCCCCAGCGAATTCTGAAGCCCTTTTTGGCCAGATCCAAGTACAGACAGCATAGACCAAAGGTTATAAAGTGTGGGAATGCACCCATTCAAAGAGGGCTCGCATATTTTACCTTTTAATGATTTAGATTTAGTTGAGAGGGAGATTCTTTCTCTCTCTCTTTTAGGATTTAGGATTTCTTCTTGTTTTAAGAGTAACTCTGGATCCCAGGTTTAATGTTCTTTTATTTTAGTTTTACTTTTATTTATTTATTCCAACATTTGAATTGATTATTATAATTTGATTTATGAATTATTCCATGTCACAGATTGTTATTTGAATTAATGATAATTGAGGTATTTTCAGTTTATGATTATTCACTTTGATTTAAGTTACCATTGCTTCCCATCTAAGGATATTCTTATTACTTCAGCAATTTTACTTTTTCCCCTTTTGGTTCTGGTTAAGAATTTAGTAACTCAACAGTTATTAAACTCAATATAATTGATAATCGTTATCTTGCTAATTAAGCTGAACTTAAATAATCCCAACTTTTTCTTAGGAAATAAATAAGATTCGAAGGCCAGATTAATTAGTCCCTTAACTTTCATTTGCCTTAGTAAAGGTTGACCAAGTGGAGTTTAGATTCAACTTTCATTATAATTGAGAGAGATAACCACGTTAGACCTCCAACTTCTTTTACCTTACCAGAAGTCTACTTTAAAGTATTTATTTATTGCCATTTACTTTACTTGTCATTTAAATTACTTGCTTCTCACCTTCTAAACCCCGATTACAACCTTTATAGCCAATAATAAGAACATACTTCATCGCAGTTCCTTGAGAAGATGACCCGAGGTTTGAATACTCGGTTAACAATTTCTAAAGGGGTTTGTTACTTGTGACACCCAAAACGTTTGTATGAAGGGATTTTTGTTTGTTTAGAGACTATATCTACAACGCAACCATTTCTATGAATCTCTTTACTGGTAAAAATCCTCTCGTCAAGCCATCATCAATCCTACTCGGAAGACCATTCCTGAAAACCTCGAAGTTCAAATTAGATGCTTTTTCAGGAACATACTCTTTTGAAATAGATGGCTGAGTGGTAATCTTCAATCCGAATGGAGTTATGAAGCATCCTCCAGAGGATCATTCTATCCTCCAGTGTGACATCATAGATAAAACCGTGGCTAAAGTTCACCAGGAGGAATTTGAAGAGAAGTACATAGGACAAGGTCCAAGTGTGGAAACATTCTCGAATGACAATGACAGTGCTTTACCATTGTTACCAGCTCCAGACAACCCAGAGTCTGACCATGATCAGAAGTTAGAATTAAAATCCCTTCCTCCACACCTCAAATATGCTTACCTTGAAGACGAGTAGAAGTTTCCAGTTATCATTGCAAGGGAACTCACTTTTCTACAGGAAGAGCAGTTACTTAATGTGCTGAGGAGGCGCAAGAAGGCAATTGGTTGGAGTTTGGCAGACATAGTAGGCATCAACCCTCAAGTCTGTGAGCATAGGATATTTTTAAAAGAGGGAGCAAGACCTGTCCGTCAACCCCAGAGAAGACTGAACCCCACTATCTTAGAGGTTGTCAAGAAGGAAGTGACCAGACTACTGGAGGCAGATATCATCTACCCCATTTCAGACAGTGAATGGGTAAGCCCGGTACAAGTGGTGCCCAAGAAGTCTGTAGTCACTACAGTGAAGAATGAGCATGGAGATCTCATGGCAACAAGAGTTCAGAACGCCTGGAGGGTCTGCATTGACTACAGACGCCTCAACCAGGCCACTCGTAAGGATCACTATCTTCTTCCATTCATTGATCAAATATTGGATTGCCTGTCAGGTAAATCACATTATTGTTTTTTAGATGGTTACACAGGTTATTTCTAGATTCATATAGCTCCTGAGGATCAGGAAAAGACCACTTTCACATGTCCTTTTGGGACCTATGCTTACAAGAGAATGCCCTTTGGCTTGTGCAATGCACCAGCTATCTTCCAAAGGTGCATGATGAGTCTTTTCTCTAATCTTATTGAGGACTGTATGGAAGTTTTTATGGATGATTTTAGTGTATATGGCGATTCCTTTAGCCTTTTCTTAGATGGATTATCTAGAGTATTAGATAGATGTGTCAGTACAAACCTTGTATTAAATTTTGAAAAATGTCACTTTATGGTAAAACAAGGTATTGTACTAGGACATGTTGTGTCTAATACTGGCATTTCTGTAGATCCAGCAAAGGTGGATGTTATTTCTAGTTTACCTTAACCCTCCTCTGTGAGGGAATTCCGTTCGTTCCTTGGCCATGCAGATTTTTACAGGAGATTCATTAAGGACTTCAGTAAGGTAGCACTTCCCTTATCTAGACTACTGCAGAAGGATATTGAGTTTGAGTTCAGTGAGGATTGCAAACAAGCATTTGATAAGCTGAAGACCGCCCTGACTCAAGCTCCAATTGTGAGAGGACCAGACTGAAGCCAGCCATTTGAAATAATGTGCAACGCCTCCAACCATGCAGTAGGAGCAGCACTGGCTCAGCGTGAAGGTAAGGACCCCTTTGTTATTGCTTATGCGTCTAAAACTTTAGATGCCGCTCAGTCCAATTACACTACTACTGAGAAAGAGCTTCTTGCTATTGTTTTTGCTCTGGATAAATTCTGAGCCTATTTACTTGGTACGAAGGTAGTAGTGTACTCAGACCACGCAGCTCTAAAGTATCTATTAGCTAAAAAGGAGTCCAAACCAAGGCTTATACGTTGGATACTGCTATTACAAGAATTTGATTTGGAAATTAAGGATAGGAGTGGTAACCAGAATTTAGTGGCAGACCACTTAAGTCTCCTTGAGCACATTACAGATGACCCCACTTCCATAGCTGATAATTTCCCATTTGATAACCTGCAAGCACTATCTGAGGTAGTCCCTTGGTATGCACCTGTAGCTAATTATCTAGTTAGCCGCACCTTTCCTCCAAACTTTTATAAGCATCAAAGAGACAAGCTGAAAAGCGAGTCTAAATATTATATATGGGATGACCCATATTTATGGAGATGCGGCGTTGACCAGGTAATTAGATGGTGTGTGCCTCAATCAGAATTTCAATCCATCTTAGAGGCCTGTCACTCATCTGAGAGTGGAGGACATTTTGGCCCTCAAAGAACAGCTAGAAAAATCTTAGACTGTGGATTATAGTGGCCTACTCTTTTTAGAGACACTGCTGAATTTTGTAGATCTTGTTTCCCATGCCAAAAATTTGGTAATATATCCAAGAGGGATGAGATGCCTCAACAAATTATGCTTTTCTTTGAAATTTTTGATGTTTGGGGCATTGACATCATGGGTCCATTTCCAAATTCTAATGGTTATTTTTATATATTGTTAGCTGTGGATTACGTTTCCAAATGGGTGGAAGCAATTCCTACCCGCACTGATGATGCTAACACTGTTGTTTCCTTTGTAAGAAACACATTATTTGTCGCTTTGGATCACCACGAGCAATCGTGAGCGATCAAGGCACCCATTTTTGTAACAGGAGACTAACAGGATTAATAAAGAAGCATGGGATAATTCATAAGGTTGCAACAGCCTACCATCCTCAGACTAATGGGCAAGCCGAGGTGTCTAACAGAGAGATAAAGCGTATCTTGCAGAAGATAGTCAAACCTCATAGAAGAGACTGGAGCACCAGGCTACAAGATGCACTCTAGACATACAGAACAGCATACAAAACACCCATTGGGATGAGTCCTTTCCGCTTAGTTTATGGAAAAGCTTGTCATCTCCCTATTGAAGTAGAGCACAAAGCCTTTTGGGCAGTAAAGGAGTGCAACATGGGAATTGAGAAAGCCGGAGCTGAAAGGAAGTTGCAACTGCAAAAATTGGAAAGCCTTCGCCTAGAAGCTTATGAGAACTCAAGACTATACAAGGAGAAGATGAAGGCTGTACATGATCAGCACATCAAGAGAAAAGAGTTCCAACCTGGGGATTTAGTCCTCCTTTACAAATCTCGACTGAGGCTCATGCCAGGCAAGTTGAGATCAAGATGGGAAGGTCCATACAGAGTAGAGAAGGCCGAACCGTACGGAGTTTTTCACCTAAGTCATCCTTCAAACTCTGACCTTATCAAAGTTAATGGACAACGTTTAAAGCTGTACCATGGAGAGAGGATGAAGAAAAACAAGGAGCTCGAGATCTTCCTCTTGGAAGATCCCCACATAGCCGAAGACTGAGCTAGTGGAGCGTCCAACTTACGGACGTTAAAGCAAAGTGCTAGGTGGGAGACAACCCACCATGGTATGATCGTTCTTTTCTTTATTCTTAGTTTTCCTATTCAATAACTCTTCTCTTTATTAGTACATTTCGTGCATCTGCATTTACATACTTTTATTTAAAAAAAAAAATTTCACGCGACGCGACCGCATCATTGACGCGTCCGCGTCGCAGGTGATTGGAGAAAATGCTAAAACGAACAGAGAGTCACGCGAGAGCGTGGCTGGAGGCATGCCCGTGGCACAAATCGCCCCACACGACCGCATCGCTGACGCGTCCGCGTCAGGTAGGAACATTGGCCTCCCACGCGACTGCGTCACTCACGCGGCCGCGTGCCCTGGAATTCGAGGTGAAAAGGGTGCACAACCGAAAGTTGTGCTAGAGTGGTGCTGGATTGGCGCTGAACGCACAATTATTCCCACGCGGACGCATGGCTAACGCGTCCGCGTCATATCCTTCTAATAGCCACTCACGCGATCGCATGCCCCATGCGATCGCGTCACCCAACATTTGGCGCAATAAGAGTTTGAACAGAGAGTTGTGCAAGTGCGAGGCTGCCCTCGCGCCAGTAGCATAAAACGGGTCACGCGACCGCGTGACCGACGCGACCGCGTCAATTAGTATAAGTGCAATTCGCGCGACCGCGTGTCCCACGCGACCGCGTCGCTTGTGCCGCACAGCTTTCCTGTTTTGCCAATTATCTTATCTTTCTTTTTCCCAAATCCTATTTTCTCTTTTCCCTCCTTATTTCTTCCTTCTTTCTCACTTTCTACTCTCTCTCTCACCCCCATTAACAAGGTTTTCTTTTCTTCTTCCCCCCTTACTTTTCTATTATTATTCTTATTTTTATATGTTACCTTCTTTTCTTTTCTTTTTACTTTCATTATCCATATTTTATTTTTCTTTCTTTTTCCTTATTACTTGGTGTTGGAAATTTATTTGAGTCATTATTTCTCATTATATGCTTGTGGATTGTTGTAAAATTGTTTGGCAATTTTATATTACTTTTTTTTAAAGGGTTGCTTGCATGTTCACTTTAATACTTTCTATACCTTATTTACCATGCATGCTATGTGTTTGTGAAAAAGCCCATATGGCATCATGCATTTTTCTACATTATTCTATTCTACTATTCAATGCTTGCTTTTCACAAATTCCCTTTACTGTTGTATTAGTTGAATTTAAATGTCAATACAAATGTGATGGCTAGTTTGTTACGAGTGATAACACATTCAACTAATTAAATGCTTGATCTATGCTACTCATGCCTTTGCCTGCATGCCAATAAACCCCTTGTATTTAATTATCCTCCAATGCGCTAGCTATATTTCCATTGATGAACTTTTCACATGTAGTCATGACCATGTGTTAACAACATCCTCTTTACCGTGCATTGTTTATCACTTATACAACCCTCTTCCTTGCTCTATCTCTTTGAATTTATGTTACTTTCTTTTTTCTCTTTTCAGGATGGCCACCAAGAAAGGAACAGAGAAAGCTACTCCCAAACCACCAGCAAGAAGAGGAACAAAAAGAGCATTAGTGGCAGAGCCCTCTTCAACTGCGGTAAAACCCTCAACAAAAAGAACTAAGAGGATTATAAAGGTTGATGATAAAGAAAGAGCCTTCCCAGCAAAGGACACTGTGCGATTTCCCAATCGCTACTGTGAGCAGATGTTCCCCATCCTGGCAGAAAGGAGTTACAACAATGAATACCTTCTTCTCCTCCCAAACCATATTGCTACGTTTGTTGAGCCGCAAATTGCACAAAGATAATGGGGTTTCCTATAGAGACAGGCAAGGCAGGTCAATCTTTCTTGGGTAGTCGAGTTCTGCTCTAACTTCCACCTGCCAACCCTGCAGTCTGTCTTTGTCCATCAAAAGCAAGTCCCCATTACAGAAGAGGCCATTCAAAAAGCTCTAGGTCTTCCCCCTATTCCAGAAGGATTGGACGCCTTTCAAGAAGCCGCACTCAAGCGCTAGATGTACCAATTTGACTGGGACGCCGTTCTCAGAGTTATCGCACTACCTGGCAGCCGTTGGATCTACGGATACCATCGTACCCGCCCTAAGAGAATATCGGCTTCAGCACTTACCTTGGAGGCTCGCGTATGGGCACAGATCATGTCCCAGTACGTCTTTCCGAGCACTCACGAGTCCTCCTTCACTGCGGACATGGCCGTTCTACTATGGTGCATCCTTACAGACCAACCTCTGAACCTACCAAGATGCATCTGGAATGCCATGGGACACGTACAAATTGCGGGCAACTTATCTTTTCCCACCTTGGTCTCAGATCTTGTCTCAGCAGCCGGAATTTCCTACAAAGTTGGGGACACCAAAGCCATGCTCCCATGGGATGATCAGTATGTCCCTAACGGGAAATACATCAGACCTCCACCAGCCACCACAAGCCATCCTACTGAACCGGTTGAAAATATTCCTTCTTCAACACCACAAGCACCTACAGCAGACCAACTGCTCCATCAGATATTCGAAAGGTTGGATCGGTAGGAACACAAAGCTAAGATGAGAGAGTGCCGTAACAAGCGCTAATTCACATACCTCAAGGAGCTGATTATGGGAAAATTCAAGGATTCAGACACCCCGAACTCCACTTCCTTTACCAGCACAGGAAGCCATGATGGTCTCGAATGTGGAGATACTGCTACCAGCCCACCTTTGTTTCTGACAGATGGCACCGAGGACGGTGCAAAGCCTTAAGTGTGGGGAGGTCAGTCAGTACATGATTTTTGGAGGTAATTTCTCTTCCCTAAACACCAATAAATTAGGATATTTAGTTAGTTTTTCTTTTGTAGAATAGGATAAATTGCATAGTAATAGGTTAGTTGCATGCATGTTCTACTTGATTGAAAAGACAATAAGTTTTCCTCTAAGACCCTATTTTTGGAACAAAATTTCACTAACTTTAATTAAAACTTTTATGTTAAATTTTCTTGAAGTTGTATTTGGAACATGATTTTTTTAAGCTAAAGAACACACAACCTGTGAGATTTGAGCCTTTATGCATGGTTACATTATTTAACCATAATTATTTTATTCTTGTGTGTTTACTTCTCTATGATTGTAATCTATATTTTGTTTCATCCTATATGTCCAATGTTTATTATATTTTGAAACTATAAGAATTAAAAATCTATGTGCATTGATAAGCTATGTTTATTTTTATGTTCATGTTAAAAAAAAAACCCCAAAAATATTCAATAAATAAATAAGGGGACAAAATTACCCCAATGCTAAGTTAAGAATTCAAAGATCAATGCATGTATGATAAAATTAAAATAAAAAGTTGATACACGAGTATGGAATGTGAAAGGGAAATTCTGGGTAGCTAGGTATGAATTCTAAAGTTATATAGAATATATAGGTTATGTTAAAGCTTGGGTTAATTAAAGATTCAGTTTATAAGCTTACTTAGCCACATATGTATCCTTACCATTACCTTGGCCCCATTACAACCTTGAAAAGACCTCATGATGTTTGCATTGGTATATTAAATGTTGTTGATTAGTTAGGAGAAGAACAAAAATTAGAGAGTATGATTAGAGAAGGATAGAGTGATTGCCCTATACACAAGAGAGATTAGAGCGTACATACATCATCAGTGAGGGTTCAATGCTTAAAATTCTATGTTCCCTGCTTTCATGAGCTACCTTCTTGCATTTTTATCTGTTCTTACTGTATAAGAATTGAATTAGTGGAATTTGATTTGTAATTATTTTGAAGAGCTTATTTACTATTGATCAAGTGAACAAGAATCATATAGTTGCATTCACATATATAGATTGCATTGCATTGCATGAGTTTTACATGTTCCTACTCATTTATTTTATCTCCTTCAACTAAGCATGAGGACATGCTAATGTTTAAGTATGGCGAGGTTGATAAACCACTATTTTATGGTCTATAATGTGTTTAATTGTGTGGTTTTATCATGATCTTTACCCACTTATTCATATGATTAGCATGCATTTATATTTCCTTCCTAAAATTGTTACATGATTGAAAACTTGCTTCCTAGAGACTTTTAATTACGTATTTTAATTCTCCTTTATTCTATTCGATGTCGTGATCTGTGTGTTAAGTCTTTCAGGCTTTATAGGGCATGAATTAATTGGAGATTGGAAAGGAAGCTTGCAAAAATGGAAGGAACACAAGAAATTGAGGAGATGACCAGCGAGAAGTGACGCGGCCGTATGGCTCGCGCGACCGCGCGAAAGAGAGGAAAACGCAGTGATGCGGTCGCATGGCTCACACGACCGCGCGGATTGGAATAGCACAAGTGACGCGGAGGCTTGGACGACGCGCTCACGTGGAAGGGCAAAACGCCGAATGACGCGGTCGGATGAATGACGCGATCGCGTGACGTGCGTGATCTGCATAATCTGCAGAATTCGCTGGGGGCGATTTTGGGCCCTGTTTTGACCCAGTTTTCGGCCCAAAAAATCAGACTAGAGTCAGAGAACATGCAGAAACCAACAACAACATTCATTCTACACAATATTAGTTTTTAGATCTAGATTTACTCCTCCTCTAGGTTTTCTCTCTACACATTCATAGTTCTTAGGATTTTTTATTTTACTGCTTTTGCATTGGGATATTGAGAAGAGTTATTACCTCAGCAAGACTTCGTTATTCTAGTTTGTTTTCTTTACTTGGCTCTTACTCTTCCATGTCCTTAATTTGCTCAATTTTACTATTGGATTATTTTAGAATTTATTAATACAAGAATTATTTTTATTTTTAATTGATTTCTTTGATTATTATTTATCATGACTTTCCTTAATTCCCTTTCCTATGTTATGAATTCTACATTTACAATGAGCGAGTAGTTCCCTAACTTGATGGGGAGTTGATTGAAAGGAACACTTGAGTTAGAATGCTCAGAAGAAAAATTGTAATTGGGTTTATTGTTGGATTGCCCTCTAGTCACTGACACCAATCCCTTTTAATTGAGTGGGTTGGAACTTGTGAATAGAAGTAGTATTCCAACTTGTTTGACTTTCCCTTACCTAATAAAGGATAACTAATCAGAACAACCTTCAATTATCAATTAATCTAGAGAGTACTTCAACAAGAATAGGGCTTCCAACTAATCTACTCCCAGTCAAGGCTTTTATTTAAATTATTTAATTTCTCTAATTTAAATTCCTGTGTATTCAACTCAAACCCTTTTTGAAAATATCTGATTAATAAAATAGCACACCTTTCTGCAACTCGTTGGGAGACGACCTGGGATTCATACTCCCAGTATTTTAATTTTAATTTTTGTGACACCCTTCTAAATTGATAAGCGGATTTCTGGTTGGTTAAGAACTATACTTGCAACGCATATCTTATAACAATTCTTGACTCGTCAATTTCCGCCACGTCAAGACCCTTCTTGAAGACCTCTAAATTCAAATTAGATGCCTTCACCAGCACATACTCCTTTGAGGTCGGAGATAAGACAATAAAGTTTAACTTGGATGAAGCCATAAAACACCCTCCCGAAGAGTATTCCGTTCTCCGATGTGATGTAATCGATGAGGTGGTAGCGGAGGTACGAAGAGAGGATCACAACACGTTGTGCTACCCTATTGTTAAAGAGACGGATGACTAAGAGGGTGAACAAGAGAAAGTTGTTGAGAGTGAACCCCAGGAGCTTGATGAAAAGGAACCTCAACTTGAGGCAAAGAATAAATTGAAGCCTCTTCCATCTCATTTGAAGTATGCATTCTTAGATGACAACCAAAGGTTTCCGGTCATTATTGCTAGTGAGCTTTCTAACCAAGAGGAAGAGAAGCTCCTAGATGTCCTAAGAAGGCACAAGAAAGCAATTGGTTGGAGCTTGGCCGACATTGTGGGGATATTGACCCCCGCAAGTGTACGCATCGTATCTTTCTCCAAGAGGGAGCCCGGCCGGTTAGACAACCGCAAAGAAGGCTCAACCCCACCATCCTTGATGTGGTGAAGAAGGATGTCACTAGGCTACTTGAGGCGGGTATCATATATCCGATTTCTGACAGTTAATGGGTGAGCCCGGTCCAGGTTGTTCCAAAGAAATCAGGCATCACTGTAGTTAAGAAGGATGATGGTGAAGTGGTCACCAAGAGAGTGCAAAATTCTTGGCGGCTGTGCATCGATTATAGAAGGTTGAATGCCACAATAAGGAAGGACCACTACCCTTTGCTCTTCATTGACCAGATGTTGGACCGACTGCCAGGTAAATCCCATTATTGCTTTCTTGATGGATTCACTGGCTATTTCCAGATTCACATTACTCCTGAAGATCAGGAAAAGACCACATTTACTTGTCCCTTTGGCACCTTTGCTTACAAAAGGATTCCATTTGGGCTATGCAATGCACCCGCCACTTTTCAGCGGTGTATGACTAGTGTCTTTTCCGATTATGGAGACTTGTCTGAAAGTTTTTATGGATGATTTTAGCGTATATGGTACCTCTTTTGATATTTTTTGGAGAACTTGGCCAAAGTCTTAGCTAGATGTGTTGATACTAACCTTGTCCTAAATTTCGAAAAATGTCATTTCATGGTGAGACAAGGTATAGTGTTAGGACACATAGTTTCTGACAAGGGCATTTCTGTGGACCCGGCCAAGGTCGATGTTATTACCAGTTTACCTCACCCTTCATCCGTGAGGGAGGTCCGTTCCTTTTTGGGGCATGCATGATTCTATAGGCGCTTTATCAAAGATTTTAGCAAGATTGCATTGCCATTGTCGCGCCTACTCCAAAACGATGTGGACTTTAAGTTTGATAGTGCTTGTGCGGATGCATTTGAGGAGTTAAGGAGAGCTCTTACCACGGCACCAATTGTGAGGGGCCCTAACTAGACGCAGCCATTTGAGATAATGTGCGACGTGTCAAATCATGCGGGTAGGTGGGCGCTTGCACAGCGCGATGGTAAACTCCCTTATATCATTGCTTATTCCTCAAAAATATTGGATGCGGCACAATCCAACTATACCACTACGGAAAAAGAACTCCTAGCTATTGTTCATGCCTTAGATAAATTCAGATCTTATTTGCTAGGATCTAAAATAGTGGTATATATGAATCATGCAGCTTTAAAGTATTTGTTGACAAAGAATGAGTCGAAACCTAGGCTCATACATTGGATCTTGCTCTTGCAAGAGTTCGACATCAAGATTAGGGATCGAAGTGGGTCTCAAAATCTAGTTGCAAATTATTTAAGCCGCTTCGAAAATCTTAAATACGACCCATTTTCAATTGATGACTCATTCCCTTTGGATAGTTTGCATGCTGGTTCGGATAGCTTTCCTTGGTTTGCACCAATGGCGAACTACTTGGTTGCTAAGATCCTCCCTCCCAACTTTTCTAAACATCAAAGGGATAAGTTGAGGAGTGATTTCAAATATTATATTTGGGATGACCCTCACTTGTGAAATCCAACCCATTCTTGAAGCTTGCCATTCATCTGAATGTGGCGGCCACTTTGGCCCACGACGGACGGCTAAAAAGGTTTTGGATTGTGGATTCTGGTGGCCAACCTTATTCAAGGATGCTAACCAATTCTGTGTGTCGTGTCACCAATGTCAGAAGTCGGGAAATGCATCCCAAAGAGATGAAATGCCTCAACAACCGATGTTGTTTTGTGAAATCTTTGATGTATGGGGCATAGAATTTATGGGCCATTTCCCAACTCAAGTGGGTATCTATATATTCTGTTGGCGGTTAACTATGTATCAAAGTGGGTAGAAGCGATACCTACCCGCCTTGATGACGCCAATACTGTGATTCCTTTCATTAGAAATAATATTGTGTGCCGCTATGGGTCGCCACGAGCAATCGTGAGTGACCAAGGTTTCCACTTTTGCAACAGGAAAGTAGAGGCACTACTCAAGCGCTATGGGGCACTGCACAAGGTTGCAACTGCTTATCACCCCCAAACCAACGGACACTCGGAGGTGTCCAACCGGGAGATTAAGCAAATTTTGGAGAAAGTGGTAAGTCCACAAAGGAAGGACTGGAGCTCTCGGTTGGGAGATGCACTATGGGCATATAGGACGGCCTATAAGACCCCGTTAGCGATGAGTCCCTTCCGGCTCGTCTATGGCAAGGCATGCCACCTCCCGGTGAAAATTGAGTATAGGGCCTATTGGGCAGTTTAGCAGTGTAACATGGATTTCACCAAGGCGGGTATAGCCAGAAAATTGCAACTGGAAGAGCTTGAGTGTCAAAGGAGTTAGAGGTGTTCCTGCTTGTGGATGCACCAAGAGGAGGGGAAGCTTAAGCGACCGACCGTCCAACTTAAGGACGTTAAAGAAAAGTGCTTGGTGGGAGACACCCCATCGTGGTAAGATCTTCCCTGTATATATTTTCTTGCTTCTAGCTTATGTTTCTTGTGAATTTTGTGATTTCTTGGTGTTGTTGAGTTGCTTAGGTATGCTAGCTTTTGTTGACTTTGTTGAATTTCTATGATATTCATGTAGATTGCATTAATCTTGTTATGGATGATTTGAGTAAGTTAGAGAAAATGCTTTATTTTGAGTAATGAATGAATTTGTGAGTGTTTTCTTGACTATCTAGCTTGAATACCTGCCAAGAATGTGTTAAAAACATACCTTTCTCCATGTTGTAAAAAAAAAAAAGTGGACGCACGCGTAAGCGTGCAGGACGCGTGCGCGTCGCTTGCATTTTTGCAAGCCTGAGCGCATTTTCCTGAGAGTTGCGCGAGTAATGCGCATACAACGCACGAAACGCGCAACTCCTACTCACGCGTACACGTAAGGCACGCCCACGCGTCGCCTGCCCCACTTCCCTATCCACGCGTACACGCACATGACTGATACACGAAATTGTGATCGCACAATTTTCACACAACTCCGTGCAGCTGACCAGCAAGTACACTGGGTCGTCCAAGTAATACCTTACGTGGGTAAGGGTCGATCCCACAGAGATTGTCGGCTTGAAGCAAGCTATGGTCATCCTTGTAAATCTTAGTCTGGCGGATTCAAATGGTTGTGAAGTTTTAATAATTAAAATATAAATTAAATATAAAATAGGATAGAAGTACTTATGTAATTCATTGGTGGGATTTCAGATAAGTGTATGAAGATACTTTGTTGCTTCTAAACCTCTGCTTTTCTATTGCCTTCATCCAATCATTCATACTCCTTTCTATGACAAGCTGTATGTTGGGGGATCACCATTGTCAATGGCTACAGTCCATCCTCTCAGTGAAAATGGTCCAAATGTGCTATCACCGCACGGCTAATCATCTGTCGGTTCTCACTCATGTTGGAATAGGATCCATTGATCCTTTTGCGTCTGTCACTATGCCCAACACTCGTGAGTTTGAACCTCGTCACAGTCATCCCTTCCCAGATCCTACTCGGAATACCACAGACAAGGTTTAGACTTTCCGGATCTCAGGAATGACCGCCAATAATTCTAGCTTATACCACAAAGGTTTTAATCTTAGATTAGAAACCCAAGAGATACACATTCAAGCTTGTTTTCATGTAGAACGGAAGTGGTTGTCAGGCACACGTTCATAGGTGAGAATGGTGATGAGTGTCACATAATCATCACATTTATCATGTTCTTGCGTGTGAATGAATATCTTAGAATAAAAATAAGCATGAATTGAATAGAAAAACAGTAGTACTTTGCATTGATTCATGAAGAACAGCAGAGCTCCACACTTTAATCTATGGGTATAGAAACACCATCGTTAAAAATACATAAGTGATAATGGTGGTCATTGGCTTCGGCCCCAGAGGTGGAACCAGAATAACCAAGATGAAAATACAATAGTAAAAGGTCCTATTTATAATGAACTAGTAACCTAGGGTTTACAGAAATGAGTAAATGATGCAGAAATTCACTTTCGAGCCCACTTGGTGTGTGCTTGGGCTGAGCATTGAAGCTTTCACATGTAGAGACTTTTCTTGGAGTTAAATGCCAGCTTTGGTGCCAGTTTGGGCGTTTAATTACAACTTTTATGCCAGTTCTGGCGTTTAATGCCAGAATTGGGTAGAAAGTTGGCGTTCCAACGCCAATTTGCGTTGTCAAAACTCGGGCAAAGGATGGACTATTATATATTACTGGAAAGCCCAAGATGTCTACTTTTCAACGCAATTGAGAGCGTGCCAATTGGGCTTCTGTAGCTCCAGAAAATCCACTTCGAGTGCAGGGAGGTCAGAATCCAACAACATCTGCAGTCATTTTTCAGCCTCTGAATAAGATTTTTGCTCAGGTCAGAAAATACCTAAAATCACAGAAAAACACACAAACTCATAGTAAAGTCCAAAAATGTGATTTTTATTTAAAAAATAATAAAAATATAATAAAAACTAACTAAAACATACTAAAAATTACCTAAAAATAATGCCAAAAAGCGTATAAATTATCCGCTTATCACAACACCAAACTTAAATTGTTGCTTGTCCCCAAGCAACTAAAAATAAAATAGGATAGAAAGAAGAGAATATACAATAAATTCCAAAAACATCTATGAAGATCAGTCTTAATCAGATGAGTGGGGCTATTAGCTTTTTGCTTCTGAACAGTTTTAGCATCTCACTTTATCCTTTGAAGTTCAGAATGATTGGCATCTATAGGAATTCAGAATTCAGATATTGTTATTGATTCTCCTCGTTCAGTATGTTGATTCTTGAACAGAGTTACTTTATGAGTCCTGGCCGTGACCCTAAGCATTTTATTTTCCAGTATTACCACCAGATACATAAATGCCACAGACACAAAACTGGGTGGACCTTTTCAGATTGTGACTCAGTTTTGCTAAAGTCCCCAGTTAGAAGTGTCCAGAGCTCTTAAGCACACTCTTTTTTCTTTGGACCTCGACTTTAACCGCTCAGTCTCAAGATTTTCACTTAACACCTTTACGCCACAAGCACATGGTTAGGGACAGCTTGGTTTAGCTGCTTAGGCCAGGATTTTATTCCTGTGGGCCCTCCTATCCACTGATGCTTAAAACCTTGGATCCTTTTTATTTTACCCTTGCCTTTTGGTTTAAAGGGCTATTGGCTTTTTTTTCTTGCTCTTTCTTTTTCTTTCTTTTTCTTTTATTTTTTTTGCCCTTTTTTTTCGCAAGCTTTTCACTGTTTTTTCTTGCTTCAAGAATCAATTTTTATGATTTTTTTCGCAAGCTTTTCACTAATGATCATGTAGTAAAGACACAAACATAGATAGAACATAAAGCATAGGGAACGAAAAAATAGAAAAATAAGAGCAAGGAAATTAAAGAATGGGTCCACCTTAGTGATGGCGGCTGGTTCTTCCTCTTGAAGATCCAATGGAATGCTTGAGCTCCTCAATGTCTCTTCCTTGCCTTTGTTGCTCCTCCCTCATGGCTCTTTGGTCTTCTCTGATTTCATAAAGGAGGATGGAATGCTCTTGGTGTTCCACCCTTAGTTGTCCCATGTTGGAACTTAATTCTCTAGGGAGGTGTTAATTTGCTCCCAGTAATTTTGTGGAGGGAAGTGCATCCCTTAAGGCATCTCAGGGATTTCGTGATGAGGAATTTCCTCATGCTCTTGTTGAGGTCCATGAGTGGGCTCTCTTGCTTGCTCCATCATTTTCTTAGTGATGGGCTTGTCCTCTTCAATGAGGATGTCTTCCTTAATGTCAATTCCAGCTGAATTGCAGAGGTGACAAATGAGATGAAGGAAGGCTAACCTTGCCAAAGTAGAGGACTTATCCGCCACCTTGTAGAGTTCTAGGGATATAACCTCATGAACTTCTACTTCCTCTCCATTCATGATGCTATGGATCATGATAGCCTGGTCTATAGTAACTTCAGACCGGTTGCTAGTGGGAATGATTGAGCGTTGGATGAACTCCAACCATCCTCTAGCCACGGGCTTGAGGTCAAGCCTTCTTAGTTGAATCAGCTTGCCTCTTGCGTCTCTCTTCCATTGAGCGCCTTTCACACAAATGTCCATAAGGACTTGGTCTAACCTTTGATCAAAGTTGACCATTCTAGTGTATGGGCGTGCATCTCCTTGCATCATGGGCAAGTTGAATGCCAACCTTACATTTTCCAGACTGAAATCTAAGTACTTCCCCCGGACCATTGTAAGCCAATTCTTTGGGTCCGGGTTCATACTTTGATCATGGTTTTTGGTGATCCATGCATTGGCATAGAACTCTTGAACCAGTAATATCCCGACTTGTTGAATGGGGTTAGTGAGAATTTCCCAACCTCTTCTTCGAATCTCATGTCGGATCTCCAGATATTTACTCTTTTTGAGCTTGAAAGGGACCTCAGGGATCACCTTCTTCTTGGCCACAACTTAATAGAAGTGGTCTTGATGAACCTTTAAAATGAATCACTCCATCTCCCATGACTCAGAAGTGGAAGCTTTTGCCTTCCCTTTCCTCTTTCGAGAGGTTTCTCTGGCCTTAGGTGCCATAAATGGTTATGAAAAAACAAAAAGCAACGCTTTTACCACACTAAACTTAGAAGGTTTGCTCGTCCTCGAGCAAAAGAAGAAAGAAGGGAGTAGAAGAAGAAGAAATAGAGGAGATGGAGGGGGTTTAGTGGTTCGGCCAAGGGGGAGAAGTAGTGTTTATGATGTGTGAAAATGAAGGAGTGAAGAGGGGTTTATATAGGAGTGGAAAGAGAGGGTAGGGTTCCTGTATTAGGGGTTGGGTTTGGGAGGGGAAGTATTTGAATTTGAATCGGGAGGTGGGTGGGGATTTTGGAGAAGAGTGGGTGGAGATGATTGGTGAAGAGATGATGGGGAAGAGAAATGGAGGTGATTGGTGAGGGGTATTTGGGGAAGGGTGTTATGGGAAGGTGTGAAGAAGAGAGAGAGAGAGAGTTGAGGCAGGTGGGGATCCTGTGGGGTCCACAGATCTTGAGGTGTCAAGGATTTCTCATCCCTGCACCATTTTGGCGTGTAAACGCCCCTTGGGGTGCCAATCCTAACGTTAAACGCCAGGTTGCTGCCCATTTCTGGCATTTAACGCCAGTTTTTCTTTCCTTTCTGGTGTTTAAACGCCAGCTTTTCTCCCTTTTCTGGCGTTAAACGCCCAGAATGGTGCCAGACTGGGCGTTTAACGCCCATTCTGCTACCCTTACTGGCGTTTGAACGCCAGTAAGATCGTCCTCCAGGGTGTGCTGTTCTCAATGCTGTTTTTCATTCTGTTTTTGCTTTTTCAATTATTTTTGTGACTTCACATGATCATCAACCTAAAGAAAACATAAATAATAATAAAAAATAGAAATTTAACATAGATAAATAAAAATTGGGTTGCCTCCCAACAAGCGCTTCTTTAATGTCAATAGCTTGATAGTGGACTCTCATGGAGTCTCACAGATACTCAGAGCATGATGATGGCCTCCCAACACCAAACTTAGAGTTTGAATGTGGGGGCTCTATTTGACTCTGCATTGAGAGAAGCTTATCATGCTTCTTCTCCATGTGTGCATAAGGAGATTCTTTAGCTTTAAACACAAGGCAGGCCTCATTCACTTGAATGACCAGCTCTCCTCTGTCAACATCAATCACAGCTTTTGCTGTGGCTAGGAAGGGTCTGCCAAGGATGATGGATTCATCCATACTCTTCCCAGTGTCTAGGATTATGAAGTCAGCAGGGATGTAGAAGCCTTCAACCTTTACCAAGATATCCTCTACAAGTCCATAAGCCTGTTTCCTTGAATTGATTGCCATCTCTAGTAAGATTCTTGCAGCTTTCACCTCAAGGATCCCTAGTTTCTCTATTACAGAGAGGGGCATGAGGTTTATACTTGACCCTAGGTCATGCAGAGCCTTTTCAAAGGTCATAGTTCCTATGGTACAGGGTATGAAGAATTTTCCGGGGTCCGGTTTCTTCTGAGGTAATTTCTGCCTAACCAAGGTACTCAGTTCATTGATGAGCAATGGGGGTTCATCCTCCCAAGTCTCATTACCAAATAACATGGCATTCATCTTCATGATTGCTCCAAGGTACTTAGCTACTTGCTCTTCAGCAATGTCTTCATCCTCTTTAGAGGAAGAATACTCATCAGAGCTCATGAATGGTAGAAGTAGGTTCAATGGAATCTCTATGGTCTCTATGTGAGCCTCAGATTCCTCTGGTTCCTCATTAGAGAACTCCTTAGAGGCCAGTAGACGTCTATTGAGGTCTTCCTCAGTGGAAATCACTGCCTTTCCCTCCTCTACAGGTTCGGCCATGTGGGACGTGTTTATGGCCTTGCACTCTCTCTTTGGATTCTCTTCTGTATTGCTTGGGAGAGTACTAGGAGGGAGTTCAGTAACTTTCTTACTCAGCTGACCCACTTGTGCCTCCAAATTTCTAATGGAGGACCTTGTTTCTATCATGAAAATCAGTGTGGTCTTAGATAGATCAGAGACTATGGTTGCTAAGCTAGAGAGATTCTGCACAGAATTCTCTGTCTATTGCTGAGAAGATGATGGAAAAGGCTTGCTATTGCTAAACCTATGTCTTCCACCATTATTACTATTGAAGCCTTGTTGAGGCTTCTGTTGATCCTTCCATGAAAGATTTGGATGATTTCTCCATGAAAGATTATAGGTGTTTTCATAGGGTTCTCCCATGTTGTTCACCTCTTCCATTGCAGGATTCTCAGGATCATAAGCTTCTTCTTCAGAGGATGCTTCTTTAGTACTGCTTGATGCAGCTTGCATTTTAGACAGACTCTAAGAAATCATATTGACTTACTGAGTCAATATTTTGTTCTGAGCCAATATGGCATTCAGAGTATCAATCTCAAGAACTCTTTTCTTCTGAGTTGTCCCATTATTCACAGGATTCCTTTCAGAAGTGTACATGAATTAGTTATTTGCAACTATTTTAATGAGTTTCTGAGCTTCTTCAGGTGTCTTCTTCAGATGAAGAGATCCACCAGCAGAGTTGTCCAATGACATCTTGGACAGTTCAGACAGACCATCATAGAATATGCATATGATGTTCCATTCTGAAAGCATACCAGAAGGACACCTTCTAATCAATTGCTTGTATATTTCCCAAGCTTCATAGAGGGATTTGCCTTCCTTCTGTCTGAAGGTTTGGACTTCCACTCTAAGCTTACAAAATTTTTGAGGTGGAAAGAACTTTGCCAAGAAGGCATTGACTAGCTTTTCCCAAGAGTTCAGGCTGTCCTTAGATTGTGAGTCTAACCATCTCCTAGCTCTATCTCTTACAACAAAAGGGAAAAGCATAAGTTTGTAGACCTCAGGGTCAACCCCATGAGTCTTAACAGTGTCACAAGTTTGCAAGAACTCAGCTAAAAACTGATGAGGATCTTCCAATGGAAGTCCATGATACTTGCAATTCTGCTGCATTAGAGAAACTAATTGAGGCTTAAGCTCAAAGTTGTTTGCTCCAATTGCAGGAATTGAGATGCTCCTTCCACAGAAGTCAGAAGAGGGTGCAATAAAGTCACCAAGCATCTTCCTTGTATCTCCACCATTGTTGTTAGGTTCGGCCATATTTGTTTTGTCTGCTTCCTTTTCGAAAATTTCTGTTAGGTCCTCTTAGAGAGTTGTGCTTTAGCTTCTCTTAGTTTTCTCTTCAATGTCCTTTCAGGTTCAGGATCAGCTTCAACAAGAATGCCTTTATCTTTGTTCCTGCTCATATGATAGAGAAGAAGACAAAGAAAGTATGGAATCCTCTATGTCACAGTATAGAGATTCCTTAATGTGTTAGAGGAAAAGAAGAATAGAAGGATGAGGTAGAGAGGTAAGAATTCGAACAAATGAAGAAAGAGAGATAGAGAAAATAAGAACATAATTAAAAATATGCAGGACACCAAACTTAAAAATAGACACTAGACTCAAACAAGAAACACACATTAATTGGAGAAAGAGAAAATAAGGAATTCAAAACTTTTAATGAGAATTCCAGGAATCATGCAACGTTAGTCTAAAACTCCGGTCCAGGAATTAGACATGCCTTACTAGCCAGCTAAGCTTCTAGTGAAAGCTCCGGTCCAAAACACTAGACATGGCCAATGGCCAACCAAGCTTTAGCAGATCATTACATTCAACAGCAAGATTGATAGAAATCAACAAGCTCTTGTGATGATAAGTTGAAACCTCGGTCCAAAAGTTTAGACATGGTTTCACAACCAGCTAGACTTCAACAAATCATCATGAAACTCTAGAATTCGTTCTTAAAAATTCTGAAGACATAGAATAACTTATTTTTTGAAATTTTTTTTCGATAATAAAAATAAAAACAAAATGTTTAAAATTAAAATAAAATTACCTAATCTGAGCAACAAGATGAACCGTCAGTTGTCCAAACTCGAACAATCCCCGGCAACGGCGCCAAAAACTTGGTACACAAAATCGTGATCGCACACTTTTCACACAACTCCGTGCAGCTGACCAGCAAGTGCACTGGGTCGTTCAAGTAATACCTTACGTGAGTAAGGGTCGATCCCACGGAGATTGTCGGCTTAAAGCAAGCTATGGTCATCCTTGTAAATCTCAGTCAAGCTGATTCAAATGGTTGTGAAGTTTTGATAATTAAAATATAAATAAAATATAAAATAGGATAGAAGTACTTATGTAATTCATTGGTGGGATTTCAGATAAGTGTATGAAGATGCTTTGTTGCTTCTGAACCTCTGCTTTCCTGTTGCCTTCATCCAATCATTCATACTCCTTTCTATGGCAAGCTGTATGTTGGGGGATCACTGTTGTCAATGGCTACCATCCATCCTCTCAGTCAAAATGGTCCAAATGCGCTGTCACCGCACGGCTAATCATCTGTCAGTTCTCACTCATGTTGGAATAGGATCCATTGATCCTTTTGCGTCTGTCACTAGGCCTCGTCACAATCATCCCTTCCCAGATCCATTTAGGGTTTAGGGTTTAGGGTTTAGGGTTTAGACTTTCCGGATCTCAGGAATGGCTGCCAATAATTCTAGCTTATACCACGAAGGTTTTAATCTTAGATTAGAAACCCAAGAGATACACATTCACGCTTGTTTTCATGTAGAACGAAAGTGGTTGTTAGGCACGCGTTCATAGGTGAGAACGGTGATGAGTGTCACATAATCATCACATTCATCATGTTCTTGTGTGTGAATGAATATCTTAGAATAAGAATAAGTATGAATGAATAGAAAAACAGTAGTACTTTGCTTTGATTCATGAAGAACAGCAGAGCTCCACACCTTAATCTATGGGGTGTAGAAACTCCACCGTTAAAAATACATAAGTGATAATGGTGGTCATTGGCTTTGGCCCCAGAGGGGGGACTAGAATAACCAAGATGAAAATACAATAGTAAAAGGTCCTATTTATAATGAACTAGTAACCTAGGGTTTACAGAAATGAGTAAATGATGCAGAAATCCACTTCCGGGCCCACTTGGTGTGTGCTTGGGCTGAGCATTGAAGCTTTCACATGTAGAGACTTTTCTTGGACTTAAACGCCAGCTTTGGTGCCAGTTTGGGCATTTAACTCCAGCTTTTATGCCAGTTCTGGCGTTTAACGCCAGAATAGGGTAGAAAGTTGGCGTTCAAACGCCAATTTGCGTTATCAAAACTCGGGTAAAGTATGGACTATTATATATTGCTGGAAAAGCCAGGATGTCTACTTTTCAACGCAATTGAGAGCGTACCAATTGGGCTTCTATAGCTCCAGAAAATCCACTTTGAGTGCAGGGAGGTTAGAATCCAATAGCATCTACAGTCCTTTTTCAGCCTCTGAATCAGATTTTTGCTCAGGTCCCTCAATTTCAGCCAAAAAATACCTGAAAACACAGCAAAACACACAAAATCATAGTAAAGTCCAGAAATATGATTTTTATTTAAAAACTAATAAAAATATAATAAAAACTAACTAAAACATACTAAGAACTACCTAAAAACAATGCCAAAACGTGTATAAGTTATCTGCTCATCAATGACGTGTACACGTCGATCACTCTATGTGCCATTCTCGGTGCATTTTCCTGAGAGTTGCGCGAGTAATGCGCAAGCATTACGCAAAACATGCAACTTCTACGCACGCATGCGCGTATGGGACGCTCACGCGTCGTTTGCCCATCTGCTTACCCATGCGGACACGCACTTGACGCGTACGCGTCAGTTGCCTGTTTCCCTACCCACGCGTACACGTGGGTGGCGCTCGCGCGCCCCTCTGCTTTTCTTCATTCCACGCGTACGCGTAGCGTGCGCGCGCGCGTCGGTCCTCGAACGCAGGTAATACACCAGCGCGCCCTGTTTCAAATTCTTCTTTCTCATCCCGCTTTTCCACTCTCTTCTTCCTCTTCTCCTCTCCTCTTTCCCATTCCCTCTTCACCACTTCTCTTGCCCACCACCACCGGTGACTTCAACCACCGGCGACCACCACTTCTGGTGGTCCTACTTTCTCTCTCCTCTTCTCTCTCTTCCCTCATTCCTTTTCTCTTACTTGCACCTTATCTCCTCTATTCCCCTGAAGGTCATATTCTTTTCCATTCTCTTTATCTTTGCTTTATGCCTTTCTTTCTTAGCCGGCGACCACCACCTCTGGCGGTCCCCACTTCCTCTCTCCTCTTCTCTCTCTTCCTTTCTCTTACTTACACCTTATCTTCTCCATTCCTCTCAAGGTCATATTCTTTTCCATCCTCTTTGTGTTTACTTTATGCCTTTCTTTCTTAATTTCATGTCTTTACTTTCTCTTATTTCTCTTAGTTGCACCTTGTTTAATTTTCTCTTGTTTATTTGCTTTCTTTCTTCTTCTTCCTTGCTAATTTCTATGGATGTTGAAATTGAGTTACCTTTTTCTTTGATGGGTTGATTTATTATCTTTTGATTCCTTTGTGATTATGTGATGTTGATTTGATGTTGGATATATCATTTTGGGGTATCGCACCTTTGCATGTATTCAATGTGCTTATAGTTTGAATGTTGCAGACCAAGTGTTTGCCGAATTGCACCCATCACATTTTTAGTCAATTGTGACACTATGCTTTCAATTTGGTGCTCTTCTATCAATACACTTGTCTTCTTCTTGTACATTGAGCTCGTTGCACTCTATCTTTATCACTCATATATGCATATCCATGACTTGCTTCCTTAGATCATATTGCAAGAATTGTATTCTACCCCTCTCTACTCCACTTCATTCCTTTAGTAGGCTTTATTGTTTTGGAGTTAGACTAGGTAATAGATTTTCTTGTGCATTTAATCTTTCCTGCATATGTCACTTGAGGTTGTTAGCGATGCTCGAGTTTATTCTTCTCATGCCTTACTTGCATGCCTTTTTCACTCTTGCATCCCATGCTAGTGCATTGCTCTGTATCTCAATGGTTATCTTGCTTGCATGTTGCAGCTGTCATGCTCTCAAGATACCTATTCTTTTGTTGCATTATTTCTTACTAGCTTGTTATAATTTGAGTGTGGTCTCTTTGAGTTTAATGTCTTCTCTTTCCTCTCCTTTTTCAGATGGCCATCAAAAGGGACAAGAAAAAGGCATAGAAGAAGCCACCTCCCAAAAGGGCACCTCAAAAAGCCACCGCCAAAGCGCACCACACGCCCAAGGCCAAGCCTCTCCCCAATAAGGCACGAAGCATCATTAAAATTGATGAACACGAGAACGAAAACTCCGCGAGAGATTCCACTCGATTTCCCAACCTCTATTGCGAACTCATGTTCCCTATCGTGATTGCACGGAATTATCATTCTGAACCCCCTCTTAACCCTCCGGGTCATATAGTTCAGTTTGTCATACCTCATATTGAGCGACGAGGATGGGGCTTTCTCATGAGGAGACCACAAGAAGATAATCTCTCGTGGGTGGTAGAGTTCTACACCAATTACTTCTCAGCTTCTCTTCAGACTGTCTTCATGCGCCGAAAGCAAGTTCCAGTTTCTGAGAAAGCTATTTGATGAGAGGACTTTTGTATGGTTTAGAATTCTCTAACAAATTCTCGTTGTAAGTATAGTTTCTAAACCAACAAAGAATCTTTTCATGCAAAAGATTATTTGTTACAAGTAACAAATCCCTAAAATTATAAACCGAAGTATTTAAACCTCAGGTCGTTCTCCCTAGAAATTGCATCAAAGTGTCTTGTTATTGGTTATGAGGTATGTTTTGGGGTTTTTGGATAAGAAAAAAGAGAAGTAAATGACAATGAAAAATAAACTAACAACTAAAAAGGCCTTGGCAAGGGTTAGTGGTCAAGAATCTCTATCCTAATCACTAACCACAACATGAGAATTGGCAAGGATCAACCCCATTAAGTCATCCTCTAACTAGTAGTCAAGGAAAGTCAAATGTGCTATGTCAATCCAAGTCCATAAGTCCTAGTTCTCCATCAATTCAATTAGTGAGATCTAGAGTTAATGGCTCCCAATCGTCAATCAGTTGGACATTAGTAACTCAAGAGTTCCTAAGTTACCTTCCCAAGCCAAGAGCATAAAAATTCTACTCTAACATCCTTCCAAGTATTTTATCAAACACTTAGAAGGCATAAAAAGAAAGCATAGTAAAATTGCAAGGAAAGTAAATCTACACTACTCAGTTGCAAGGAATTAAATAACAACAAATCAAATAAACAATAAAGGAAAATGAATCATAAATTGCATTAAAATAAAAATAGAAGAAACAAAAATGCCTCAACATAAAAGTAGAGATTCACAATAATTGAAATACAAAACTAGAGAGAAGAGAAGAAGAGAAATAAGAATTGATAAAGGAAAAGTAAATCTAAGCATGAAATTAACCTAGATCTAAGAAATTTTAATCTAGATCTAACGTAATCCTAATCCTAGAGAGAAGTGAGAGCTTCTCTCTCTAAAAACTAACTTTTCCTCCAAAACTACTCTAAACTAAACTAATGATCAAAAGTATCTAAAGTGTGTTAATTTCCCTTCAATCCTTGGCTTAAATAGCATCAGAAATGAGTTGGATTGGGCGCACAAGGCTTCTAAAATCGCTGGCCATGAGTTGCATTAAGTGAATCATGTGCACCCATCGGTGTGTACGCGTACCGTGCACGTGCATGCCCTTATGCAAAATGCAACCATGAAAAATCTTATATCATTTTGAAGTCCCGGATGTTAGCTTTCTAACGCAACTAGAACCGCATCATTTGGACCTCTGTAGCTCAAGTTATGGTCAATTAAGTGCGAAGAGGTCGGCTTGACAGCTTTTGCGATTCCTTCATTTCTTCATGAGTTCTCCATTTTTACATGCTTTTCCTTCATTCCCTTGATCCAATCTTTGCCTCCTAAATCTGAAATCACTTAACAAGCATATCAAGGCATCTAATGGAATCAAAGTGAATTAGATTTAGCTATTTTAAGTCCTAGAAAGCATGTTTTCACTTTTAAGCACATTTAAAGGAGAATTTACAAAACGATGCTATTTCATTGAATAAATGTGGAAAAAGGTTATCAAAATGCTCTAAATTCAACACAAGATAAACCCTCCAAATGGGGTTTATCAACCTTCTCACACTTAATCCAAGCATGTCCTCATGCTTAAACCAAGAAGGATAAGAGAAGGGGTATGGATATTTATTCAATGTAAATAACCTAAATGCATCTATCTATATGAATGCAATTGCTTGGTCAAAATAAATCAATGTACAAGAATACATATATGCACAAGGGCTAAGGGTATTAACAACCATGCCAAACCACAATTTAATTGAGCTATTGAATATTTTTACAAACTTGCATGAGGAGTGATGATCATAGGTGGAAAACATGTAATTGAGCAATCTAACCCTCACCGGTAGTGTTTGCACTCTATTCGCTTAAGTGTTTAGGGTTGATTCACTCAATTCTCCCCTAATCATACTTTCCAAGATTTATTTTTCTTCTAACAATCGACAGTTATTCCATGCGCGCATACAAGTATCATGAGGTCTTTCATTGGTTGTAATGGGGCTAGGGTCAAGGTAGGATGCATATATGATTAAGTGAGCTTGAAATTTGAATCTTTGATAAGTTTAAACTTCCCACCTAACCTATGACATCCTATACAATTCAAAGCTAACTTAACTACCCATTTTTCACTTTTTCACATACTCATACATTTTCTTTTCATTTCGCAACACTTATGCATTGACCCTTATTGAGCTTTGCGTTGGGGCATTTTGTCCCCTTTTTTATTTCTTTTATTTTCTTTTCCATACTCTTCTTTTTGTTTCTTTTTCTTTTTCTTTTGTTTTTCCCATTTTTTTTCTTTCTTTCAAACTCTATACAAGAATATCAATGCATAAGGGCTATACATTTAATTAACACATGAGCATGTACCCAATTTCTAATATTTACAATAAAATCTACAAAATTACCCTTTTATTAACCCAATGTCCCAAGATTCCCACACTTGAATGATACATACACTATAGCCTAAGCTAATCAAAGATCTAAATAAGGACATTTATTATTTCCCACTTTAAGGCTTGTAATGTGATAAATTAAGAACAAGTGGGTTAATCGTAGGCTCAAATTGGCTAACAATGGAAGATAAAAGGTAAGGCTATTTGGGTAAGTGAGCTAAATAAAATAATGGCCTCAATCATATAGATGCATGAATACACAAAATAATGGACATAAAGAATCAAACAAATCAAAGATCACAATCATAAAAAGAGAACAATTGCACATAAGAAGGAAAATAGGTGGTTATAAGATGTAACAACACCATTAGGCTCAAATCTCACAAGCTTGTTTTCTTAGCTCAAAAACCATGTTCCACAATATATATATATAATTCAAGCAAGTCCTGATGACAAGTCATCGTAGCCTAGTTTTACTAGCCTTTTTCTTTATTTTTCATTTGGTTTTATGCACTTTCTTGCATTCTAAGTAAGTAATTTGGAATGAGAATGCATGACTTCTTTGAATCAAACAACCACCATAAAATTGATGCTAAATCATGAGGTTTAAGCTAAATTTAATTGATTTTTAATGATTAATAGACCTTGTGAATTTGGTGATACTTTGATTGGTTGTTTTGATTAATTGTAGGTGAAGAAAAGACGAAAAGAAGAAAGCGTGGCCTAAGAAGTGTGGCTCAAAGAAGAAAAAGTGTGGCCAAGAAAAGAGAAAGTGTGGTGCAACAAAACCATGAAGCTCCCTCCAAAGCTCACTAAGTGAGCGCTACACTCACTCCCAGGAGACCAAGGCACAAAGCTCAGCTCACTTTGTGAGCTGAGCACAACACAAGGCCAAGAAATAAGGAAATGAGGAACCAAGCTCAGCTCACAAAGTAAGCATTATCGAGAGCGCTAGAGGAAAAATTCAAGGAAAATATTTTGCAAATGCATGCTCCAAGACTTGAACCCATGACCAAAGGGAAGAGGGGAGGCGTTACTCACATGGAAAAATAAGCCAAAATTGGCCAAATGCACTCCCCAAGGATCGAACCCCACACCTTGAGGAAGCAAGGAAGCAAGGCAACCAAGAAAAAGGGTAGCGCATGCTTCCCATAGGTTTCGAACCAAGGAGCCTTCCTTGGATGCACCAAAGCTCAGCTCACAAAGTGAGCTGAGCGCTACTCCTTGATGTAAGGAAGCACCTTGACACGGTCAAGGAAGCAAGGCACGCAACAAATTGACAAGGTCCATGGGCATCACACAACAAATTTAACACGGCCAGGAGCACAAGGAACGCGCATGACACGGTCCCTGGGCAGCACACAGCGCACAACATTTGGCACCAAGGCACCAATGCTCAGCTCACAAAGTGAGCTGAGCTCTCCCCTGATGCACCCCAAGACAGCAGCATGCTACCAATGCTTCCCCACACTAAGTGTCAAAGCTCAGCTCACTCCCCTGGAAGCATATTACCCTTGGGCTGAAAATTCAACCAAAAGTCCAATTAAATTCAAATCTTCACCAAATCAAAAGCCCATCCAAATTCCAATATCCAAGAATAGAAAGTGTATAAATAGGAGTTAGTTTGATGTAATAAGGGAGTTGAATTTTATTTTGAATTTTTCTTTGAACTTTCATTTTTCATTTTGAGCTTTTGTTTTTGAGTTGAGATTTCAGAGAACTTGGAAGGAGAATTGATCTCTCTTCTTCTTGGTTCTTGTTTGAGCACTCTTTTATTTTCTTGCTTTGGATCTTGGGTGGAGAATTGAAGAACTTCTGTTTCAATCTCACCTTGAGATCTTGTTTTAAATTTTCTGCATAATTGAATTCCAATTTCCATTTACTGCTTCTTCTTCTACAATTTCTGTAATTCACTTTTCTTCATTTCTCTTGCAATTGTTCTTGTTGGATCAAGGAAGGATTTGAGATCTAGAATTGTTATCTAGTCTCTTCCACTCCTGAGATCTTCAACCTCTTTTACTTTGCTGCAAATTAAGCACTGCTTTCCTACTTTTAAATTCTTCAAGTCATTTTACTTTTCTGTTAAGATTCACTTCACTGCACTTAGATTTTCTCTTTTATGTTTAATGCAATTTAGTTGTTCTTGTTCAGATTCTGCAATCCCAATTCCCAATTCCTTTTATGATTCAAGCAATTTACATTTCTTGCACTTTAAGCTTCAGCCATTTACATTTCTTGCAATCTAAGTTTCTGCAATTTATATTACTTGCATTTTAAGAATCTGCTTCTTTACTTTCCTGCTCTTTAATTTACTGCACTTTACCCCTCTCCCTTTATATCTCAAGCAATTTAGTTTCTGCAAAGCACAAATCACTCAACCAAACTTGATTCGCTTGACTAAATCAACCACTAAACTAAAATTGTTCAATCCTTCAATCCCTGTGGGATCGACCTCACTCTTGTGAGTTATTATTACTTGATGCGACCCGGTACACTTGCCGATGAGTTTGGGTGTTGGAATTCGTTTCCACAAAGAATCCCATCAAGTTTTTGGCGCCGTTGCCGGGGATTGATTAGATTGACAATGATTAAGTGAAGTGGAGATCTAGATCTAGCATTTTTATTTTCTGTTCTTTAACTTTTGATTAACCCACTAACTGTTTGAATTTTTGCTTAAGCTAACTACAATTTCATCATGGATTGAAGTGTTACTGTCCTTCTGGTTTTGTTTGATTTCTATGTCTTCTTTGCATGTCAGGGACAAGGAGAGCTATACCAACTTTTTGTGAACAAGACGAAAGAACCCTCAGGAGATTAAGAAGAGCTGAAAGAGGGAAAAACATTATTGGAGAAGAGGATTCGGAAGAAGAAGAGTTCCAAGATATGGAAGAACACTCAACAATTCCAACTAATCCACAAGGAGGAGTAACTAACAACAACAACAATCCACCACAGAGAAGAGTTTTGGCTTCCTACACATTTGCAAATCCTAGACATTGTGGGAGTAGCATTCTTACCCCAAATGTTAATGCAAATAACTTTGAACTAAAGCCACAACTCATCACATTGGTTCAAAACAATTGTTCTTATGGAGGAGGACCACTTGAAGATCCAAATCAACACTTGTCCACTTTCTTGAGAATTTCTGACACTGTCAAAACTAATGGAGTGCATCCTGATAGCTACAAGCTGCTGCTATTTCCATTCTCTCTCAGAGATAAAGCCACCCAATGGTTGGAATCTTTCCCAAGAGATAGCATCGACAATTGGGATGATCTAGTGAGCAAATTCCTTGCCAAATTCTACCCACCTCAAAGAGTTATTAGATTGAAGACTGAAGTACAAACATTCACACAAATGGAGGCTGAACCATTATATGAAGCATGGGAAAGGTACAAGGCTCTGATCTGGAAGTGTCCTCCTGGAATGTTCAATGAGTGAGATAGATTGCAGAATTTCTATGAAGGCTTAACACTGAAATCTCAAGAGGCCTTGGATCATTCGGCTGGAGGTTCTTTGCAACTCATGAAGACGGCAGAAGAAGCCCAAAATCTCATTGATATGGTAGCTAACAACCAGTATTTCTTTGCCCACCAAAGGCAACGCCAACCATCACAGAGGAAGGGAGTGATGGAGTTGGAAGGAGTGGACTCAATCCTAGCTCAAAACAAATTGATACAGCAGCAGATTCAACAACAATTTGAGCAAATGGCCAAGAGGATTGATAGCCTCCAAGTTGCATCAGTAAGCACCAACCAACTATCAACCATATGGGGAACAAATGAAGAAACTCAAGAGGAGCAATAGCAAGAGCAAGTCCAGTACATGCACAATCAAAATTCTGGGACAAATGAGGTTTATGGTGACACTTACAACCCTTCATGGAAGAACTACCCCAACCTCAGATGGGGAGACAACCACAATCAACCTCAACAACTATGGCAAAGGAACTCAAACCAAAACTCAAACCAAAACAGTTGGAAGAACACAAACCAAAACAACCAGCAGAATAATACCCAAAACACATACAGAAAACCACAAAATACTCACCCCAACACTAACCATCATCCATCCAATAACCAAGCCTCAAATCAAAACACTTACCCTCAACCCTCAACACCCCACCATCAACCAATCTCACAAGACTCTCAGAGAATTAACAACTTGGAGCTCTTAATGGAAAAGATGATGAAGCACCAGGAGATGACATTAAGAAACCAGGAAGCCTCCATGAAAGTATGGAAAGGCAAATTGGACAAATCTCCAAGCAACTTTCCATGGAAAAACCATTAAGTTCACTCCCAAGTGACACCATTCCTAATCCAAAGGAGGAATGCAAAGCAATTCAGCTAAGGAGTGGAAAGGTCTTGGTGAAGGATGAAGAAGCAACCAAGAAGTCAAAGAAAAATGAAAAGAAGCAAGATGGAAAAGAGGAAGCCAATGGTGATGGTGCAACAGCAAGCAAGCAAACTTCAAAGCGAGCTCAAGAAAAGGAGGAACAAACAAAAATTTCAAGAAAAGGGAAGGAAGTAATTGAAGAGCCAACCAAGGAACAAAAGCAGCAAGCAGAGAAGAACTTGGTACCTCCACTACCATATCCCCAAAGATTCAATAAGGAAGCAAAGGATCAACATTTTCATAAGTTCCTTGAGACTTTCAAGAAGTTGGAGATAAATATTCCCTTAGCTGAGGCACTGGAGTAAATGTCCCTATATGCCAAGTTCATGAAAGAGCTAATCAATAAGAAGAGAAGTTGGCAAGAAAAGGAGACTATCATGCTCACTGAAGAATGTAGAGCATTGATCCAGAAGGGACTTTCCCCTAAATTTGAAGATCCTGGGAGTTTCTTTCTATCTTGTGCCATTGGTAGTATGACCATCAATAAGGCACTGTGTGACTTGGGGGCCAGTATCAATCTGATGCCTTCCTCTCTAGTGAAAAAGTTGCACATAAAAGAAGTGAAACCAGTACAGATGTCTTTAGAATTGGTGGATAAATCAGTAGTATGCCCAAGGGGTGTAGTTGAGAATCTTCTAGTCAAAGTAGACAAATTTATTTTCCCTGCTGACTTTGTGATCTTGGATTCGGATGAGGATGATGGTGACTCCATGATACTGGGAAGGCCATTCTTGGCCACTGCTAGGGCCATCATAGACATAGAGAAAGGAGAGTTAACACTCAGACTACATGATGAAAGTGTCACCCTTAGTGTCTTCCAAGCAATAAAGTTCATCAATGAAAAAGAAGATGGCATGGAAACAACCAAGGAAGAACTGCAGAGGAAAGCAGGAATTGACAAAATGATCAGCAGCCACCTTCCAAAGCGAGAAGTAGACAATGCAGTGTGGCAAGAAGAAAAAGAACTTGTACAGAACAATAAAGAAGTGCAAGAAAGCATTGATGTGTTGGTCATTGAGAAGGAGAATCACAAAATAAAACCCACTTGCAAGCAGAAGGGATCAACACAAAGAGGGAAGAAGAATAAAAGCAAGACCAAAAAGGGGTGGAAGAATAAAAAAATCCCAACTGAAGGATTCTCCAAAGGTGACAAGGTGCAACTAATATATCAGCAGCTAGGAACTGAGGATCACTACACTGTTAACCAAGTACTCTCTCTTGAACATGTGGAAATTGAGCACCAAGGGACAAAGAAGAAGCTCACAGTCAGAGGGGACAAGCTGAGGCATCACAGTCATCAACCACCATAAAAGAAGGGTTCAATGTCAAGCTAGTGACAATAAAAGAGCGCTTGTTGGGAGGCAACCCAACCTGAGGTAGTATTCTTTTCATAGCTATTTTAATAAAAAGATTAATTAGCCTTATCCATATTGTAAGAAGCTAAGTTTGGTGTTGCACACCAAAATAATGTAAGGGAGAATGAAGGATTCTAAGTTTGGTGTTCCACAAAAATCCCATCATAAAACGCCTTCTCACTTTCTGCATAATGCTAGCTTCAAGCATTTAGATAAACTAGTTAACTATTTACTGTTTCATAGTTTTTAGTTTTATTACCTTTAGCATGGAAAAAGGATTTCACAAATAATTAAATTGTTGCATGAGAGACATTGGCAAGGAACTAAGTTGGGTGTTCACACACCAAAGTAAGTTCAAAAGCCCACAAATGAGCTTTGCATATTAACCATATACCTTAAGGGCTTGAGAAGCAAGCCACTTTTGAGAATTATGCAGGAAAATAGCCAACAAATTAAAGGACACTTGCATTATGACTTGGAAAGAGCAAACAAAAGGAAGAACGAAAAGCTGCAGACCAACAGGTTGTATCTATACTTGATCCCTGTTGTTATGTAATGAATTAATTCATAGATCCCTTTATAATGATCATTTAGTTGCAAGTAGAAATACATGCTTGAAAAAGTATCTGTATAATAATTGTCATCTCTCATTAACTTGAGTACTTTGTTTTGTTCCCTGCTTGTTTGAATAAAAGAGAGATATATTAATTAGAAAAGTAATTGTCTAATGTTGCAAAAGTTAGAATGAAAGTTAGTGGAGGTATGTGTTTGATTTAATTGTTAGCTCATAAAATAAATGCTGCAAAATGACTTGTTACTTAAAGCCTAAGCTAGTTTGCTGCTGTGATCTCTCAATTATTGAAAGTCCCTTGAAAATAAATCAAAACAAAGAAAAGAGAAAGAAGAAAAAGCCAAAGAAAGTGGTTAGGAAACAAACAATAAGGATAGACACCAATAGCTTGGACCCTAGGACATATGCCTGTGGTGTTTGTGTACTGGGATCTGCTTGGACAAGTAAGTTCTAAGGAGTATTGTAAAACTTGGCAACTTAGATCAACTGATTTGGGATTGCCAACTGAAAGTCCACAATAAAGAGCAACCTAGCTACAAAACATTTAATAATCCAAAGAGATACTGGGCATCAATGATCCTAGGAGGAAAAAAGTTGAGCCATGTGTCTGTGGTGAAGAAATGTTGAGTAAAATAAGGCCAAAGGTCACTGCAACATTTGACACCAAGTCTTCAATAAGAAATAAGCTCTGTAATGCAAAAGAAAGAGGAAAAACTAACAAGGGAATGAAAGCAAGGCAACCAAGAAAAAGGGTAGCGCATGCTTCCCATGGGTTTCGAACCAAGGACCCTTCCTTGGATGCACCAAAGCTCAGCTCACAAAGTGAGCTGAGCGCTACTCCTTGATGTAAGGAAGCACCTTGACACGGTCAAGGAAGCAAGGCACGCAACAAATTGACAAGGTCCATGGGCATCACACAACAAATTTGACATGGCCAGGAGCACAAGGAGCGCGCATGACACGGTCCCTGGGCAGCACACAGCGCACAACATTTGGCACCAAGGCTTTGTGAGCTGAGCTCTCCCCTGATGCACCCCAAGACAGCAGCACGCTACCAATGCTTTCCCACACTAAGTGTCAAAGCTCAGCTCACTTTGTGAGCTGAGCACTCCCCTGGAAGCATATTACCCATGGGCTGAAAATTCAACCAAAAGTCCAATTTAATTCAAATCTTCACCAAATCAAAAGCCCATCCAAATTCCAATATCCAAGAATAGAAAGTGTATAAATAGGAGTTAGTTTGATGTAATAAGGGAGTTGAATTTTATTTTGAATTTTTCTTTGAACTTTCATTTTTCATTTTGAGCTTTTGTTTTTGAGTTGAGATTTCAGAGAACTTGGAAGGAGAATTGATCTCTCTTCTTCTTGGTTCTTGTTTGAGTACTCTTTTATTTTCTTGCTTTGGATCTTGGGTGGAGAATTGAAGAACTTCTGTTTCAATCTCACCTTGAGATCTTGTTTTAAATTTTCTGCATAATTGAATTCCAATTTCCATTTACTGCTTCTTCTTCTATAATTTCTGCAATTCACTTTTCTTCATTTCTCTTGCAATTGTTCTTGTTGGATCAAGGAAGGATTTGAGATCTAGAATTGTTATCTAGTCTCTTCCACTCCTGAGATCTTCAACCTCTTTTACTTTGCTACAAATTAAGCACTGCTTTCCTGCTTTTAAATTCTTCAAGTCATTTTACTTTTCTGTTAAGATCCACTTCACTGCACTTAGATTTTCTCTTTTATGTTTAATGCAATTTAGTTGTTCTTGTTCAGATTCTGCAATCCCAATTCCCAATTCCTTTTATGATTCAAGCAATTTACATTTCTTGCACTTTAAGCTTCAGCTATTTACATTTCTTGCAATCTAAGTTTCTGTAATTTATATTACTTGCATTTTAAGAATCTGCTTCTTTACTTTTCTGCTCTTTAATTTACTGCACTTTACCCCTCTCCCTTTATATTTCAAGCAATTTAGTTTCTGCAAAGCACAAATCACTCAACCAAACTTGATTCGCTTGACTAAATCAACCACTAAACTAAAATTGTTCAATCCTTCAATCCCTGTGGGATCGACCTCACTCTTGTGAGTTATTATTACTTGATGCGACCCGGTACACTTGCCGGTGAGTTTGGGTGTTGGAATTCATTTCCACAAAAAATCCCATCAAGTCCTATGAAAAGTTTTCACTCAAATCAATTGGTGCCCTATAGATAAAATTCTTGAAAAACCTCATTATTTTGACTAAGCTTATTGTATATATATATTCGAAAATAAGAAAATGCAAGTAAAAATCCTAAAAACCTAGAATGGAATACAAAAGTGTTGAGATTAGAACTTGTCACCCAAAATCACCGACCGGTCAGACGACCTCCCCACACTTGAAGATTGCACCGTCCTCAGTGCATGCAAAGCAGAGCAAGGTGGATGGGTTGCCACAATTGATGAGCTCCGTCAAAAGATTGTGCAGATGACTTGTTTGTTGCTCCATTTAAAAGCATTTCCTTTTCCTCCTTTCTTGGTGGCCAACTGATAAACCCATATTTCATGAGTTATTTTGTGCTTAGTTTGAGTGATTTATTCAATCCTTCACCCACTTATTCATATTAATTGCATGGTTTTATTTTCCCTTCCTTATTAGGTGATATACGTGAAAAATATGTTTCCTAAGCTTTAAAATTAATTATTTTAATTACCTTTATTTCCATTCGATGCCGTGATTAGTGTGTTGAGTAGTTTCAGATTTTCTAAGACAGAATGACTTAAAGGATGGAAAAGGAAACGTACAAAAATGGAAGGAAAGTGCAAAATGGAGTTTTGAAGAAACTGGCATCCACGCGATCGCATGGACGACGTGATCGCGTGTCAGGAGCGAAGAAGCAGCGACGCGGCCGCATGACTGACGCGGCCGCGCGACTTGAGCATAGCGCATTCGATGCGGACGCGTGACCGACGCGACCGCGCCACAAGGAAAACTCCAGATGACGCGACCGCGTGACCCACGCGGACGCGTGACAGAGGCTACGTATAAGAATTTACAGAATACGCCCCCAGCGATATCTGAAGCCCTTTTGGCCCAGATCCAGGTACATAACACACAAACTAGAGGCTATAAAGTGGAGGAATGCATCCATTCAAAAGAGAACTCGCCAATATTTACTTCCCATGATTTAGATTTAGTCTTGAGAGAGGTTCTCTCCTCTCTCTCTTTGGATTTAGGACTTCTCTTAGTTTGTAAGAGTGACTCTCGATCCAGGTTTTACGTTTCTTTGTTTTAGCTTCCCTTTCACTTTTATTTATTCCAGCACTTGAGTTGATTATTTACGTTTATAATTGAATTTATGAATTATTCCATGTTACAGATTATTATTTGAATTAATGATATTTGAGGTATTTTCAGTTTATGATTGCTCTTTTTAATTTATGTTATCATTGTTTCCGATCTGAAGATATTTTATTCCAGCAATTTACTTTTTCCCCTTTTGGTCTTGGTTAAGAAATCAGTAACTCAACAGTTACCAATTCAGCATAATTGATAATCGTTATCTTGCTAATTGAACTGAACTTCAATAATCCCAACTTTTTCTTAGGAAATAAATAGGATTCGAAGGCCAAACTAATTAGTCCCTTGACTTTCCTTTGCTTTAGTAAAGGTCAACTAAGTGGAATCTAGATTCAACTTTCATCATTGTTGAGAGAGATAACTAAGTTGGACTTCCAATTTCTCTTACCTTGCCAAAAGTTTGCTTTACAGTATTTATTTATTTTAATTGCCATTTACTTTACTTGTCATTCAATTCACTTGCTTCTCACCTTCTAAACCCCGATTACGACCTTTATAGCCAATAATAAGAACATACTTCCTTGCAGTTCCTTGAGAAGACGACCCGAGATTTGAATACTCGGTTAACAATTTTTAAGGGGTTTGTTACTTGTGACAAACCAAAACTTTTGTAAGAAACGTTGATTGCTTGGTTTAGTAACTATACTTGCAACGAGAGTTTACTATAACTTCTAAACCATCAATCTTCAGTTCTTCAAAATGGCGCCGTTGCCGGGGCGCTGCTAACGTGTCCCTTATTATTGGTTATTGTAAATATTTTTCTTTTACGTGTATTTATTTCTGTTTTTCCTTTTTATTTTTCATTTGCTACCATGAATTCTCACCCCTCTCGCTTTGAGTTTGGTTCTAACTTTGTTGAAGGAAATAGAAGTTACAACAGGAATATGCATCAAGGTC
>NC_029794.2:86699014-86699828 GCF_000816755.2 Arachis ipaensis
TTATTGGTTATTGTAAATATTTTTCTTTTACGTGTATTTATTTCTGTTTTTCCTTTTTATTTTTCATTTGCTACCATGAATTCTCACCCCTCTCGTTTTGAGTTTGGTTCTAACTTTGTTGAAGGAAATAGAAGTTACAGTAGGAATATGCATCAAGGTCAGACCAATCAAGGATGGATGGAGCCAAGAGGATCTAATCAACCCTTTAAGCATCAACACCCTCCGAGATATCCTGGACAAAGACCATTCTACCGAGCATACCCAGCTGAAAGATATGGTGGACAACCTTGTAACTACCAATAAGCCCCACCCCGTGCATATAAACCATCCTTTTAACATAACCTCGAACCACCACACTCACAAGCTTCTGTTCACCATTCGCCACCATATGATCCTTCCTTACCCAGTACCAATCCAATCACTCCCAATCACCGCCACTTTCCTATGTATCATGTCCAAATCCGGCAACCCGAGAAGCAGAGGTTCGCCTAAAGGAAACAGTAAATTAACTTCAAACAACCATTCGACAACTGGAGCAAGCAGTAATTCAATGGGTTTCTAGGCGCTCAAATACACAAGGATCAGCCATAGCCCCATGTGAACAGTCTAACGAAGAGCGTAGCATGAAGGAGATACCAGAAACTCCAGTGGACAAGACAGAGAATGAATTCGTACTAGAACAAGTAGAAGAAGCTAACATTGTTCAAGAAGAAGAGTTGGTTGAAGATCTAGGAGATGCTGAACCTCCATGGGAATCCAGAACTGAGGAGAACTCCGTCAAGGACGCTACAGTTGATGCTAAGGAGGATATTGT
>NC_029794.2:86700013-86746967 GCF_000816755.2 Arachis ipaensis
GGTAGATTTCCCAATCTATGACTCAAGTGATGAGGAAGACATAGAAGACTTTGACCAGGACACAGATACACTTGTAGAACCTTGCAAGGATTGCAAGGAATTCACAGAAGAGCACAAGGGAGTAGAACTTACAGAACCACCGGAAACACCTATCCCAAGGCCATTACCACCTAATACAAGCTTCAAGTGGGTACAATCCTTAACCTATAACTTTACTTATTCACTTGAATATGGTTTGCTTGAAACAGATGGCCAGCTTAGAGCTCTTTGCGGCTTTAAGAGTAAAAGGGAAATGGCTCGTACTCAGAGTTGGTGCACAAGGTTCAATAAGGTTCCACGCTTCACCTCGAAGTACACGGATTGGTATCATGATCAATTGCATGGATCACAGAGAACGTTTGGTCACCATGGTGAGATTCTACTCTTTAAACCGCACGGATGGAGACATGTAGATCAAGATGGAGGCGGATTTAAAAGCAAGGCTTGGGATCCTGGAGTTTATTCTGACATTTGTCACCCCGGGAGCCTGACAATCTGTTTGAAGCTATTCTGAAGCTTTGCATGCCTAGTTTGGGATCCCGGAGGCTATTGCCATTCCAAGCACTGGTGGAAATTTTTGGACGAATTTAAACATAAGCCGTCATAGCAGGAAGCTCCTCCAATGTCCAACTTAAGGACTTTAACTAAATGTGCTAGGTGGGAGACAACCCACCATGGTATGGTCGCTTCTTTTTCAATTTAATTCTTGTTAATTGCTTTCATTTTTATTTTCTTTTCATTTTACTTTATTGAACCTGGAATCATGCATAGCATTCATATTAATCATTGCATTCTGCATTTATCTTACATATATAAAAAAAAGGATGCACGACGCGACCGCATGCCCCATGCGATCGCGTCATATTGCGAAAACACTATCCACGCGACCGCGTCACCTACGCGGCCGCGTGACCTGAAGATCGGCGTCAAGATCCAACGTCCAGAAAGTTAGGCTGGAATCATGCGGCCCTTGTGCGTTTTGCAAAAATTAGGCCCACGCGATCGCATGCCCCATGCGATCGCGTCACTTGCACAAAACCAATCCCACGCGACCGCGTGAGCGACGCGATCGCGTCGCATGGATTGCACAACACCCTCGAAGTAGATAGAGAGTTGCGCTAAAACAACAATTGAAGCGTGCGTCTAGCACAAATTCCAGCGACGCGATCGCGCGACCCACACGATCGCGTCACCCCCATTTTCACCCCCACCACGCGACCACGTGCCCTACGCGGCCGCGTGGATTTCAAAATATAACCCCCCCAGGTCACGCGAAACCCTATCCTCGCGCCCCACCCCTTCACTCTCAACCCACCCACCACCGCCAGCCACCGTACCAACCACCGGATGCCACCATCACCACCACCCAACCACCTTCCTGCCTACTCTCTTTATTCCGCCTTCCAGGTTCCGCAACACGCAATCCCTTTTATCCGTTCGTAGTTCTTCTTATTTTTTTTTCGTTTCTGTTCATAATTAGGATAGATAGTCTTGCATGTTGTAGTGGATTTTAGGTTGTTAGGTAGCCTAGGCTGTGGTTACTGGCTCTAGATCTGTTTATTTGCACTGTTCTTGCTTCTGTTTTATCATATTTGCAAATCTGCTGTTGCTGTAATCTTGTTCATATGCTGTATTTCTTGTATATTGCTGCTCTTTACATTGAATTTTCATGTTTATATTATATATATGTACCTGCAGCTTGACTCCTTAATTCATATGAACTGCTTTGATTGCTGTTTATTTTCCGGGATAATCCAATTTTAGCCGGAATGCTGCCCAAATTTCTATAAAAATGTTTTCATTCATATCTCGGTTTGGCAATTTGAACTCTGTTTTCCACTGCTTTAACCAAACCATTTCATAATTGCCAGGGCATTCTTTCTTATCCTTTTTGATTTCCTAGTTTATAAACTGCATTTGTGATGTTTTGATTCCAATTTTTGCTTTCTTTATATCTATTTGAATCAGCATCTACTTCTTTTTCTTGTTTGGTTATGAGTCACTATAGTTCCTACCTAGGAATCCTTGTTACATGGAATATTTTCTTTATGCCACTTACCTTAACCCACTTTTTACTGACTCACCAATTTTAATTTACTGACTTCTTTTTCAAATTCTCACCATACTAACCTTTTAAAATATCTTTTCTGACTTTTCACTTTCCTCTAACTTTCTAACCATGGCATAATGACAATTTTTCTATTTAACTTGAATTCTGATACATTTTGGATTGTAACTTCTTCCTTTCGAACTTTTAAACTACTATACAATCCTTAATGCACATTTACGTAACTCATTTACCTCATTCAAATTCTCCCATGCCACTTTGTGTTTTCTTTGCCTATATGCCTACTTGCTTTTCTATTTTTATATATCCTGGTTTTCTATTTTTCAGGATGTCTGCCTCTCAGAGGAAAGGAAAGGGCAAAGCTACTGGAAAGCGCAAAAGAGGAGATTCATCCTAGTCCATCATTGACCTAATGCATGATTCCTCATGGCGGGAGAAGAACTTTACACAGCAGGAAAAAGCTGACCAGCTGCTCCCTGCACATGATTCAATAAAATTTGCAAACCGATACTGTGAGCTGAAGTATCCGGCATTTGCAAACTCCAGGAATCTATACCTGGAGAGAACTCTGAGGATTCCAGAAGCACTCCAGCAGTACACCACTGAGCAAATCAAGCAAAGAGGCTGGTTCTTTCTGGAGAGAGCACTGACAGAGGTCAATGCATCTTGGGTCAGGGAATTCTACTGCAACTACTACATCACCACCCTCGATGCAGTGAACTTGAGAGAAAAGCAGATTCTGGTCACTGAGGAGGCCATAGAGGACATTCTCCGGCTCCCATCCAAGTCCGATCAGCCTGATGGTTATAAAAAGGCTGAGGAGGACATGCTTCTGATGCGGTTTGATTGGGATGCTGTGAAGGCACGGATAGCTCTCGACCCGACGGTTCCTTGGGAGATGGGTCAGGAGACCACCATGCCTAGAGGGATCAAGAGGGCGTACTTAAATGATGAGGCTCGGTTATGGCACCAGATCTTGAGCAACTATGTGATGCCGAGTACTCATGAGACGGAGATCCCAGCTGCTATGATCACCCTCCTATGGTGTGTGATGGAGGGTAAGGACCTTTATCTGCTACGCTTTATCCGGCATTATATGGCCAGGGTCCACGTCCGAGGCACCCTCCCTTTTCCGTATTTGGTTACACAGCTAGGCCGTCGAGCTGACGTGCCATGGAAGGATGCTGATGAGAGACCACCAGCGGCGGACTGCAGGAAGATCATTCCTCACAGCAGGAACTTCCTAGCTTTGGGCTACAGACCACCACCCTTCACTGCTACTGATGAGACAGCCCCACCGTCTGCTAGATCCTCTTCATCCACGGCTACCCCTGCTGCCCCTGCTGCGACCACTGCACCTCCACCTGCCTCTGAGCCCGTATACCGCCTCGTGCACCGCCTATTCCGACAGCTTGATTAGATGGAGCGCCGTAACCAGCACCGGTATGAGAGACGCTATTCGCATCTGAAGCTGATGATCTGACAGGGTGGTGACATCCCCTCCGAGCCCGACACACCATCAGAGCCATCAGAGGAGGAGGAGGATGAGCCCCAAGAGGAGACCCATCCGCAGGCAGGCACAGAGCAGGCTGCACCACATCAGGAGGTTACGCATCAGATCGAGGCTGCAGATCTGGAGATCCCGATCCAGTCAGCACTGCCTCTACAGCAGCCAGACGCTCAGCCCACCACCGCCACAAAGCCTCCAGCTACCATCCCTACCAGTGATGACACCCTTTCACACCCGGCTTGACTGAGCATCAGGGACGATACTTCATTTTAAGTGTGGGGAGGTCCCCATCTCTGGCGTTTTATTTTGGTGAACCACTATAGCTCTTTTTTCTTTTATTTTGGATATTTTTCTGTATTTTTCTTTTTACTGTTATTTTCTGAGTACTTATACATTGCTACTTTTATGTATTTTTACTCTATTTCCGCATTTTGCATTTTTAGTTCATATTTTTAGTTATTTAGTTTAGTTTGCAATTCTGACTTATTAGTGGATTAATTAGTATAGTTTACCCTTTTTAGCATAAGATAGCATAGTTTAAATTGAAAAATATAAAAAGGAAGAAAGCTAGGAAATTGAACATAACAGATTTAAATCCATAAACCTTGTATATATAGCATTACATCATATAGTTAAGTTGACAACATTTCATCAAGGAGGAATATTAAAACTTTAAAGGCTACCCTAAATAAATTTTTTTATGAGAATAATGGGAATTTTTAACTAAACCTGCATAACATATATGAATGATATATGATGCTTGAGTTAGAGAACACACAGCCTGTGAGTCTTGAGCTTAATTGTATGGTTGCATTCAAACCATAATTTCATTCCTGTGTGTTTCGCTTCATTTTATTCTGATGTTCTTTACTTTGCTTTAATCTATATGTCCAATTATAGAATATAGAATATAGATACATACCAAAAGAATGATTGAGGCCATCATTTGATTTTAGCTCACTTACCCCAAAATAACCTACCTTTCACATCACCCTTGTTAGCCCCCTTGAGCCTTTAAAATCCCTTTTATTCTATTTAGCCACACTACTAGCCTTAAGTAGAAAAATAAAATAAAATCCCAAGTTGAATCCTTGGTTAGCTTAAGATAGAAAATTATGAATAGATTAAAATGTGGGAAACCTATTGGGAACATGGATGATAGAAACAAAAGGTAGAAAAGTTGAAAGAAATAAAATAACTCAGAAAATTTGGGAAGCATACTCATGAGAAATCAAAGTGATTCAATTACCATGTGCATTAAAAAAAAAGGGTTATTTTTTAGCATTTAATAAAAAGGGATACAAAAGGATTCCTCAATGCAAAATAAAAGCAATGCACATGGGATAAAAAAATAAAATTGACACATGAGCATGTAACAACAAGTGGAATAATATGGGAAAATTGGTAAAGAAGTTTTGTTCTACTAAATATGTATGTTAGGTGAGATCTTAGTCTAATTAAGGATTCACTTATTAGCTCACTTAGCCTTATATATATATCCTTACCTTTACCTTGGCCCCATTACAACCTTAATTAAAGACCTCATGACTTTTGGTATGACTGTACTCTATAATTATTGATTGGTTAGATGAAGAACAAAGTTATAGAAAGTAAGAATAAAAAGAAAAGTAGAGTGAATAAACCCAATAAACACTGAGTGACTAGAGGGTAAACACAAATTCCAGTGAGGGTTCAATAGCTCATCAGTTTAAGTGTGGAGAGGTTGATAAACCCATATTTCATGAGTTATTTTGTGCTTAGTTTGAGTGATTTATTTAATCCTTCACCCACTTATTCATATTAATTGCATGGTTTTACTTTCCCTTCCTTATTAGGTGATGTACGTGAAAAATATGTTTCCTAAGCTTTAAAATTAATTATTTTAATTACCTTTATTTTCATTCGATGCCGTGATTAGTGTGTTGAGTAGTTTCATATTTTCTAAGACAGAATGACTTAAAGGATGGAAAAGGAAACGTACAAAAATGGAAGGAAAGTGCGAAACGGAGTTTTGAAGAAACTGGCATCCACGCGATCGCATGGACGACGCGATCGCGTGTCAGGAGCGAAGAAGCAGCGACGTGGCCGCATGACTGACGCGGCCGCGCGACTTGAGCATAGCGCATTCGATGCGGACGCGTGACCGACCCAACCGCGCCACAAGGAAAGCTCCAGATGACGTGACCGCGTGACCCACACGGATGCCTGACAGAGGCCACGTATAAGAATTTACAGAATACGCCCCCAGCAATTTTTGAAGCCCTTTTGGCCCAGATCCAGGTACAGAACACACAGACTAGAGGCTATAAAGTGGGGGAATGCATCCATTCAAAAGAGAGCTCGCCAATTTTTACTTCCCATGATTTAGATTTAGTCTTGAGAGAGGTTCTCTCCTCTCTCTCTTAGGATTTAGGACTTCTCTTAGTTTGTAAGAGTGACTCTCGATCCAGGTTTTACGTTTTTTTGTTTTAGCTTTCCTTTCACTTTTATTTATTCCAGCACTTGAGTTGATTATTAACTTTTATAATTGAATTTATGAATTATTCCATGTTACAGATTATTATTTGAATTAATGATATTTGAGGTATTTTCAGTTTATGATTGCTCTTTTTAATTTATGTTATCATTGTTTCCGATCTGAAGATATTTTATTCTAGCAATTTACTTTTTTTCCTTTTGGTCTTGGTTAAGAAATCAGTAACTCAACAGTTACCAACTCAGCATAATTGATAATCGTTATCTTGCTAATTGAACTGAACTTCAATAATCCCAACTTTTTCTTAGGAAATAAATAGGATTCGAAGGCCAAACTAATTAGTCCCTTGACTTTCCTTTGCTTTAGTAAAGGTCAACTAAGTGGAATCTAGATTCAACTTTCATCATTGTTGAGAGAGATAACTAAGTTGGTCTTCCAATTTCTCTTACCTTGCCAAAAGTTTGCTTTACAGTATTTATTTATTTTAATTGCCATTTACTTTACTTGTCATTCAATTCACTTGCTTCTCACCTTCTAAACCCCGATTACGACCTTTATAGCCAATAATAAGAACATACTTCCTTGCAGTTCCTTGAGAAGACGACCCGAGGTTTGAATACTCGGTTAACAATTTTTAAGGGGTTTGTTACTTGTGACAAACCAAAACTTTTGTAAGAAAGGTTGATTGCTTGGTTTAGTAACTATACTTGCAACGAGAGTTTACTATAACTTCTAAACCATCAATCTTCAGTTCTTCACCAACCTAAAAGTAGGGAAAAAGAAAGAAAATTAAGCCTACAACAAAGATATTAACGTAAATAGAACATAGGCGGGGACTAATGCCAAGTAAGAGTAGGGTTCTCATTACATGTTAGCTACTCATGTAAGTAAAAAAGCAATGTAGGCAAAGGGCATATCAATTAATACTTAATACAAGAATAAAATCGAAGCATAAAGAGCATAGTGAGCATCAAGTTCAAATAAGAATTGACACAAACAAGATTAGTGATAAGCAGGAGAGCATCAGGTCCCATCCTAACTCAATGATAATGAAGCACAAGAACAAAGAATAATGAGTTAGGAAAGACTAAAGTACTAATCCCGTGTGTAGAACAAATATGACCATTAATGTTAAACAAGTCACGAAACACCAAAATAATGCAAGAAATTCTCAACAATTGAGTAAGAAAGTTCAACACCATTATTAAAATAAGAAATTCGAAATAAAATAAAGTAAAAACACGCTATAAAAACAAAATGAAAATGCAAAGAAGAGAAGTATACGAATGCGATAAACAAAAGAAAATGGAAGAAGGGAAAAAAACTCTTTTTTTTTTACCGGTGCAGACGCGTCATGCACGCTTACGCGCCGATGTGCATTTCGGCCGAAGGGCGCGTACGCGCCAGGTGCGCGCACGCACGGGTTAGGTTGGGCGCAGGGCACAATGTCAGCTCAGAATTGGCCCAACTCTCTGGAAAATGTACCAGGAGGGCAGGTGGCGCCATCGGCGCGCGCACGCACAGCGTGCGTTCGCGTGCATTGCGCAATTAACATGATGGACGCGTACGCGCCAGGTGTGCGTACGCGCGGGTTGGTTTGTGCCTTAGGCCCAATATTCGCACAGTGCAGGCCTAACTCTCGGGTTTTTGGCTGGGGGTGAAATTTTTGCATCCGCACGTACGCGCCATGTACACGTGCGCGCGGATGGTCGAAAATGCTTGGGCGCGCATACGCGCCAGGTCCGCGCACGCACGGTTGGTGCTCTATTTTTCAAAATTTTTCTATATTTTTGCACCAATCCAAGCATTCCAAACCTCCAAACAGCTACCAAAACAGCCTAAAACCTTATTTAACCTACTAAACTACCAAATAAACTCAACAAACAAACAAAAACATGAAATTAAACTAATTTTTTACTAATATTTACAAATGAGAAAATGAAAAGATATTACCATGATAGGGTGTCTCCCACCTAGCACTTTTGTTTATTGTCCTTAAGTTGGACTTATGGGGAGCTCCATCAAGGTGGCTTGTGCTTGAGTTCATCTTGGAACTCCCACCAATGCTTGGTTCTCCATTGTGCCTCAAGATTCCTTATTAGTTGCACCAAGTGTTGATGGAGTTCTTCACAAGCTTGGGGCTCCCAAAATTGATCCTTTTCTTGTAATCCGTGGTCCTACAATTTGTTTCTACACCCGTCTTGAAGTTGACTATCATTACTAGCCCATCTGGGTGGTGAACAAGGTGAATTCTCAATAAAGTGGCCAACAATCCTCCTAGACCCTTCTAGTTGAGCACTACTCCAACCTTTATATCTCATATTTGATGCATCAACCATAATGAGCATTGATTTACAACGCTAACCACGAAACATCTTTCTTTTGCGCTTCATCCCATAAAGCATCCTAAGTTGACCATCCGTTTCAAGCAAGCCATACTCAAGTGGGACAATAAAGCTAATAGAAATGAATTTTACCCAATCAAGTGAAAGAGTAGATGACAACCTAGGTAAAGAAGCTTCTAAGGATCTTGACAAAGCGTATTCAATTCCCATCCTCCTTTTTCTAAGGATCTCCACCTCCTCACAAGATTTCCTAATCTCAATCCTTTGTTTAACAATTTTATCTAAGCCTTCTCCCTTACTCAAATCATAAATGGGAGGGTGAGAAAAATTTACCTCCACAACGCTTTCAAATCCAACGGGAGACGGTTCTTCATGCTCAAAGGATTCTTCACCACTAAGGTTTGATGCTTGATCTTTATCACCAAGGGAACCCAATTCTTGCTCTATCCCATCCAATTCTTCATATGGAATATGCATTGGAAGGTGTGCACTTTCCTCCTTAGCATCCAATTCAATCTTCTTGGAGGGGTTTTTATCAATTCTATGTTCCCATGGAGGTTCCGCAACTCCTAGGTCTTCAACCACTTCTTCCTCTTCTTCAGCAATTGTAGCTTCCTCCACTTGTTCCAATACAAAGCAACTTCCCTCATTTTCCACTAATCTCTCCTTCATGTTATGCTCTTTATTTGATTCTCCACATGTAGCCATAGGATTTCCTTGAGTGTTCAAGCATTAGGATGCTAACCGGTTCACCACCTCATCCAAGGCGGCCGTGAATTGTTTTATATCCCTCTTCATCTCCTCTTGTCCTTGAACAAGAACATTAAGGATGTCATCCATTGGAGGTTGGGGTGAATGGAAGGGTTCATCAATTTGGAGGAAGGATTCATAGTAGGAAGGTGGTTCTTCTTGGTAAAGTTGTGGTGGTTCAATGTTTTCCATTCTTTCCACTTGTTGCACAACACACTCCATGGTTACTTGAAATTGATCCAAGGCTTCCTTGAGACGATCCCTTGGCCCTTGTTCCTCTTCATGAGTAGGATCATATGGCTCTTGGATGGATGGACATGAATATTATTCCATGGGAGGTTGTGGTGGAAAGTAGTATTCATCTTGTGATTGAAAATTTGTATACATTGGAGGTGGTTCATCTTGGTAATAGCATGGAGGGGGTGGCTCTTGAAAACATTGATGTTGGGATGGTGGTGGCTCTATATGTGGTTCATATGGCTTATATGGTTGTTGGTAGGATGGATATGGATTAGGGTCATATGGAGATGGCTGGTGAAGAGTGGCTTGTGAGTATAGTTGAGGGTTATGTTGAGGGTATGGCTCATAGGCATATGGTGGTGATTCTTGAAAGTCACAAGGATGCTCACCATAGCCATTTGATTGATATGCATCATAGAATGGCTCTTGTTCATAGTGCATTGGTGGAGGTTGTTGCCATAAAGATTGGTCACATGCATATGGCTCCTCCCACCTTTGGTTGTCCCATCCTTGATACACATCCTCATTGTAGCCCTCATTTCCTACAACATAATGAGAACCAAACTCATAGCCAAAGTGAAAATTCATGAGAGCAAGAGAAAAAATGAAAATAAAATCAAATAAGAAACAAAGAAAACTAAATCCTAAAACTATCAAGAGCTAACAAAAGCAAACATATTCACAATATTCACATATGTACAATAACCAATAACATAACACCATTGCAATTCCCTGACAACGGCACCATTTTGATGATTGGAGGACTTTTGTATGGTTTACAATTCTCTAATAAATTCTCGTTGTAAGTATAGTTTCTAAACCAACAAAGAATCCTTTCATGCAAAAGATTATTTCTCACAAGTAACAAACCCCTAAAATTATAAACCGAAGTATTTAAACCTCGGGTCGTTCTCCCTAGGAATTGCAACAAAGTATCTTGTTATTGGTTATGAGGTATGTTTTGGGGTTTTTGGATAAGAAACAAGAGAAGTAAATGACAATGAAAAATAAACTAACAACTAAAAAGGCCTTGGCAAGGGTTGGTGGTCAAGGATCTCTATCCTAATCACTAACCACAACATGAGAATTGGCAAGGATCAACCCCATTAAGTCATCCTCTAACTAGTAGTAAAGGAAAGTCAAATGAGCTATGTCAATCCAAGTCCATAAGTCCTAGTTCTCCACCAATTCAACTAGTGAGATCTAGAGTTAATGGCTCCCAATCGTCAATCAGTTGGACATTAGTAACTCAAGAGTTCCTAAGTTACCTTCCCAAGCCAAGAGCATAAAATTTTACTCTAACATCCTTCCAAGCATTTCATCAAACACTTGGAAGGCATAAAAGGAAAGCATAGTAAAATTACAAGGAAAGTAAATCTACACTACTCAATTGCAGGGAATTAAACAACAACAAATCAAATGAACAATAAAGGAACATGAATCATAAATTGCATTAAAATGAAAATAGAAGAAACAAAAATGCCTCAACATAAAAGTAGAGATTCACAAGAATTAAAATACAAAACTAGAGAGAAGAGAAGAAGAGGAACAAGAATTGATAAAAAAAAAGTAAATCTAAGCATGAAATTAATCTAGATCTAAGAAATTCTAATCTAGATCTAACCTAATCCTAATCCTAGAGAGAAGTGAGAGCTTCTTTCTCTAAAAACTAACTTTTCCTCCAAAACTACTCTAAACTAAACTAATGATCAAAAGTATCTAAAGTGTGTTAATTCCCCTTCAATCCTTGGCTTAAATAGCATCAGAAATGAGTTGGATTGGGCCCACAAGGCTTCTAAAATCGCTGGCCATGAGTTGCATTAAGTGAATCATGTGCACCCATCGGCGTGTACGCGTACCGTGCGCGTGCGTGCCCCTATGCGAAATGCAACCATGGCAAATTTGACATCATTTCGAAGCCTCGGATGTTATCTTTCCAACACAACTAAAACCACATCATTTGGACCTCTGTAGCTCATGTTATGGTCGATTAAGTGTGAAGAGGTCGGCTTGACAGTTTTTGCGATTCCTTCATTTCTTCATGAGTTCTCCATTTTTACATGCTTTTCCTTCATTTCCTTGATCCAATATTTGCCTCCTAAATCTAAAATCACTTAAAAAGCATATCAAGGCATCTAATGGAATCAAGGTGAATTAGATTTAGCTATTTTAAGTCCTAGAAAGCATGTTTTCACTCTTAATCACATTTAAAGGAGAATTTACAAAACCATGCTATTTCATTGAATAAATGTGGGAAAAGGTTATCAAAATGCTCTAAATTCAACACAAGATAAACCCTCCGAATGGGGTTTATCACTATTCAAGAAGTACTCCGAGTCCCACCCATAACGGATGAGGTAGATAGTTACCAAGAGGCCCTCCGCCAGCATGATGAGTTCAATTCCACATTTGATTGGAACGCTATGCACGGGTTTATTGCCTATCCAGATACATTTTGGACCCGAGGGCACCTCAGGCCTTGACATAAGGGCATTCTTGCGTGTTATCTGACTGTAGAGGCTCGAGCATGGACCCAAATCTTGTCCCATTACGTGTTTCCCAGCACTCACGAGACCTTGATCACCGCAGACCTAGCCTTGCTAGTTTGGTGTATACTCACAGAGCGGCCGGTTAACATTGCTCGCCTCATCCACTAAGCCATGGGTCGTGTTCATGCCAATGGTAACCTATCTTTCCCAGCCTTGGTGACGGAGTTAGTTGCTACTGTTGATGTTCCCCGGGAGGCTAAAGATCGGAAGCGATGATTCCGGTAGAGGGCGACGTCGTCCCAACTGAAAAATACCTCAAGCCTCCGACGGAACACAAAACCCTTGATATAGCTTCCCCCTCGGTTATCCCTACCACTTCTTCTACATCACAAGGATCTTCCTACCAACGGCTTGAAGACCTCCAGAAGAAGACAGATAGATATGAACGGCGGAAGCAATGCCGGTATGCTTACATCAAGAAGCTTCTGAGTTGTGTGACTCCTTCTATGGAGGAATCGGAGATCTCCACATCCACCTCGAACTTAAGTGAAGAGAGAATTTGCGAACGGGATAGTGGAAGTTCTAAGCCCGACCACCCCTTGCACCTTGCTAGTAGCACGGAGGACCGTGCTAATTCTTAAGTGTGGGGAGGTTGTTCGATCGATCTCCGTGGGTAATAATCTCCTCTTTTCAACATCTATGGACTTTAGTTCTTGTTTATTGTTTTGTTAATTAGGACATCTTGCATGTTTAGTTAGTTTTTCTTGATAGGACTACTTGGTTATGGTGATGACTTCTTTCCCAAAAAACTGTATTTTCAGGGTACCCGACCAATTTTGAAAAATTTTTTTCTTAAGATAACTTGCTTGAAGAATGTATTTTGGAACATGGTGTTTGAGCTGAGAATACAAGCGTGTGAGTTTTGAGCCTTATTGTGTGGTTATACCTTCTATCCACTTATTCCCATTCTTGTGTGCCTTACTCTTTCTCTATGATTGCAATCCTTGCTTTGTCTGATTCTATATATCCATTATTTTGTGTATGGATGCATTTACATGATTGAGGCCATCATTTCAATAGTCACTTTTCCCAAATAGCCTTAACCCTTTTATCTACCGTTGCTAACCAGTTTTGAGCCCATGATAAACCCTTTTGTTCTTAATTTGAGCACATCAACACTCCTAGGCAAAAAACAATGAACGTCCCTGGATTTGGATCCTTAATTAGCTTAGGTGAGTGAGAATGTGTATCATTCAATTGGGAGGGTCTACCTGGGAACTTGGGTAGATGTAAAGGTATGTCTTTATATTTGTAATTGAAAATTAGGGGAATTGGGAACATACTCATGTATTGAATGATTGAACCATATGCATTGGAATTTTTGTACATGAAACCCCAAAAAAGGGGACAAGCAGAAAAAAAAATGTATATGTATATGAAAATGAAGGAAAAAGAACGTAAAGAAAAAGAAGTAGAAAAATAAAAGAAACAAAAATATGAAAAAAAAGAAAGCAATAAAAAGGGGACAAAAATGCCTCAAGGTAAAGTAACAATAATAATGCATATGGAATGTGAACTAAAGAGAATGCATGAGTATATAAAAAAGTGGAAACCATGGGTAGTTAGGTATTGTATTAGAATTATATAGGTTGTTTTATGTGTTTGGTGAAATCTTAGGTTAACCAAAGATTCAAATTTTAAGCTCACTTGACCATATACATCCCTACCTTTACCCTAGCCCCATTACAACCTATGAACAAGACCTCATGATACTTGTATGCATGCATTGAATAACTGTTGATTGTTAGATGAAAGACAAATCTTGGAAAGCATGATTAGGGGAGGATTGAGTGACGAACCCTATACACTTGAGCGAATAGAGCGGATACTCTTCCGGTGAGGGTTCGATGCTCAACTCCTTGTTCCTGGCCTTCACAAGCATTCGGCTCGCAAGTTATATGCACTTCATTTTGATGTTCAAATTGGTAGGATTCATGGACTGTATGTCACCTTAGCCCTATATGCTCATGTGTGTTCTTGGAGGATAGATTTACCCTTGACCAAGTAGGTAGATACCTTTACATTAGTTGCATGCATTCATTTAGGTAATTTGCACTTCATGAACCCTTTCTTCCCATGATCTTTGGTCTTTTTATTTTTTTTAGCATGAGGACATGCTTGGTTTAAGTGTGGGGAGGTTTGATAAACCCCAATTTTGTGGTTTATATTGTGTTGAATTTGGGGGATTTTGTCAATATCTTCCACACTTATTCACATAAATTGCATGGTTTTATGTTCTCTTCCTAATATTGCTTCATGATAGAAAACATGCTTCTTTTGCCTTAAAATTGCCATATTTTGATCCTCTTTTATTACCATTCGATACTGTGATATATTTGTTGAGTGATTTCAGAGTTTACAGGGCAAGAATGGCCTAGAAGAGAGAAAGAAAGCATGCACAAGTGGAAGGAACATGAAGAATTGGATTTTAGGAAATCAGCTGCGACGCGCACGCGCACCTCACGCGCACGCGTGGGTGCAGGAAGCTGGATATGGCGCGCGAAGAATGGTGCATCCGCGTGGATTGGCGAAATCTCCATCGACGCGCATGCGTGCTTGGCGCGTACGCGTGGATCGCGAAATTCAGGCGACGTGCACGCGTACATGACGCGTACGCGTGACGAGCAGCACATGACCTCATTAAAGAAATCATGCCTGGCAATTTCTGAGGCTCAGTATGCCCAAATTCAAGCTGATTCTGCATGGAAAAGACACAGGAACTCAAGGGGGAAAGGGGGGATCATCCATTACACACTTAGATATAATTTTTTGCTAGTTTTTGGTTCTTGTTCTTCTAGAGAGAGAAACACTTATTCCTCTCTAGATCTAGTTTGATTTTGATCTCCCATTGCTGAATTTCTGAATTGGATTTTTTTAACTGCTAGTTATGATTACTTAATTTGAATTCCCTAGTATAATTTTGCTTAGATCTTGTGTTGAGTTATGTTATCTTGTTATTTTCCAATTTTTCACTCATGTTATGAATATTGTAGATCTTGAATTCTATGAGTACATTGACATTTTCTATGCTTATTAGTGTTAATTGAGTTGTTCTTTATGGATAATTGTTAGTGGGTCCTTATAATTTCCAATTTAATTGCAATTTGAGTATGTCTTTTGTTAATGCCTACCATGTGTTTGATGAAATGTTTCCTTTGATTATGGAGTAGTTTTCTTTACTCTTGGCCTAGGTTAAGGGAATTGGGTAAACTGAAGTCATTAGTTCTAATTGGTTTGGTGATTTGAGAACCCTTAGTGGTCAAGTTGATAACCATTGACACTAGCCTACTACTAAGTCAATTAGTAGCTAGGTTAGGGCTTATGGATTGATGTTGATCAAGCTATTTGACATACTTCAAGTGTAGAAGTAAACAAATGGGCTTGGTTCCTCACAATTGTCAAGATTTGGTTATTAGACAAGGATAGTGATCCCAATTCCTATGCCTAGCCAAGAGTTACTTTTATTATTCATATTTGAAACTAAAAATCCCAATTGCTTAATCCTAGTTATAGTTACTTATTAGTTTTAGAGTAGAATCATTTTGAATGTTCTCTTATTAGTTTTAAATTACTCATGCCTTGCTTTAGTTATTTGATTTAGTTTCTTGCTTGTCAAGTCTATTAGTTAATTTCTTGATCATGACTTCCAACCCCGAAATTCTAACCAATGTTGATACACATGTTTGCCCATTCCTTGTGAGATGACCTGAGATTTGAATACTTCGGTTATTTTTATTGGGGTTAAACTTTGTGACAACCAAATCCTTAAAATTTGATTCCAGGATCATTTGTCGGTTGAGGGCTATACTTGCAACACGAATATTTTGTGAAATTCTTTACCGACGATAGTCCACGCTATCAAACACCAATCCATATTAGAACATATACTGCACCTCATGATAAATTGTCTTTACAAAAATCTTTGACTACACCAAATTCAAAATTCTGATCATTATAATATCAATTCATAGGAAGATTCTTAGTCTAAAATATCAGCATCAAGTTTATATACCATACAATCCATGGGGCAACCATATAATCTTGCTGACTCTAAGATATGTCTTAAGTTGATCCTCTATTTGGTTCTTACTCATATGAGGATTTCTGTTCTTGTTCAAGAGACACTCTTCAGTGGTAAGGTAAGTACCTGAAGCAAGAAAAGGTTTCTGAAGTTAAAAGAAGAACTTATAAATTTTGTAAGCCATATAGCTGCAGAGCATTATATTCAAGCACATTTCATTTGATCTCAGAGCATATAGAAACGAAAGAGTAAACTTAAACCACAAGTTGATGAACATAAGGTGGGTTTATGTATGTGTTTATGTTGCATTCAAAAGATGTGTGTTTATCAACTTAGTTATAGAGGTCCCTATAGTTGTAGAAAAGTGATTCAACTTAGTTTTTAAACAAGCATACCTAAATTTTCAATCTTTACTAATGGATCAAAATTTCATAATTTAAAACACCAGTCTTCATCAAATTGGCCAATTTTATTTAGTTGCTTTCATAGTAAGCTATTATTCTTTCTGGAACAGAAGAAGAAGAAGAAAGAAAAAATTGAACAAAAGGGTTAAGAGTATAAAGAACTAGCCAGAGACTCTTCTATTGAGTGGTCTCCGAAGCCATCATCACCTTGTTGTGTATGGTAGCTGCTCCTCCATCAAACATGTGATACTTTAAACAAAGTATTAAAAATCTAATCCAACTTTTAATACTTTAAAAAAAGCAAAATGCAAATACTTTAAATAGCTTTACTTTTATCATACCTTGGCCGAATATAAAACAATTAATTTACCTCATAAAGAGGTTGTGGCATTGAGAGTGTTTCAGATATCAATAACAAATCGATACTTGACATCTGCTTTTGCGAGGCACTCCATTACTGTGTTTACATAATCCATTGCAATAACTTCAATTTCAGGTTTCACGTTATGTTTAGTAGCAAAATCAATAATTTCTTGTGTCTCCTTCATCCCTCCAATACTACTACCAGCTATCATCTTTCTTCCTTCAAATGCCAAACAATAATAATTAATCCTCTATTAAATGACATGTTTAAATTGGTTATTATTTTTTTCTAACCTAGTCTTACCCGTACAAAGAGAAAACATTGGCAACTCCAGAGGATTTTCGGGTAAACCAACCATCACAAGTTTTCCATTAGGCTTCAATAGAGCCAGCAATGGAGCCAAAGGATGCACTGCAGAAACTGAGTCAACAATACCATCCAAGCTATACATTGCAGCCTAGAAAGTGAAACTTGTTAAAAATGAATTAAACTACATAATATTTTTTATAAAAATAAATTCCTACACATAAAGAGGCAATCTCATAATTAATTTACCTCTCCAGCCCCAAGGAAGAGGAACTTGTGATCAGCTAAATTTTTTTCGACCAATTTCAGGACCGCGACAAGTCTGGCGAGGACCACCAACGCTGTTCCCTGCAACAAAGCAGAGGGAATTATAAGAGATAATCATTAGTTAACAAAATAGGAGAATTGGTCAGAGATGTTTAAAATCACAGGTTAGGCTTGAAATTAGGAAGTTCCATTAGTCATCATCTATAATAAAAAGTAATATAAAATCCAAATAATTTATCAAGCACGTTAAGGAAGAAAATAAAGAAAGAACAAAAATGGAGATATGGAAGAAGCATGATAAGCCAAGGCCTAAGTTATGATTGTGGTCAACCTGAGTTTGAATGAAATCTTTCGATGGTTGAGGTTCAATATATGATGCCAAAGACCAACCAACCACCCATTTATGCTCAGGCATGCCCAAAGAAGCTTTTATAAGTGACTAGAAACAACGGGCTGAAGCAGGAATATCAATCTCTGAAAAATTAATAAATCTAATTAGCATTGGACCAACAAATTAGTGTCTTAAGGATTAGACTAAACACACTCACAGGGATGAACATGTTACAAAACTCAATCAATTAAACTTATTTACTTGTCAGGAAGGCAACGTAAAATGAAACAAAGTAGGAAAGTTCAGAATGCCTACTAATGACATAAAATTAAATATTATTCATTCACTAATGCAGTGCTGCGTACTAACTAATTAAAAAAGCATCTTAATCAGACATGTGACTAGTGCAAACTAATTAACATGCTCTGTTCAAACAATTGCAACAAAAGCATAAAGGTGTACTATAAAGTACGAACTCAAAAATGGCCATGATTTTGTTACAAATGCAACAAACCAAAAGCAAAATTGGAAAACAAATTATCATTAGCACACGTACAAGTCCTACAAAGCTGGCCCAGCATTTGCACAACTCTCTGGTAAATCGCCCAGAAGTTGCGAAAGCCTAGGGACGCATACGCGCACAGTGCGCGTACGCGTGCTCCCCCCCTTTTTTTTGAATGAATAGAAAAATGCCTAATTATCATGTGTCCACAAGCCAAACAAGCCAATGAAGTAAAAAACACCTAAAATTAATGCAAGACCTAAAGAGAGGTGTTCTTCCACCACACAATCAAGTCATTCATGGAGAATTCAATGCAAGGCTTTATGAGTAAAATATCCTAGGTATTTACAATTAAAAATAATCAAAGAAGACTATAGCTAAGCAATCACAAACCAATTAAGAGTTTAAAAGCTATATACAAAAAGGGTATAAAGGATAGATCTCACCATGGTGGGGTGTCTCCCACCTAGCACTTTTGTTTAATGTCCTTAAGTTGGACTTTCACTTGCTCATTGCTCATTGCCAAGAGATGCATCTTCCAAAAGGAATACCTCAATCTCTTTGTTGCTCTTCATTTGTTCACCATGATACAACTTGAGATGGTGCCCATTGACCTTGAAGATATCTAAACTTGAGGGATGGCACAAATGGTAAACCCCATAGGGTTCCGCCTTGACTACTTGATATGGGCCTTCCCATTTTGACCTTAGTTTACCGGGCAACAATCTCAATATAGAATTGTAAAGAAGGACAAGATCACCGGCCTTGAATTCTTTGCCTCTTATGTTCCTATCATGGATGGCTTTCATTTTTTCCTTGTAAAGTCTAGAGTTCTCATAAGCTTCAAGCCTCAAACATTCCAACTCCGCTAATTATAGCTTCCTCTCAATTCCGGCTCCACCCAAACTCGGATTACACTCCTTGATGGCCCAATACGCCTTGTGCTCTATTTCCACCGGTAAATGGCAAGCTTTGCCGTACACCAACCGAAAGAGACTCATGCCAATTGGCATTTTGTATGCCGTTCGGTAGGCCCATAATGCATCGGTGAGCTTGGCACTCCAATCTTTCCTATTGGGTTTCACAATCCTTTCCAAGATGCATTTAATCTCCCGATTGGAAACCTCAGCTTGGCCGTTTGTTTGTGGGTGGTAGGCCGTGGCTACTTTATGCATGATGCCATATTTCCTCATTAGTCCGTCCATTCTTTTATTGCAAAAATGTGAACCTTGGTCGCTCACGAATGCTCGTGGCGACCTAAATCTACAAATGATATTATTTCTCACAAGAAAAAGGACCACATTAGCATCATCCATCCGGGTGGGTATCGCTTCCACCCATTTGGACACATAATCAACAGCGAGTAGAATGTAGAGGAAACCATTAGAATTTGGGAATGGCCCCATGAAGTCGATTCCCCACACATAAAAAATCTCACAAAATAGCATAGTTTGTTGGGAAATTTCATCCTTCTTAGAGATGTTACATTATCTAATGCATTGAGAACAAGATTTACAAAAATAAGAAAAGTCCTTGAAAAGAGTTGGCCACTAAAAGCCACAATCTAGGATTTTCCTTGCCGTTCTTTGAGGTCCAAAATGGCCTCCTCCTTTGGAGGAGTGGCAAGCTTTTAAGATTGAGTGGAATTTGGTTTATGGAATGCACCTCCGAATTACTTGATCTGCCCCACATCTCGAAAGGTATGGGTCATCTCACACATAGTATTTGGATTCGCTTTTTAGCTTGTCCCTTTGATGTTTGGAGAGATTAGGAGGGAAGGAGCGAGATACTAAGTAATTGGCGATTGGTGCATACCAAGGGATGGTTTCCGAGATTGCATGCAAGCCCTCAAAGGGAAATAAATCATTGATAGGAGTAGTATCGCCTTTTGTATGTTCAAGGCGACTTAGATGGTCTGCCACTAGGTTTTGCGTACCACTCCTATCCTTGATTTCCAAGTCAAACTCTTGCAACAATAAAACCCATCTAATCAATCTCGGTTTGGATTCCTTCTTGTCCAACAAATACTTTAATGCCACATGATCCGAATACACTACCACCTATGAACCAAGAAGATATGCTCGGAACTTGTCCATGGCAAAAACAATGGCCAAAAGTTTTTTTTCGGTAGTAGTGTAGTTAGATTGAGCTCCATCTAATGTTTTTGATGCATAGGCTATGACATATGGATTCTTACCCTCGCGTTGTGCTAACGCGGCTCCCACGGAAAAATTTGAAGCATCACACATTATTTCAAATGGCCGACTCCAATCCGGCCCTCGCACAATGGGAGCTTGGTCAATGCTACCTTGAGCTTGTCGAAAGCCTCCATGCAATCCTTGCTTAAATCAAACTCAACATCCTTTTGTAGCAACCTTGAGAGGGGCAATGCTACCTTGCTAAAATCCTTGATGAATCTCCAATAAAATCCTGCATGTCCAAGAAAAGAGCGGACCTCCCTCTCAGAAGAGGGGTAAGGCAAACTAGATATGACATTAATTTTAGCCGGATCTACAGAGATACCATCTTTGGAAACAATATGTCCTAAAACAATGCCTTGTTTAACCATGAAATGACACTTCTCAAAATTTAAGACAAGGTTGGTTTTAGTACATCTTTCCAAAACTTTTTCAAGACTATCCAAGAAATGATCAAAAGAATCACCGTATACCGTGAAATCATCCATGAATACCTCCATGCATTGCTCTAGAAAATCCACAAAGATGCTCAGCATGCACCTTTGGAAAGTTCCCGGTGCATTGCATAAGCCGAATGGCATACGCTTGTAGGCATAAGTTCCAAAAGGGCAAGTAAATGTTGTTTTTTCTTGGTCCTCTAGAGCAATGTGTATTTGGAAGTATCCCGAATAGCCATCTAGGAAGCAATAATGAGATTTATCGGATAATCGATCGAGCATTTGATCGATAAACGGAAGTGGAAAATGATCTTTCTAGTGGCCGCATTCAACCTTCGGTAGTCTATGCATACTCGCCAAGAGTTTTGCACCCGTGTTGCTATGAGCTCCTCGCTTTCGTTCTTGATTGTGGTTATCCCGGACTTCTTAGGCACAACTTGAACGGGGCTCACCTATTCACTATCCGAAATAGGGTAGATGATGTCCGCCTCAAGTAACCGTGTTACCTCTTTCTTGACAACCTCCAAAATAGTAGGATTTAATCGCCTTTGAGGTTGTCTTACGGGTCTAGCTTCCTCTTCCAAAAAGATCCGGTGCTTACACACTTGGGGACTTATCCCCACTAGATCCGCCAAACTCCACCCTATTGCCCTTTTGTTCTTCCTCAAAACACATATCAACTTCTCTTCTTGTTGAGGATTTAGTTCCCTTACTATGATCACCGAAAACTTGTGGGCTTCATCAAGGTATGAGTACTTTAGGTGGGGTGGTAATGGCCTCAATTCTAGCTTTTGCTCTTGGCTTGTCACTTGAACTTCTTCACTTGGATCTTCACTATTTTCTTCAATCATATGTTTCTCTTCTAGCTTTGCATAATGCACTTTTGCCACAATGTTGTCAATTAGATCACACCGGAATATGGAATGGTTCTCCGGTGGGTGTCTCATTGCCTTTTCTAGGCTAAAACTTACAACTATCCCATCTATCTCGAATGAGTAGGTTCCCGAATGGGCATCCAACTTGAATCTAGAGGTCCTCAAAAATGGCCTCCCAAGTAGCATAGATGATGCCCTCTCGGATTCACTTGGTGGCATCTCAATGATATGGAAATCAATTGGAAATATCAAACCCTTGATGTTGACCAACACATCTTCCGCAATACCCAACACGGTTATTATGCTCTTGTCCGCCAAGACAAACCTAGCCGCCGACCGCTTCAACGGTGGGAGCTTCAATAAATGATAAACGGAAAGAGGCATAATACTAACGCATGCACCAAGGTCGCACATACAATCAATGAATTAGACTCCATCAATGATACAAGAAACTAAGTAAGGACCCAGATCAACACACTTTTCCAGAATGGATCCCATCAAAGCTGAAATGGAACTACCCAATGGAATGGTTTCCAACTCATGAATTCTATCTTTGTTCATACACAAGTCGTTAAGAAATTTCGCATATTTAGGCACTTGATGTATAGCATCAAAGAGGGGGATGGTTACCTCCACTTTCTTGAACATATTCACCATAGTTGGGTCAAGTTCCACATGCTTCTTAGCCTTTCTTGCCAATGTGGGAAATGGAATTGGTTGAACCACTTCCTCCAAGATTTGTTCCTTTCTAGGGACTTCACTCCTTGGTTGAGGGTCTTCATCTTCAACTATTACATGTGACTCCTCCTCTTCTTCAATTTCTTCTATCTCAACTCCATCTTCCTCTTGAGCAACTTTCATTGGGTTAGGTGCCTTTGAATCTCTTTCCTTCAATTGCGTTCTGGACCTCAAGGTTATGGCGTTGATGCCACTTTTTGGGTTGGGCAAAGGTTGAGAGGGTATGGCACTAGAGGTTGAGGCTTGAGGAGTGGGAATAGAAGGTGGATCCATGCGAGTGATGAGAGCTTGGAGAGTATAAGTGAGGCCATTAAGACTTGAGTTGAGGGTGTTTTGGAGTTTCTTTTGTCCTTGGAGTATGGATCGGAGTGTGTCATCTTGATTTGGAGATATAGAAGGGTAGGTAATTTGTGGTGCTTGGGGTTAGTTGGGTGGAAGTGGTTGTCTATGAGGTGGTATGTAGGTTTGATAGTTCCTTCCTTGATTTGGTTGTTGGTTTGGAGGGTTTTGTGAATAGCGGTTTTGTGAAGTGTTGTTGTTCCATCTTTGGTTGCCTCCATTGTCCCTTCATCCTTGTTGATAATTGTCCTGCCAACTTTGGTTGGAGCTATCCCTCCATCCTTGATTGGAGTTGTTACTCCCTTGACTATAGTTGCCTCCTTGTTGGGGGTACCCTTGGTTATAATTGCTCCATTGGTTATGGTATCCTTGATTGGAACGTTCATAGTAGGGGCGATTAATAAACCACTATTTCATGGTTTATCTTGTGCTCAATTGAGTAGTTTTTATCAACTCTTTACCCACTTATTCATACTATTTGCATGGTTTTACATTTGCCTTCCTAATTATGTGCTTTAATTGAAAACATGCTTCTTTGGCCTTGAGTTCCCTATGTTTAATCCTCTCTTATTACCATTAGATGCATTGATATGTGTGTTAAGTGATTTCAGAGATTACAGGGCAGGAATGGCTCAGAGGATGGAAAGGAAGCATGCAAAAGTGGAAGGAATACAAGAAGTTGGAGAAATTGCTAAGCTGTCCAGCCTGACCTCTTCGCACGCAAACGGCTATAACTTTAGCTACAGAGGTCCAAATGACGCGGTTCCAGTTGCGTTGGAAAGCTAACGTTCGGGGCTTCTATTTGATATATAATTCTCTATAGTTACCCAGAGGCTAGGCGATGCGAACGCGTGATCCACACGGACGTGTCGCAGTGACGAAAATCAGCGTGGCAGATTTCTTCTCCAGCGATTTCTGGGCTGTTTCTGACCCAGTTTTCGGCCCAGAAAGCACAGATTAGAGACTATAAAGTGGGGGAATCCATTCATTCATGATTATAAGCTCATAATTCATAATTTTTAGTTTTAGATGTAGTTTTTAGAGAGAGATGTTCTCTCCTCTCTCTTCGGATTTAGTTTTAGGATTTAGAATTATTTCTTCTTCATCACAGGTTCAATGTTCCTTTAATTTATTTTTATACTTTTATTTTATTACTTTAATTGATATTTATCTTTCTAACTTAGGTTATGCTACATTCATGTTATGATTTTCTTAATTAATATTATTTGAGGTATTTCAGTTTATAATCGTTTTATTCTATTTATGAATGCTTTTAATTTAATTTAGAATTTTCCCTTTTGGCTTTGGTTGAGTCATTGGAGACTCTTGAGTTATCAAACTCATTGTTGATTGAAAATTGGAATTCTTCAAGAATTAATTCGAGTTCCAATAACTCTAGCCTTTCCGAAGGAAAGACTAGGACCTGAGGAATAAAAATTAATTCCTCCACTTAACTTACCTTCATAGTTAGAGGTTAACAAAGTGGGAGAAAAATCCAATTCTCATCACAATTGATAAGGATAACTAGGATAGGACTTCCAATTCTTATACCTTGCCAAGAGCTTTATTATTGTTAATTTATTTTACTTGTCATTTAAATTACCTATTCCTTACTTTCAAAACCCCCAAATTACAAGACTTATAACCAATAATAAGAACACCTCCCTGCAATTCCTTGAGAAGATGACCCGAGGTTTAAATACTCAGTTATCAATTTTATCAGGGGTTTGTTACTTGTGACAACCAAAACGTTTGTAAGAAAGGACTTTTGTTGGTTTAGAAGCTATACTTGCAACGGGAATTTATTCTGAATTCTAGACCACGCAAAAGTTCCTCTCTTCAGCGATCATAAAAGTTGTGGGTAGCCGCTAGAGTGTTATCTTCTTGGAGACTTGGACATTCATACGTGTAGTGGGAGTAGCATGAGCAAATGCCACACACTCTTTGGGGGACCAATTGTTGACATTGTTGGTTTTGAGGAGAAGGTTGTTGTTGAGATGGAGGTTGTTGTTGATTCACTTGGAGTTGCTTTAGAAGGCTTGTCATTTCACACAAGGTCTTGGTAAGGGTAGCGGTCTCACCACTAGAAGAAACTTCATTTACGGCCTTTGGACGGTTGACTCTCCGTCTAGCATGTTGAGTGGACTCGATGATTTAATGAGAATTGTCGTGTCGGTATAGAATTTCACACAAAATGAATTCTTGTTCCAAGTATAGTTCTACACCAACAAACAATCCTCCCAATCAAAAATTTGGTGTTGGTGTTGTCACAAGTACAAACCCCTAATGAAAATTAACCGAAGTATTTAGACTCCGGGTCGTCTCCCTAGGATAACAATGTAATGCTTAGTTATTGGCTATGAAGGGGTAAAAAGGGGGTTTTTGGTTCATGAGATGACAAGAGAGTGAATTAAGCAAGTAAGTAAAAGAAGTAAGATAAAGAACTCTTGGCTAAGATTTGGGTAATTGAGATCACCATCGTTGTTAATAAACCGAATATTGATAATCATGAGAGGACAACCTATTAAGTCTACTTCCCAAAAGCTTTAAGTACGTAACGTTTACTCCTAAGCTTGAAGTACGTCAAATAGATTTGATCACATCTACCCTTAAGTCCTAACCTACCTACTAATTAACTTAATAGTGGGTTAGCGTCAATGGGTGTCAAATTGATCACCATGGGCTCTCAAATCACCAAATCTATCATACCCAATGACTCAAGATTACTCAATTCCCTTGGCTTAGGCCAAGAGTTGACAAAACTACTCAAAAATTAAAGAGAGCATTTCATCAAACACATAGAGTGCAATAAAAGTAAGCATCATAAATTGTAAGAATAAAAAAATCTAACAACTATTAAGTACAAGAAAAGTAAGATCACAACTCAATTCATCAATAAAAAGAACATCAACAGTATATTGCATTAAAAACAAATCAAATCCAACATGAGTTCATCATCACAAAAGAGAGCAAAACGAGAAATTAACATCACAATTAAGAAAAACAAGATGTAGGAATGAGAAATTATAAAAGAAACAAGATGAGATCAAGTAATTGAACTTGAATTTAAGATAATCTACCCTAATCCTAACCTAATTCTAGAGAGAAGAGGGAGCTTCTCTCTCTAGAAAACTAACTAAAGGCTCGTGTTGGCTAAACTAATTGCTCCCCCTTTGCTTGGACTTCAATTCTGCATAAAATAAACTTTGAAACAAGTTTGACTTGGGTCTGGGCAGCTCAGAAATCGCCCCCAGCGTTTTGCCTTCAAGTGGACCATGTAAGAGTATTGGTGCGTGCGCGCCATGTACGCGTGCGCGTCGATTGGCAATTTCTCCATCCGCGCGGAAGCGGCATGTATGTGTGCGCGTCCATGGGCGAGATCTCTTTTGCGCGTGCGCGCCTTGTGCGCGTGCGCGTCCTTTGATGCACTCCCAATCTTTGTTTCTTCATGCATTCTCCCCTTTGTGTGCTTTTCTACTCACTTCTCCCATCCAATACTTGCCTTATAACCTGAAATTACTCAACACACACATCAAGACATCGAATGGAATTAAAGTGAATCAAAATTACCAATTTAGGGCCTAAAAGGCATGTTTTTACACTTAAGTGAAAATCAAGGGAGAATCTTAAAACTATGCTATTTCATTGAATAAATGTGAAAAAGGTGATAAAATTCCCCAAAATAAGCACAAGATAAATCATGAAATCAGGGTTTATCAAATCTCTCCACACTTAAACTAAGCATGTCCTCATGCTAAAATCAAGAAGAAGCAAAGGGTATTAACATTTATTCAATGCAACTGCTAAATGCAATCTATCTATATGCAATCTATTTACATGATGCAATGGCTTAGTCAAAATAAATCAATCTCCAAGAATACACATACAAGCACAAGGGCCAAGATATTAGCAATCAAGTAAACCACAATTGGATTGAATCATTGAAAAAGTTCACAAACTTGCAAGAAAATATGATCATGGATGGAAACATGTAATTGAGAAATTGAACCCTCAACGGATGTGTATCCGCTCTAATCACTCAAGTGTATGGGGTTGATTCACTCAATTCTCCCCTAATCATGCTTTCTAAGATTTGTTTTTTTTCTAACATTCAACAATTACTTCATGCATGCGTACAAATATCAAGAGGACTTCCCATAGGTTGTAATGAGGCTAGGGTCAAGGTAGGATGCATATGGTCAAGTGAGCTTGAAATTTGAATCTTTGATTAACTTAAACTTCCCACCTAACCTATGACAACCTAAACAATTCTAAACAAGCCTAGCTATCCATTCTTCACTTTTCACACACTCATGCATTTTCTTTTTGATTACCACACATATGTATTGAATTTATGAAAACTTAAACTTTGGGACCCTTTGTTCCCTTTTTTCTACAAAATAAAATTTTTTTTAATATATACAAGAACATCAATGCATATGGTTTACATATGATTAATACATGAGTATGCATCCATTTCCTAAAAATTTTTAATAAAAACATAAATACACGTTTATCTCTATCCAATGTACCCAACCTTCCCAAAATCAAGTAATGAACACTTTCACTAGCCTAAGCTAATCAAACATCCAAACAAGGGACATTTATTATTTTTCACTTAAGCTTGTAATGTGCTACAATTATGAACAAATGGGTTAAGAATAGGCTCAAAATTGGTTAATAATGGAAGATAAAAGGTAGGCAATTTGGAGAAATGAGCTATTTGAACAATGGCCTCAATCATATAATTGCATGTATACACAAAATAATGGACATAAAGAATCAAACAAATCAAAGATTACAATCATAGGAAGAGAATGATGCACACAAGAATTAAAATAAGTGGTTATATATGATGTAACCACACAATTAGGCTCAAATCTCACATGCTTGTGTTCATCGCTCAAAACATGATCCACAAAAATTTTCTACCAATTGAGTGGTACCCTAAAAATGAATTCTTTGGAAATTTTCATCATATTGACTAAGCTTATTCTAATGCAATGTTGTGATTTAGAAAATTAAAAAAAAAATTTCCTAGTTTATCCCTTTTTCAATCAAAACACAATTCTTATATAAAAAGGGTCAACTAGATTTTTAACAATCCAGAACACTTTTCTAATCACAATCAACAACTAAGATGCAAAACATATATATATATATATATATACTAAAAGTATGCAACTACCAAAACAAGAGCATCTACAATAGCAAATATATACAGTCATCCCAAAATGATCTAAAATATAAAGTGCAAAATAAAATAAGATAGCAGAATAAAATAAGGTAGTAGAAAACATAAATAGATGTCCGAAAGTTCACCACAAAAATGTAAACACCGGTCACGAATGGTGACCTCCCTACACTTTAGAATCAAGCATCGTCCTCGATGCTACTGCTGAAGCTCGGGATGGGGGTCAACAATCGCGCCGGGCTCCTCAGGCTCAGGCTGTGGAACTAGGACTGGCTGTGGCTCTGGATATGGCTGTGGATCCTCAGGGGGCTGCTGGACCTCGGTGGTGTTCTGTGTCTCTGGAGGTGCATCCTGATGGATCGGTTCCTCAGCCAGCTCCTCCTCCTGATCCTGCTCATCGGAAGCTGGAGAGTCTGGGAGCGGCGGTAGCTCGATGCCCTGTGATACAAACATCTGGTCGATGCAATCGAGACATCGCATGACACGACACTCGAAGCGCTCCATGAAGCGAAGAAGGTGCTGCACCAGCAGATAAGTCGGCTCAGGTACTAGTGTTGGCGGTGGTAAGGATGCTGCGGCTGCTGAAGTAGAAGGGGGTCCTGCGACTGCTGCTGACGATGAGGGCTAAGCTGCCTCCTCCACTGCTCTGGCTCGTGAACGGCGTTTGGGTGGGGGCTTCTCGTGCACCCAGCCACCCCATGGAATGGTGGTCTCCTTGTCATCGTCATCTGGGGGTGGTGGTGTCACATCATCATCCTCCCACGGGACACCTGTCAGCTCGATCATGCTGGTGACCAATGTAGGGAAGGGTAGCAAACCGCGAATATGAGCTCTCCACATACTATGTCTGACCAGTCAGGGGAATTTTATCTCCTTCCCCTCCATCACACACCCAATCAGAACCAGTATATCCATCGGGATCTCTGAAAAGTGAGTGGTGGGGAACACATAGTGGGCGAAGATATGCTGCCAAGTCTTGGCCTCCCTCGTCAGATAAGCAAAGCGCATCCCCTTAAGCTTCTTGTTGTTTGAATCCATCACCCAGGGAGCGTCAGGAGTAGCAATCACGCGCTTAAGCGCCTCATAGTCAAAGGTCATGGAGAGGATAGCTACCTCTGCCTACCTATAGGCGCAGGTCTCATCAGGACGATGGTGGCAAAGTAGTGCATCTCCAATAGCCACCTTAGTGATCATAATCTCTCTACCCCTCAGCTGAATTGAATCAATATTGGCTCGGAAGAAGTTGCAATAAAATTTTCTCACCCATGAAGTGTTCACCCTCCCCAAATCTCTATCAACAAAGTCTAATCCTAACTCCAGAATTCGGGTGTTAATGGCACGCCTCACATCATTGGGAAGAAGCGGTTTCTTCTCAATGTTCAGATTTTTCTTCCAGAAGTCGGAGAAGCGAAGCTCACAGTAGAGGTTTGGGAATTTGATTGAATCAGTGGGTGGTAGTAACTGGTTTTCCCTATCCACCTCATTCAGCGGATTCTTAGCATAATTTGCATAAGGAAAGGGAGTAGAGACCTTAGAGCGCTTCCTCTTTTTGGAACTAGTTGCTATAGCCTTTCTTTTGTCCGACATCCTGAAAAACAGAGATGATATAATATAAGCAGATAGCCAAATAGATACAAAGTACTCAAAGCAAAGCATATTCATGAAGTGAATCAAAGAAAGGAGATTTCTTGGAATACAAGCAAACTGAATTCAGAATGCAAGCCAAACTTCAAACCAAGAATTCAAACCATATTTTGCACATTACTTGTTCATCAAGCTTAGGAAACACCATATCCAAAATAATGATAAAAAGAGTTAGGTTGAAAACCAAAAGAAGTTAGTTAGTTAAACAAGTTAAAGTTAGAGATCAGTTTGAGAATCAGTGATATGGTGGTTACTAGTTCAATTCCAAAGAGAATGCACAAAATAAGAATATAAGCATGTTCACAATCATGAAATGCATCAAGTTATTGATGATGAAATATGGTATAGCTAGAAAACAACTAATATGGAATAAACCATCAATCAATGCAAGGATCACTAGAGTTATGTGAATTGGTGTTGGTATAGTTAAAACATTAAAGGATGAATCAATCAAGCAGAGTTCAACACCAAATTCAATGAGCTATGAAAGTTACAAAGATTGAGATGAGATTTGAAAAATTTATGCACTATGTGATCAAGGGTGAATTGGGCATAAAGGAATTGAATCACAGTGGCCATATAGGTAGAAGAAATCATCAATCTTGTGAAGCAAGCAAATTAGGCTCAATTCCAAATGAAAACCAAGTTTATGGTCAATTTGAAAGTTTACTTAATCATGCAATGCATATATGCAAGTTAGCATTGCAAGCAAGCAAGGAGTATTAGAGGCATGACCAAAGAACCTGTTCTTGAGAAATTTTCAAAACCATTTGGACGACACAATTCTATTTAACACAGAAATCATCAAATAGAAGTTTGTTACGTCTATCAAACAATGTCAATTCAAGAAATATGGTTAAGAAAAATCCGGCAGCATTTCAGCAGTACATTGGCTAAATCCCAAATTTAAACAGTCAAATCAGATTCCATATGAATTCATCAAAAGTCAAAAGCACAAAAATCATGTATGAATTCATATGAATGGGGCAATCAAGCCAATAATGCAGCAGCAAATCAAAGCATTAGAAAGCAAATTAAAATAAATCAGCCAGCAAGCAGTTATGAATAAGCAAGCAACCAGTATCCATGAGCAAAGCATTACTCAATAATGGCAAGCCAGGCATATAGCACAAGCAAAGCAATGAAACAGAGCAATTTCACACAGCAGCAAAAATTCAGATAAACCTAAATCCACTACTCAGCCCAGATTCGCTAACCACCTGAGTTAAACTAAACTAACTAACTAAGCTAATCTAACTAAACTAACAAAATTATCATAAAGCGGTAAAAGGGAAGCAGAACAGGGGAAGTAGAAACCTGGGGAGACAGAGACTGAATGGGGCGGATGAAGGGAAGGTGCAGCAGAGAGGAGTGAGTTAGCCAGAGCGGACGGCGGTCTGGTGGCACCGTGGAGCTTGCGCCGACGACAATGGGGGTCACGGCTGTGCTCGTGGTGGAGCAGGGGCTAGCTGCGAGAGAGAACAGAGAAGAGAGGATTGAGTGGGAGAGAAGGAGAGAGCGAGGGAGGAGGGGGTGAGGGCACGCACGGCGACGGTGGCGGTGGTGTGCCGGAGGGCTCGCCGGAGTGCTAGTGGTTGCAGGGGTGATAGTTGGCAATGGAGGGAAATGGAACGTTGAAGATGAAGAGGATGAACGGGGGTTGCACGAATGCGCTAGGGCTTCACGTCCCTGGTTAAAAGGGATTTTTAAATACACGCGGGCGCGCACCATGCGCATCTGGGTGGGTAACAGAAATAGGGAAGTGGCGTGGAGGCGCCATACGCGCCTACGCGTAGATGGGAGAATTGGGGATCGGCGCAAACGCGTACAGTGTGCGTCTGCGTGGGTGTGCTGGGCCAGAGGCACAAAAGAGGCCCAGAGTTGGCACAACTCTCTGGTCCTTTGGCCTGGGTGATGCTAAACCGAATCGACGCGCGCGCGCACTATGCGCTTGAGCGTCGATGGCTTGAACTTATGGAATGGACGCGAAGGCGCCAAGTACGCCAACGCGTGGGCAGTGAAACAAGGAGTGGCGCGAACGCGTACAGCGTGCGTCCGCTGGGTCAAAACACAGAGTTGGCCCAAAAGTGGCACAACTCTTTGGTCCATGGCCCAGAGTGTCGAAATGCGTAGCCGACGCGCGCGCGTGCTTTGCGCTTACGCGTGGCTTCTCTCTTTTCTTCTCTTCTTTTTTTTTGATGACCATCAAAAAGAGCTTATAACCTTCCTATCCTCCTCTGAAATTTTAAAACTAGCTAAGGTGCAAAATCAAGCATATTTTTGAGATATAGGGAATTTTTCAATCAAATTGAGGGAACTTGCAAGCCAAGCAAAAACTCAAATTCAAAGAATCATCCCTAATTAAAGCATAAAATGTATAAACACCTTAACAAGAAAAGCGAAATGTACCAAGAAGCAAGGGATTTATATACAATGGAACTCAATTCATTAATTCGTTATATCTACAAGGGAATGGAAAGAGTTTACCATGGTGGGGTGTCTCCCACCAAGCACTTTTGGTTTAAGTCCTTAAGTTGGACATTTGGGAGGCTTCTTGTCAAGGTGGCTCATGTTTGTACCCATCCTTGAACTTCCAAGAGTGCTTGTTCTCCAATCGGTTGTCAGAAGTTCCAACCATCTTCATTAAGCTTTGGTGAGGTCCTCTCCAAGACACGAGCTCCCAAAATTAATTTTCATAAGCTAATCCAGGATCCCATATCTTTTCATCGCACCCATCTTCTAATTGATTGCCTTGACTTTGTCCGGGCGACGAGAAAGTAGAATTCTCATGGAATCACCAAACTACTCTCCTTGACCCATTTACTTGAGCATTACACCAATCCATGTTCTTCAATTTTGAGCTTCCAACCATAATGAGTTTAGATTTACAATGCCAACCATTAAACAACCTTCTCTTTCACTTAATTCCACAAAGCGCCCTAAGTTGGCCATCCGTCTCAAGCAAACCATACTCAAGTGGGATGATAAAGCTGAGAGTTAGAAATTTTATCCACTCAAGCGAAGGATTGGGTGGTGAACTAGGTAAAGGAGTTCCCAAGGGTCTTGATAAAGCATGCTCTACTCCCGTCCATCCTCTTCTGGGAAGTTCCACCATTTGGCAAGGTTCTTCAAGTTTCTCCTCATGCCAAGCTTCCTCAAGTTCACATTCTTTTTCACCAATTTCTTCTATCTCCTCCCCATCACTCTCATCATAGATAGGAGGTCTAGTGAAGTCTATCTCCTCATCAAGTGCAAGCATATTGGGAAAGGACTCTTCAAACTCGAAAGGATCATATGTTGACGCGGAATCATCATAGATAGGAGGGCTTGTTACTTGGAACACTTCTTCCAATTCTTCACTTACAGTGGGTTTTGAAGGCTGTACATCCTTCTCAACCTTGCTTTCTAATCCACTGGGAGAGAGCTCAACAATATCGTCAAGGGAGTTGATCAATGTGGGCAAAAAATCACTAGTGATAGAAATCACTTCTTGATCATTTTCCTTCAACTCTTCATTTACTTTTGTAACTTTACTCTCCTTTTTAACATCCTTTATGAGCTCAACATATCCCAAACATCTATCCACTACTTCCTTTTGCTCGCTAATCTCTATCTTCTCCTCTTATTGCATTTCATGCTTCAACTCTTCTTCCTCACCTTGGAGCTTCAAGATTATTCCCTCGCTAGGCTCCTTGATAGTTTCTCCATATTCAACAATGGGAGTGCTCAGGGTACATGAACCTAGGTGCGATGTTAGGTGATTCACAGCTTCTACCATGCTAGCTACCCTTACTCTTAGCTCCTTAAACTTAGCTTCATCCTCCCCTTGTCGCCTTAAGATGCGAGATTCAAGATCTCTTAGTTCTAATATGAAGGCTTCTTCGGGAGGTGGTGGTGAAAGATAGGGTTCAGTGTTTGAGGAAAGATTGTCAATGTTGGAAGGTGGTTCATATTGGGGGAATTCTTGAGGTGGTGTATGCGGAATTTGTGATTTTTGGGAGTATTAGTATGGGGATGGTGGTTGTTATAGATGTGATTCAAATGGTGGTTGATATGGTGTGTGTGAGTTATGGTCATATGGAGTTGAATGGTGATGTGAGGCTTGTGAGTATGGTGTGTGGCTATATTGAGGAATAGGATCACATGCATATGATGATTGTGGTTGACAACCACAATGAGGGTCATCACACACATTGGATTGATACACATTAGGATCAGGATTATACCCATAGGAGTTCGTAGGAGGTTGTTGCCATGAAGGTTGTTCATAAGCTTGAGGTTCCTCCCATACTTGAATTCCAAACCCTTGATGCATATCTTCATTGGAGCTTTCATTTCCTACAACATAATTTGAACTACACTCATAGCCAAAAGGATGAGAATTCATAGTGAAAAAGAAAATAAAAACAAAGAACAATAAGAAACAAAGAAGATAAAATCCTAGCAAACAAACCAAAATTTAAGCTATTCACAATATATACAATAGCGAATAACATAGCATAATTGCGACTCCCCGGCAACAGCGCCATTTTGATTTAATGAGAATTGTCATGTCGGTATAGAATTTCACACAAAATAAATTCTCGTTGCAAGTATAGTTCTACACCAACAAACAATCTTCCCAATCAAAAATTTGGTGTTGGTGTTGTCACAAGTACAAACCCCTAATAAAAATTAACCGAAGTATTTGGACTCCGGGTCGTCTCCCTAGGATAACAATGTAATGCTTAGTTATTGGCTATGAAAGGGTAAAAAGGGGGTTTTTGGTTCATGAGATGACAAGAGAGTGAATTTAGCAAGTAAGTAAAAGAAGTAAGATAAAGAACTATTGGCTAAGATTTGGGTAATTGAGATCACCATCCTTGTCATTAAACTGAATATTGATAATCATGAGAGGCCAACCTATTAAGTCTACTTCCCAAAAGCTTTAAGTACGTAACGTTTACTCCTAAACTTGAAGTACGTCAAATAGATTTGATCACATCCACCCTTAAATCCTAACCTACCTACTAATTAACTTAGTAGTGGGTTAGCGTCAATGGGTGTCAAATTGATCACCATGGGTTCTCAAATCACCAAATCTATCATACCCAATGACTCAAGATTACCCAATTCCCTTGGCTTAGGCCAAGAGTTGACAAAACTACTCAAAAATTAAATAGAGCATTTCATCAAACACATAGAGTGCAATAAAAGTAAGCATCATAAATTGCAAGAATAATAAAATCTAACAACTATTAAGTGCAAGAAAAGTAAGATCACAACTCAATTCATCAATAAAAAGAACATCGACACTAAATTTCATTAAAAACAAATCAAATCCAACATGAGTTCATCATCACAAAAGAGAGCAAAACGAGAAATTAACATCACAATTAAGAAAACCAAGATGTAGGAATGAGAAATTATAAAAGAAACAAGATGAGATCAAGTAATTAAACTTGAATTTAAGATAATCTACCCTAATCCTAACCTAATTCTAGAGAGAAAAGGGAGTTTCTCTCTCTAGAAAACTAACTAAAGGCTCATGTTGGCTAAACTAATTGCTCCCTCTTTTCTTGGACTTCAATTCTGCATAAAATACACTCAAAAACAAGTTGGACTTGGGCCTGGACAACTCAGAAATCGCCCCCAGCGTTTTGCCTTCAAGTGGGCCATGTAAGAGTATTGGCGCGTGCGCGCCATGTGCGCGTGCGCGTCGTTTGGCAATTTCTCCATCCACGCGGAAGCGGCATGTACGCGTGCGCGTCCATAGGCAAGATCTCTTTTGTGTGTGCGCGCCTTGTGCACGTGCGCGTCCTTTGATGCACTCCCAATCTTTGTTTCTTCATGCATTCTCCCCTTTGTATGCTTTTCTACTCACTTCTCCCATCCAATACTTGCCTTATAACCTGAAATTACTCAACACACACATCAAGGCATCGAATGGAATTAAAGTGAATCAAAATTACCAATTTAGGGCCTAAAAAGCATGTTTTTACACTTAAGCGAAAATCAAGGGAGAATCTTAAAACCATGCTATTTTATTGAATAAATGTGGAAAAAAGGTGATAAAATCCCCCAAAATAAGCACAAGATAAATCACGAAATCGGGGTTTATCACTCGGCCAAGTCGGTAATGAGTTGCCATGCCTCCTCCGCCATCCTATACTTTGACAAAGAACCGTTGCTTGAAGCATCCAACAAATTCTTATCTTGCTCCCTCATGCCTTGACACACATAGCTAAGCAAGACTTGAGTGTCAATCATATGGTTGGGACATGAATCAAGAAGTTTGCGAAACTGTTCCCAATATTCATACAACGTTTCCATCTCGCCTTGTACAATACATGAGATCTCCTTCCTTAGCTTGTCCGTCATTTTAATGGGCATGAACTTATCAAGGAATTCTCTTCTAAGCAAGTCCCAATCGGACACAACATCACTAGGTAAGGTATAGAACCACTCCTTGGCTCTTCCCTCAAGAGAAAAGGGGAAGGCGAACAACCATATAGCCACTTCATCGGATCCTTCCCGCCTAGTAGTTGAGCACACACCATGAAAGTCCTTGAGGTGTCTAATTCGATCTTGTGCGGGAAGTCCATAGAACTTTGGTAAGAGATGGATGAGAGCGGTCTTGAGTTCAAAGTTTACATTCAAGTTGGGATGAAGCACATGTAGAGGTTGGAGAACAAAATTCGGTGCACCCGCTTCCTTGAGAGTAACTCTCCTTGGAGCGGCCATGTTATCAAAACCTAGATCAAAAGAAAAACTATTAGTAGTGTCAACGGAAGAGTAATTGGTGCCTTCGTTGGATGACGATGATATGGTTGGTGAATTGGTAAAAACCTTTTCACCTTCTTCAAAGACCAACCGCCTCCGAGCTTGCCTAATATGAAGCAAGGTTCTTTCAATTTCCAAATCAAAAGGTGCTAAGCTCGGATTTGGTAGTGAACGTGTCATACAATGAAGGAGATAAGAAACTCATGACATCAATTGGTATCTAAACAAAGACTAATCCTAACTAACAATCAAACAAGCAAACAATCAATTAAGAGAGAAATGCAAGTATTCACATATCAACATATTCATACTAACGAATAAAATGGCACACATAAGCAACTCCCCGGCAACGGCGCCATTTTGATGAACGTAAATATTCTCATGCCGGTTAGAAACTAGTGATAAATCCGATCGTGAGTATAGTCTAACCAACACACGAATACCACATCAAACAATTCTAAAATCTATAATCAAGAGTATTGATCCCGGGTCATTCTCCCTAGGAATTGCTTTAGAATGTGCATCATTGATTAGGAAAGCTTTTATGGTTTTGGGAATTGGTGCAAGAATTCAAACTAGCAAGGCAATCAACAATTAATTGAAATAAAAGCCTTGGCCAAGGGTAAGCATTGGAAGTTCCATCATTATAGTCTCCTTCAATTATGATAAGAATTGATTGTCGCTTCACTTAGTTAACCCCTTAACAATGGAGAAAAGTCAAATGAGAGTAACTAACTTGAGTCACAAGTCCTAGTCTCACCCTAGGGAAGTCTAGCTTTAGTGCACTCCAAGTCAATTAGCAATTCTCAATTCATAATCTACAATTGATATCAACTATTCAAGTGTCTCCAATAACTCAACCCCTAAGCCAAGTGAGAGAAATCTACTCCATAGCTAAGGTTGTCATTATCACAAATAATTGGTAGGCAATTATAGAAAACATGATGCAATTGAGAGAAGAGAATTGAATCAAAGCTATCTAATCCGAACAATCATCAACAATCAAACAATTGAATAAAACCTCAATTCATTAATCCAAATTCAAAGTAACAAAGCATACCGAATCTAGATCTAAGGAATTAAATCAAAAGAACATCAATTAAGAATAGAAGAAGAGTAGATCTACACTTGTAGCAAAACAAAAAGTTAATTATCAATAGACCTCACCAAGAATTCCAAGGAAACTTGCAATGGAGGATGAAAACCTAGAGAGAAGTTAGAGCTTCTATCTCTAGAAATAAAATGTAACTAACTTCCTATAAAATCTAGAATTATGACTAATTGTCCTAACACTCCTAATCCTTGGTCATCTTAAGCTTTTCCCTCCAAAATCTGCTCCAAAACAGGGCCTGGGAACCCCCTGAAATCGCTGGGTACGTGTTTCATTTAAAAAATCATGTGCGCACATCGACGCGTATGCGCACTGCACGCGTACGCGTCCCTGGGTCCTTTGCGATCTTGCGCGTAGGTGTACGGTGCGCGCGAGCATCATAAGTGATATGGCCCAGCCATATAGGCGTGCCGGCTCCTCGCTCGGCTCCACTGTGCTGGCTCTAGATGAACGCATCCATGCGTACGCGCACGGTGCGCGTGCGCGTGCATGTGCAAATTCCAATTCTTTAATTTGTTCCATGCTCCTTCCATTCATGCATGCTTCCTTCATTCCTCTTAGCCATTTTTGATCTGTGACTTCTGACATCACTCAACAAATGGATCAAGGCATCTAATGGTAATTGAGGAGGATTACAATGTATCTATTTTGATGCAAAAGAAGCATATTTTCATCTATGAGCAAAAATGGGAAAGAAACACAGAATCATGCAGTTTTGTATGAATAAGTGTGGAAGAACATTGATAAAACCCTTGGATTCTATGCATGATAAACCCTAAAAACGGGGTTTATCAAGGCCTCACAAGAATCCATCATTGAGATTCATATTGCAACAGGACTTGATTGATGTGCACAGTAGCTAGCTAGCTTAAAAAGCCATTAATTTGCAATATAATAGTACTAATAGACAGTCAAGAACAATAAAGAACAAAATTGGTTACCAAAATAACAATAAAATACAATCAAAGCAATCATAAAGTACCTCACAAACAAACAAAAAACTTGACTAATTAAGTAAAACAATTTTCTATGTTCTCAGCATATTACAAACATGCACATTAAACATCCGTTCAAGATCTCATGAATGGAACCAGTAGATTACATGAACATAAGAATATGTTATAAGCAAATTATATAAGAACAAAAATTACTAATAGAATATACTATGTGAGTCGCTACTGAATCAAATAATATAGAGAAGAAGAAGAAGAAGAAGAAGAAGAAGAAGAAGAAGAAGAAGAAGAAGAAGAAGAAGAAGAAGAATACTAGCTACAGCTCGAAGAAGAAAACAGATCTGAAATAGTGGCTCGATTCAGAAGCTTTCGACGTGGCAACTACATCGGCAACAATGGTGGAAACTGCAGCAGCAACGGTGGCAGAAACTGCAGCGGCAACTGTAGCTACAAAGTAAACAGATCTGAAACCATAATGTTGATAGAAGAGGTGGCTCGATTGAGAAGCTTCCAGCAACAACTATGGCAAAAATAGAGGCAGAACTGGCAACTGCAACGACGGCGGAACCGATGACTGCAATGGCGGCAGAATCGGCGGTGGAAAACTTAGGATTTTGTCGCCATTTGTAAAACCCGATTAATTAATAACTAATTAACCCATAAATTAAAATATATTCTAGAGAATAAGAAATTAGATTTTTATGGTTTAATATGATAGAGAAAATTAAAACGAGAATTTTGACACTAATTTTAAAGAAATCGGCCCGAGATTGGGCCGAACGGGCAAAACCAAGCCAACCGGACCCATATTGGGCCCAAGGCCTAGCCAAGCCCCCCTTTTATTAGAGAGCTCAGAACTCTCTCTCCCCTCAAACAACACACACATGCTCAGAAAGGGGAAGGGGAGACTAAAACCCTTGTCTTCATTTGCTTCCAACTTCAATTGATCGTTAGCTTTTGATTCGGAGCTACGATTGACGCACTATTTGCAGCCATGTGACCGCGGCATTGAGCTCTACAAAACTCACAACTTTATTCTTGAGGTAAGCGACGATTTCCTGTTCGAACTTCCAGCCCTTAATTTCAAAAATTTTGGGTAAAAAGTGTTGAGATTTTGAGTTTTGATGTTATAGGATCCAATTAACTTAAAGAGAAGGCTTAGTCTTGCCTCCTTGACCCTTGAGTAAGGTAAGATTCTCAACTCTAAGCTAAACGCTTGGAATTTTGTGATTTAGTGATTGAGTTATTGTGTTTGGGTGTGATATTGTGGCTTTGGTAGTGTATATATGTGTATTGGAGCTTGATTGATGGTTTTGGAAAGCTTTGGAGTGGAGCAATAAGCTTGAAAATCTGTTGGTGAAGTTTTGAGACCTTGAAGGTTGAATTTGGAAGTGTTCCGGGTTGAACGAGAATCAGCCAAGGTATGGTTTTGGTTTCCTGTATCTAAAATGTAATATGGTTGTGAAAACGTAGGCTAGTGACCCTAGGATAGGATTTTGAAATGTTGATGTAGTTGTTGGATGATTTGAATTGAGTTGAATATATGAATAATGGTTGAATGATTGTGAGTGGTGCTAATTGTTGGTAAAGCATGTAATGTTGTAAGTGAGGTAGCTTGATATGCTTACTTGTGGGTAAAGTTGAGGCTCTTGTTGGTTAGCATGATTTGGCATGTGATATGGACATGTATATATATGTATGTGTAGTGGTTAGTGAAATTGAGTATTTGTTTGGAAATTGAGAAATGAAATGTTGATTATGACTTGAATTTATTGAATTTAGATTTGGTTAAATATGGAAGAATTGGTGGGTTGAAGATTGAATGAGAGTTTGGAATTGCTTGATGTTGAATTATTGAGTTTTGGTTGGTTTTGAATGAATTTGGAAGTGTCTGTTTTGGAAATTGGAAGTTTATGAAATTTGGTAAAAAATGAATTTTTGATGAACTTCAACGGATCATATCTTAAGCTATTGTTTTTGGAATTTGATGCTTTTTATATCAAATGAAAGATAATTTCACAAGCTTTAAAATGGTTTAAATTTGGTGGAAATATAAATTTTGTGGAAGGAGATATGATTGTTGGAAGTTGGGGTCTAAAATCTGAATTCTGTGAATTCTGCAGAATTTGTGATTTCTGGTTTGTGTGCGCACGCACAGGCTTGTGCATACACACACTCAGGGACATGGCTGCTGCTAGGAACGTTGGCATGCCTTGTGCGCACACACAACTAACGAAGTCTTGCGAGCTGTGCAAGCGAACAAAACTGGAAGATTTTACACCTTACGCACACATCTTGAAATTCTTATAAGTGTGCACACACACACTCTTGTGCATACACACACGACCCTATTTTCTTATAAAACCCTTGTTTTCAAGTCTTTCACCTTTCCAACAAGCTCGTAACCTTTCGAGATGCTGTTTCAAGCTTATAAACCCCCATTTTCATCCTTTAAGTCTTAAATTAATATAAAATGCCTGGTAATTGAGATGGAGCTAGGGAAGGGGTAACTTGTGGATGAAGAAAGGGGACATAATGAGGAGTTATGACTAATGGTGGAGTGTTGTGTGTGGTGTGAGCCGAATGGCTGTGTATGATATGAGCCGAATGGCTGTATGTAATGATGATTTATGGCTGAGATGAATGTTGTTTTATGGCTGAGAATAAATGCATATATGTTGAGTTATTGATATTGATATTGTTACACTCCATCTATCTGAGACACGAGTTTCCCTGGGTGAAAGCAGTGGCCTATCCACCACGTGCTCCAGGTGGAGACTCGGTACTCTGCTGACCCTATGTCGTAAGTGTGGCCGGACACTGTGAAAGTTCCGGATGAGCTCGCCCCCGTGAATATACACCAGTAAGGATGTTGGATGTGAATTATTATTATGTTGTGGATAACTCGAGTTGGGGATGCACGATAGAGGGATAGTCTAATGGTTAGCTACCAGGACTTGTCGGCTTGGCTTTATAACCGACAGATGAGACTCATCAGCCACTAGGACAGCCATACATCATATGCATTATATGTGATTTGTTTGGAATGCCTAATTGACTGCATATTTACTTGCTAATTGTCTATCTATCGTATCTGCTTTCTACTTGTGCATTTCTTTGTTTGATATAATTGTGTTTGCATATCAAATTACTGGTGGCGGTTGATGCGTGAGCATCTTATCTATCTTTTCCTTGTGAATTTGCACTTGAATTAACAAGTTTAATCGTAATTTAAATAACTTTTATCCACTATGGATGCTACTTTGAGTTGTGTACAATTCTATTTCTTTTAGGTAGCATTCGGAGGGAATTGACGGAGTTTTGTAGCAAAAAAAGAAGAAAGCAAATGATGTTGTCAATCCTGACCTCGTTGCACTCAAACAGGAATAACTTGAGCTACAAAGGTCTAATTGATGTGATTCCAACGGCATTAGAAAGCTAACTTCGAGCGGTTTCCAACGATATATAATAGTGCACATTTTGCCTCAAACAAATTCTGCACCCTCCATGTTGAACTTGGTTCCTGCCAAGTTCAGCGTGGATTTAAGAACTCCCGGGGAAGCACACGCTGCCTTCACCACGCTGAATTTGGGAAAACCCTAGTTCAGCGTGGATTCAAAGGAACACGCTAAAGACGCCACTACCTCCTCCATGCTGAACTTGGAAATTTTAAAGTTCAACGTGGATCCTGATAATACCAGTGGTCCCCAATCTTCTTCCAAAGGCTGCACGCACAGTTTAATTAATCTTGATGAAATTTGTATTTTATTTTGAAATAGGAAAAGATATTATTTTAGTTTTAGAAACTAGATTTTAAATTAATTACGATTAGATATAAAAGGGAAAAGAAACGTCTCTTCTCTTATACCTCATTCCAAAATTACAGTTTAGAGAATCCTAGTTTCCACTCTGAACCATGAGCAACTAAACCTCCACTGTTAAGGTTAGGAGCTCTGTCTATTATATGGATTGATTCTATTGTTTTTCTTATTTTAATTCATGCACTGATTTATATTTCAAGAATTATTTTCGATTTTTCTCTTATGAATTTGGGTGGAATGGAAGTATGACTCTCTTTCTAATTGAGTTCTTGTATAACTTGGAAAAGCTCTTTACTTGAACAACAGCTTGAGAATATATACTCCTAAATTTCTAATTATCTGGACTTAACAGGATATGTGACATATAATCCTCTTATATTTGGGTAATTAGGATTTCTGTGGCATATAAACTAGAATTAAACTCACCTATAGTTTGCCATGACTTAAATCTTGCATGATTAAAATAGTTAGTAAGAAAAGTCAATCAGGAAAATAGATAACTCTGAAGCCTTAACTGTTTTTCCATATATTATTCACAACTTGTTTATAGCTTGCTTTCTATTATTCTGAATTTATTGTTAATGCTTTTGAATCTTCAAACACGATTTTCTGTTTGCCTAACTAAGTAAATTAATCAACCGTTGTTGCTTGATTTATCAATCCTCATGGGATCGACCCTCATTCACTTGAGGTACTACTTGGTACGACCCAGTGCACTTGCCGGTTAGTTTGTGGGCTATGAAATCCGCACCAAGTTTTTGGCGACGTTGCCGGGGATTGATTGTGATTGACAACCATTAGTTGTTTGATTGCTTAGATTAGATAATTTTTTCTTTTAATTTGTTTAATTTTAGTATTATTAATTTTTATTTTTCATTTTTTCTTTATTTTTTGTTTTGCTTTTCGTTTCCATCCCCTTGTCCCCTGTTTTATTTTTACTTCCTTGTACTTTTTAATTTTCTTCAAACCCTTCGTCCATTTTTTTTATTTTCCTTCTTATTTTTATTTTCCTTTATTTTCATTCGGTTTCTTTCCATTATTTCTTTTTTTATCTTTCTATATTTTATTAGATTTATTCAATTTCTGTCTCTAAATTCTAAAAAAAAAAATTTCATCATATATTTATTTTTCTTTAATTTCTAAAATTAAGTTTGGGGTCACCTAATTAATTTTATTTTAATTTTCCTATTTAATTTTGCTTTATATATTTCGAATTTTCTGCTTAGGTTTAGTTATAATTTTCGAAAATTTCTATAGTTTATTATTTAGTTGTTTTATTTTATTTCTTTTACATAGGTTACCTCATTGGGAATTCTCTACACTCTGACATAGAGATTCCCATCTTTTCTTATTTTCTGTTTGTTTATGAGCAGGAACAGAGACAAAGAACCTCTTTTAGACTTTGATCTTGAACCTGAAAAGATTTTGAGGTGGCGTTTGCAACAAGCACTACTTTACAAGGCTGCAGAGTCCACTATAGATCATAATAATGCTGTTAATGCCAATGTGGCAAATCCAGCTGGGAATGAACAACCTAGAAGAGTGCTTGGCTCTTACACTGCTCCTAATACAGATCTTTATGGCAAAAGTATTGTGGTGCCTCCTATAGCTGCAAACAACTTCGAGCTGAAGCCACAACTAGTTACTCTTGTGTAACAAAATTGTCAATATCATGGGCTCCCTCAGGAAGACCCAAATCAATTTATCTCTGATTTTCTACAAATTTGTGATACAGTGAAGACCAATGGAGTGAATCCTGAGGTAAACAAACGCATGCTCTTCCCATTTTCTGTGAGGGATAGAGCAAAACTGTGGTTAGATTCTCAACCTATGGAGAGTCTGGATACTTAGGACAAGGTTGTCACTGGCTTTCTGACTAAATTTCTCCCACCTCAAAAGCTGACTAAGCTAACGGTGGAGGTTCAGACTTTAAGAAAAAAAGATGGTGAGACCCTTTATGAAGCTTGGGAGAGATTCAAGCTACTTACAAGGCAGTGCCCTCCAGACATGTTCTCTAGAAGGACTCAGTTGGATATCTTTTATGAAGGCTTATGTGAAATGTCCAAGATGTGCTTGGATAATTCTGCAGGTGGTTCTTTGCACATGAAGAAGACACCAGAGGAGACTATTGAGCTTATTGAGTTGGTTGCTAACAATTAATACTTATATTCCTCCAACAGGAATCCTTTGCACTCTATGACCTCTTAAAAAAAGGGCGTTTTGGAAGTGGAAGCTGTTGATGCTCTTCTTGCTCAGAAAAAGCTTTTGTCTCAGCAATTAAATCTGATTACTCAATGGTTGAGTGGAATGCAAGTTTCAGCTGTCAACACTCAGAATGCACAACAAGAAGCCTCTTATGACACAACAGGTAATTTTATGCAAAATGAAAATTTTAATTATGCTCAATTTTCTTCTGAACAGGTCAATTACATGGGGAGTGCTCCTAGAAATCCCAATAATGATCCCTATTCTAAGACCTACAATCAGGGGTGGAGAAATCACCCAAATTTTGGGTGGAGAAAGCAACCTCAGAGGCCACAAAATTTTAATAATAATTCTCAGGGTGGTTTTCAACAGAATAATTTTAATAACCAACAGTTTTAGTCATCTCTGTAAGCAGCTTCTCAGCCCCAGCAAAACAATAATTTGGAAGCAATATTGGCAAGTTTTAGACAGGAAACCAGAGCATCAATCAAGAACTTGGAGATTCAAATGGGTCAATTAGCCATAAAAGTTAATGAAATTGATCAGAGGACCACTAATAGCCTTCTTGGTAACACAATTCCAAATCCAACAGAGGAATACAAGGCTATCACCTTGATAAGTGGACAAGTGGCAAGTACGGAAGCACAAGTTAGGAGCCAGTTGAAAAGAAAGCTCCAGAGGAGAAGAAGGAAGAAGTAGAGCACGTCCCTCCAAAGCATGCGGACAACCCATTCCCAGACTCTCTTGACACTTATCCTACATTGCCAAAGGCTCCTGAGTACAAGCCTAAAATGCCATATCCTCGGAGACTTCAAAAGGAGACCAAGGACAAGCAGTTTTTAAAGTTCTTGGAAGTCTTCAGAAAGTTGCAAATCAATATTCCTTTTGCTGAGGTTTGGGAGCAAATGCCTCTCTATGTCAAGTTCATGAAGGAGCTGTTGTCAAAGAAGAAGACTTTAAAGGGAGATAAGACAGTGGTCCTGACTAAGGAATGTAGTGCCATCATTTAGAATAACTTGCCAAGGAAGATGCCGGATCCAGGGAGCTTTCAAATTCCATGCACCATTGGGAGCACAACCTTTGAGAAAGTATTATGTGATCTTGGAGCAAGCATCAATTTAATGTCCTTTTCTGTGATGAAGAAGTTGCAAACCCAAGAGGCACAACCCACAAGGATAGCATTACAGATGGCAGACAAATTTATAAAGCCTGCATATGGATTAGTGGAGAATATCTTGGTCAAAGTGGGTAAGTTCTTCCTCCCAGCAGATTTTGTGATTCTTGATACAGGGGAGGATGAGAATGCCTCTATAATTCTAGGAAGACCCTTCCTAGCCACTGGGAGAGCTCTAATGGATGTAGAAGTGGGTGAATTAATGCTTAGAGTGCATGATGAGCAACTAGTCTTTCACATCTTCAAAGATATACATTCAGCAGGTGAAGAAGAGAGGTGCATGCAGACTGAGCTTATTGATCCAAACCTTCAAGAACCCCCTGATGATGCACAGCAGAAATTGTAGCTCAAACCTCCTTTAGTGACCACCAATAAAATTCCTCCTGACATCAAACCTAAGAAGAAAGTATCCAGGGGATGGAGAAACAAAAAGATCGCCACTGAAGGTTTCTCCCCAGGAATGAAGGTGGTGTTGACTAGCAATCCAGTGTGGATTTATACAGTAAACAGAATCCTCTCTCTGGAGCATATTGAGCTAATTTATGGAGACACAGGAAAGAAGTTCAAAGTAAGGGTTGAAGAGCTGAGCCCCTATGATCCTCCTCCTTAGAGGAGCTGACCGTCAAGCTAGTGGCGGTAAAGAAGCGCCTGTCGAGAGGCAACCCTATAATTTCGTATCCTTAGTTATTTTTCCGTTACATTAGTTTTATTATCTATTTGATTTTTATTTAGTTTTTACTGTTTTTCCGTTGTTTTACTTGTGTTTTGATCATGCAGAAATTTTAAAATAGGAACTGGACACTTAGAAAAATTTTTGGACGCTCTGGAGTTGATTGGTTCTACCAGCTCCACACTGAACTTGGAATTTTCCAAGTTCAACGTGAAGTATATGCGCAATGTGAAAGAGGGCCTCTACCAAGTCCACACTAAACATTGAAAATTCCAAGTTCAGCGTGGAGAACGACGTCAATTATCATGAAAGAGGTAAAGACCCACGCTGAACAACGTAAAAAGGGGAGAATTAGCCAAGAGTCCACACTGAACTTGGGCCTGCATCAAGTTCAGCGTGGAGAGGAAGAGTGCATGCAAAGGTTGCAGCGCTGAACTTGCTCCATTTCAGTTTCAGCGTGGATCACGTCACTTGCTCTAATCACACAATTTCATACCGTATCATGCCCAAATACCATAAAAAATCAAGCAAATCAACACCTAACCCTCCTGATTCCCCTTTTCTTTTCCCTTCGTTAGTCTCCACCCCCCTTCAACACCATGCACCACATATCCTTCCCCTCCCATACATATATCGCCCCCCTCTTATATATATATGCCCC
>NC_029794.2:86747114-86767636 GCF_000816755.2 Arachis ipaensis
ATATATATTAAATAAATAAATCACTATATATATATAACATATTAATAAAAAAATAAAAAAAAAACCCAAAAACAAAAATAGATAATATATATTTTAATTATTTTAACCTCTCTTGTTCTTTTATCATTTTATTCTTCTTTTATCATAATATTTTTTTTTACTCCTCCATATGCTTTTTATGTCCCTCTCTGTTTTCAGTTTTTCTTTGTTTGAAGACAAGCAAATTTTTAAGTTTGGTATTGTCGCTTCGCTTTTTGGCTTTTCTGTTTATTTGAATAGCACCAAAGGGAGGCAAATCATCTTCACGGAGGAGCACAACCAGAAGAATGAGATAGCCACTAGGATAACTGAGGTGGTTGAGTTCCTTTCATTCTATATTTCCTCCCGTTCTTATTTTATATATATTCCTATTTTTTGTTTATTTTGTTATTGCATGATCAGTTATATTTTCAATTCCTAGGTTCTAATTTAATTTACTGGCTGTTTTGTTATTTGATTTCCTTTTATGCTGAAAAAGAGTGTCTCATACATTGCTCACTGAGCTTGAAAATCAAAAGAAAAGAATGAAGTGATGTAATGCATGAAAAGAGTGAGTTTATATTTAAGATTAATCTTATTTACTTAAATGTGGTGGTATTATTTGTAATTTTGAATGAATGACATGAACAGTGCATTTTTGAATTTGAATCAAAGGATGTTGATGTATAAAGAACAAGAATTTAGAGAACTATTATGACTTATCTGAAATTAGTGAAAGCTTAATCCTTGAAGCAAAAAAAAAAAAAAACAGCAAAAGAAAAATAAAAGCAAGGTCCAAGGCTCTGAGCATCAATGACTAGGGAGGTCTGACATGATTAAAAGCTCAAAGAGTTGTTTTCCTAGTTATATGCTTGTGGTATTCTTATTTCAAGTAATCCTTGAGACGAAATATTTAGAGTCGTGACCAAATGCATTCAGTAGAGTATGCCGAAGGCTTTGAACACCACTATCTGGGAGAAGCTAAAAGAGCAATCAGAGCTTAAAGAAAGTTCCCCAGTCAAGTGCTTGTAGTGTTTTTGTGTCAAGTGAAGTTTGAGACAAAACATTTAAAGTCACGGCTAGGCTCAAGGTGCAAAGCACCAAAGAAAAGAGAATTAAAGTAAATTTGTTGTGTTTAAGGATTAAACTGGAGTATAAAGATAAGAGAATTCATAATAAGATCCGGATTCTAATTCCGAATGACCCTAACATCCCTCTGATTTAAAGGAGAGTGAGATGCCAAAACTGTTCAAAGTTACAATGAATAAACCCCATTTTAAGAATAGATCTGAGAATGACTAAACTCTCACTTCTCATGCAAATTCACATCTTAATCATGCACTTATTTTGGTTGCTTGAGGACAAGCAACAATTCAAGTTTGGTGTTGTGATGCGTGAGCATCTTATCTATCTTTTTCTTGTGAATTTGCACTTGAATTAACAAGTTTAATCAAAATTTAGATATCTTTTAGCCACTATGGATGCTACTTTGGGTTTTGCACAATTCTATTTATTTAAGGAAGCATTCGGAGGGAATTGACGGAGTTTTGTAGCAGAAAAGGAAGAAAGCGAATGATGCTGTCAATCCTGACCTCCTTGCACTCAAACAGGAATAACTTGAGCTACAGAGATCCAATTGACATGATTCTAACGGAATTGGAAATCTATCTTCCAGGGATTTCCAACGATATATAATCGTGCAAATTTTGCCTCCAACAACCTCTACACCCTCCACGTTGAACTTGGTTCCTGCTAAGTTCAACGTGGATTTGAGAACTCCTAGGGAAGCACACGCTGCCTTCTCCACGCTGAACTTGGGAATAGCCAAGTTTAGTGTGGATTCAAAGGAACACACTAAAGATGCCACTACCTCTTCCACGCTGAACTTGGAAATTTTCAAGTTCAGCGTGGATCCTGATAATACCAATGGTCCCCAATCTTCTTCCAAAGGCTGCACGCACAGTTTAATTAATCTTGATTAAATTTGTATTTTATTTTAAAATAGGAAAAGATATTATTTTAGTTTTAGAAAATAGATTTTAAATTAATTAGGATTAGATATAAAAGGGAAAAGAAACTTCTCTTCTCTTCTACCTCATTCCAAATTTACAGTTTAGAGAATCCTAGTTTCCACTCTGAACCATGAGCAACTAAACATCCGCTGTTAAGGTTAGGAGCTCTGTCTATTGTATGGATTGATTCTATTATTTTTCTATTTTAATTCATGTATTGATTTATATTTCAAGAATTATTTTCGTTCTTTATCTTATGAATTTGGGTGGAACAGAAGTATGACCCTCTTTCTAATTGAGTTCTTGTATAACTTGGAAAAGCTCTTTACTTGAACAATAGCTTGAAAACATATTCTACTAAATTTCTAATTATCTGCACTTAACAGGATACGTGACATATAATCCTCTTATATTTGGGTAATTAGGATTTTTGTGGCATATAAACTAGAATTAAACTTCACCCTCTAATTGGAATTAAGTGACCAAGGAATTGGCGGTTGATGAATTTTAGAGGAGACTAAAAAGGTCTAAGGAATTAGGGTTTAGTCACCTATAGTTTGCCATGAATTAAATATTGCATGATTAAAATAGTTAGTAAGAAAAGTCAATCAGGAAAATAGATAACTCTAAGGCCTTAACTGTTTCTCCATATATTATTCACCACTTCTTTACTGCTTGCTTTCTAATATTCTGAATTTATTGTTAATGCTTTTGAATCTTCAAACACCATTTTCTGTTTGCCTAATAAAGTAAATTAATCAACCATTGTTGCTTGATCCATCAATCCTCATGGGATCGACCCTCATTCAGTTGAGGTACTACTTGGTACGACCTAGTGCACTTGCTGGTTAGTTTGTGGGCTATAAAATCTGCACCAGCGGTTGGCAGGTTCGAAGGGTTTGGAAATGGAATATTTAGTTAGACTGAAAATCCTTAGTTAGTCGCCTATTTTCATTTCACATGGTTTAGTATATTTATATGCTTTGATTATGAATTGGGAGTTCTAGGATTGGCTTCGGCTTTCCCAGGACATTACATGTTAGTTATTTGTGCACTGTTACCATGTTGAGAACACTCGGTTCTCACCCATGCAGATTTTGTGGTTTTCAGATGCAGGACGTGAGACTCCTCGCTGAGGCATGCTGGAGACTTCTGTTTTGGCAAAGATCCTTAGCTCTTGGGACTTTATTTTGATTTTTATGTACTTTCTTAGATACTTATATTCTCCACTGTTTATATATATATATTTTTTGTATTGACTCCTCTTAGAGGTTACTTTGGAGAAACTTGTTTTGTATTCTGTTAGTTGGGTTTTTTTGGGATTTCCTTACTATATGTATGTATACTGTATGCTCGGACCGGTTATATTCGCAAGCCGAGTCTCGAGTCTTGATATATGTATTTTGGCACTCTTTTGTATATCTCATTGCTTTAGCTTTAGCTTAATCTCTAACTGTTCGTTTACATTATCGATCGGAGTGTTGCACTTTTGATTTAAAACGGTTTTGATTTACCCATTTTTCTTCAAAGGCTCCTAGTTATGAACATTTTTGCAATACTATACGTACTAAATTTTATTTTAGAGGTCATAATACCTCACCACCTCTGTTTTATGACTTAAGCATAAGGCTCTATGTGATAGGGTGTTACACATTCCACCACCAAGACTCCTTGTCTCTTGGTCATATTCCTTTAGATTCACCAAAACTTTCTTTTGCAATTCTTCTAATAACTTTTGTCATCTCCCTCCACATCTCTTTCACGCTTCCATTCCCATCCTACTTTGCCTCTTCGTTATTTTGGAGAAATAGGTTTTGTAACTTGTCCTTTAATGTCTTTTGGGTTCTCCTACTTTATATATGTATGTATACTTCTATGCTCGGACCGGTGTACTTTGCAAACTGAGCCTTGAGTCTTGATATCTGTATTCTTGGCACTCTCTTGTATATCTTCTCGCGTTAGCTTATCCTTTATCTGTTCCATTTATGTTATCGATCAGAGAGTTGCGCTTTTCGATTTAACAGTTTTGATTTATCCCCTTTTTCTTCAAAGGCTCCTAGTTATAAACATTTTTCACACAACTATATATATTAAAAGTTTCTTTTAGAGGTCGTAATACCTCGCCACCTCTATTTTATGACTTAAGCATAAGACTCTGTGTGGTAAGGTATTACATTATGGCATCAGCACAGTTCGTTCTTGTTGAGCCTGAGGGACGAACTGACTATGCTTCTGTGCATTCTCTGTGTATGTGTTTATGTGCTATTAGGATATCTGATTGATATAACTGGCATAAACATTCATGAGCATGCATTTGGGACTTTGAAGCATTAGACTTCCGATATTGAGACTGATTAACTTGATACTGATTGTTTGGTCTGTATATGGACTAGATGGCACCTCGTGGACGCGGTCGGGGCCGTGGGAGAGGTCGTACTGGTACTCAAGGACCAGAAACCAACCCAAATGACCCGGTAAACTTTATAGTGGCATTGGAAAACATGGCTGCTACTCTGTAGGCCACTGCGGAGGCTCTTGGACACCAGATAAATAATAATGGCAACGGCGAAAATAGAGCTCAGGGTCCAATGACACTAGCAACCTTCTTAAAAGTTAATCCACCAAAGTTCAAGGGAACCACTAATCTGACTGAAGTCCATACCTGGTTTCAGCCAATGGAGCAAGCACTGCAAGCGCAGTTGGTACCTGAAGAGTAATGTGTTGAATTTGCTACATATCTGCTCACTGGGGAAGCATCGTATTGGTGGCAGGGAGCCCGACGTCTCCTGCAGCAGTGTGATGACTCTATCAACTGGGATGCCTTCCATGTGGAATTCTATAAGAAATACTTTTCAAATTCTGCCAGGACGGCCAAGGTACTGGAGTTACTACAGTTGAAGCAGGGTGCTATGTTCGTATCTGAGTATACAGACAAATTTGAGGAGCTATTCAGGTTTTCTCGCATGTGTCAGGGAGCTCTGGGAGACTTCGAGGAACCGAAGTACATTAAGTATGAAGGAGGGCTCCGGAGTGACATCTTAAGTTTAGTGGAACCAATAGAGATCAGAACATTTTCAGAGTTGGTAAATAAGAGCAGGGTTGCTAAAGAGTGTGTGAAAAAGATGGCTACAGAGAAAGAAAGCTATAGGGGGCCATTCCCACAGAACCAAGGGAAGAGCTTTGCTCCTAAAGGTCCGCCTTTCAAACGAGGAGGCTTTGGACCACACCTGACTTATGGTCAGAATAATTCCAGAAGGCCCAACAACAACAATTTCCAAGGGAGAAGATTTGGGAAGCAGCCTCAGAATGAGTAAGCTTGTGCTCGGTGCGGGAGTTACCATCCGGGAGTCCCGTGCAAGGCTGGATAGGGTTTGTGCTATTCTTGTGGTAAGCCAGGACATAAAGACTCAAACTGTCTGGAGAAGCAGAGACAAGGTACTGGGAGAGCACAGTAGCCTAGTTGGGTGTTCACTACCTCAGCTGTGGGTGCCAAAGGGTCTGATACCCTTATCCAAGGTATATGTGATATGGCTGGTCAAACCTTAAATGATTTATTTGATTAGGAAGCAACACATTCATTCATTGCATTTGAAAAAGCTAGTGAGTTAGGATTGAAGATTGTGGTTTTAGGTTACGACCTGAAGGTGTATAATGCCACTTATGAAGCTATGGTGACTAGGTTAGGGTGTCTGCAAGTTTCTTTTAGGGTCAAGCAACGTGATTTTGTCCATGATTTAATTTGCTTGCCGATGACTAGTCTTAATCTTATCTTGGGATTGGACTGGTTGTCTAAAAACCATGTTTTGCTGAACTATTTTGAGAAATCGTTGCACTTTATGACAGAAGGGTCAGAAGGGCCCGGTTGTGGTAAATGGCTATTACTTAAACTACATGGTAGTAAATTGTTCAGGACATTAATGTCAAGGCGTTATGCTGTTAGTTGCGAGTGTGTCGGGTGAGGAACAAAGTTTAGAGCAAATTCCTGTTGTTTGTGAATTTCCTGAGGTGTTTCTGGATGACATCAAGGAATTCTCTCCTGCCCGAGAGGTTGAATTTGTGATTGAGTTGGTACCTGGGACAAGCCCAATCTCGATTGCTCCTTACAAAATGTCACCTTTAGAAATGGCCAAACTCAAGGCTCAGTTGGAAGACTTAATGAGTAAACACTTTATCTGCCCTAGTGTTTCTCCGTGGGGAGTGCCAGTGTTACTGGTGAAGAAGAAAGACAGGAGTATGCGGCTCTGTGTGGATTACAGGCAACTGAACATGGTCACAATAAAGAATAAGTACCCACTGCCGAGGATTGACAATCTCATGGATCAGTTACAAGGAGCCGGGGTTTTCTCCAAGATCGATTTGCGATCTGGTTATCACTAGATAAGAGTGAGAGATGAGGACATCCCTAAGAACGCTTTTAGGACTCATTATGGTCATTATGAGTACACTGTAATGTCTTTTGGGTTGACAAACGCTCCTACAGTGTTTATGGATTATATGAACATAATTTTTCGTTCGTTTCTGGATAGTTTCGTGGTCGTCTTCATTGATGACATACTGATTTATTCTAAGACTGAAGAAGAGCATGCAGAACACTTGAAGACCGTGTTGCAGATACTAAAGGAAAGGAAACTCTATGCGAAACTGTCTAAATGTGAATTCTGGAAAGACGAGGTGAAGTTTCTTGGCCATGTGGTGAGTAAACAGGGAATAGCAATAGATCCTTCTAAGGTGGAAGCGGTGATGAATTGGGGGCGACCGACCTCAGTAACTGAGATAAGGAGTTTCCTGGGCTTAGCTGGCTACTATTGGAGATTTATCAAGGGCTTCTCGCAAATAGCTTTGCCATTGACAAAGTTAACCCGCAAGGACGCGCCATTTGTTTGGACTTCTTAAGTGTGAGGAGAGCTTCCAAGTTTTGAAGCAAAAGTTGACCACCGCACCTGTGTTGGTGTTACCTGAGCCGAATGAGCCATTTGAGGTATACTGTGATGCCTCACTAAAGGGTCTGGGATGCTTGCTGATGCAGCACCAGAATATGGTGGCGTATGCCTCACAGCAGTTGAGACCTCATGAAGTTAATTACCCAATGCACGACCTAGAACTTGCTACGGTTGTGTTTGCGCTAAATGTGCAGAGGCATTACCTCTATGGGGTTATGTTCCGAGTTTTCTCTGATCAGAAGAGCTTGAAATACCTCTTTGATCAGAAAGAGCTTAATATGCGGCAGAGGAGGTGGATGGAGTTACTGAAAGACTACGACTTTGAGTTGAATTACCATCCGGGGAAAGCGAACGTTACGGCGGATGCGTTAAGTCGGAATTCGTTGTATGCTGCTTGGATGATGCTTCGAGAAGAGGAGTTGCTCAAGGCATTCAGGAATCTAAAGATCGGTGTTTAAGAAGTGGCTGGAACTCTGTGTTTGAGTCGATTACAAATCTCAAGTGATTTTAAATTTGAACTCCTAAAGGCTCATCAAAACAATGACGTGTTACCGAAGGTGTTGCTAGCTATTGAGCAAGAGAAGTAGTGGAGAGTGTCATGGGATCAAGATGGGCTATGGAGATTCAAGGGTAGGATCATTGTGCCGGATGTTGGGACTTTGCGGCAAGATATCTTAAAGGAAGTACACAAAAGCGCATTCTCTATTCACCCAGGGAGTACTAAGATGTACAACGATCTGAAGCTATGTTCTGGTGGCCTGGTATGAAGAATGATGTGAACGAATATGTATCAAAGTGCTTAACTTGTCAAAAGGTGAAGATTGAACACCAGAGACCTTCTGGGACGTTGTAACCCTTGGAAGTTCCGCAATGGAAGTGGGAGAGCATTGCGATGGATTTTGTGTCGGGATTGCCAAGGACTAGGACCGGTTTTGATGCTGTCTGGGTAATTGTGGATTAGCTGACGAAGTCGGCTCACTTTCTACCCATTCGGATGAACTATATTCTTGAGGAGTTAGCGCGCCTGTTGACAATGACCAAAAGCATAGGTTTGGATTTTCACACTAAAAATAGGATTGACGTTGCAAGTATAGTCTAAACCCAATAATTGATCATCAATCAAATGTTTTCATAATTCAAACCAAATATAAACCGAGAGTATTTAGGTCCCGGGTCGTCTTCCCTAGGAGTTGCAATTAAGGTGTCATGTTATTGGCTGTGAGAGGAAATGGGAATTGGATGACAAGATATGCAAGTAATGTAAATAGCAAGAAATTAAATGAACATGCAAGAAGACTCTTGGTGAGAATTGGGGAATTAAAGATTCCTATCCTAGTTATGGACTACAAACATGGCAATTGTGTGGAATTAATCCCAATTTGTCAATCCTACTTGAGAATTAGTCAAAAGGGCACAATTGATTCCAATCCCTAAGTCCTAAGTCAACACTAGTGGGTCACTTAGGGTCAAGGGAAACCGAACCAATTAACAATCCTCACACAATGTGGAATGGACATCCACAACTCAATTCCACCCAAACACCCAATTTCTCAACCAAGAGTGTGAAAACTAAACATGCAAGAAATAAAAGTCAAGGCAATAAAAGTCAAAGCAATTAAACTTCAAATGCAAGAAACCTCTTGGCAAGTAATTGAGAACTAAGATTAGCTATCCTAGCCATTGACCACAAACACATGATGATTATGAAGAGTAATCCTACTTAGTCAACCTTACATTGAAGATAAGTCAAATAGGTATAGTTAATTTCAATCCCTAAGTCCTATGTCAACACTAATGGGTCACATAGAGTCAAGGGAGACCAAATCAACTAACTACTCTAATATATCAAACAAGAATGGACATCAATGACTCAAGGATCACCAAAGTCACCAATTCCAAGCCAAGAGAGGAGAAAAACTAAGTAGAAACTAGGCCAAGCATTTTATCAAACACTTGGTGTGCATGAGAATAAAATAATATTAAAATGTATTAAAAATAAAATCTAACTACCAAAAGAAAGAAAATCATAACAACAACTAAAGAAAGCAATAAATGAACATGAAAACATAAATTTGCATTAAATAAAATTAAAATTAACAAAGAGTGTTCATAACATAAAAATGATAAAATAAAGGAAATAACAAGAGAAATGAAGAAGAATAAAGATCCAATTTACTCTTTGAACTTCCAGCCCTTAATTTCAAAAATTTTGGGAAAAAAGTGTTAAGATTTTGTGTTTTGATGTTATAGGATCCAATTAACTTGAAGGGAGGGCTTAGTCTTGCCTCTTTGACCCTTAGGTAAGGTAAGGTTCTCAACTCTAAGCTAAACACTTGGAATTTTGTGATTTAGTGATTGAGTTATTGAGTTTATGTGTGCTATTGTGGCTTAGGTAGTGTATATTTGTGTATTGGGGCTTGATTGATGGTTTTGGAAAGCTTTGGAGTGGGGAAATAAGCTTGAAAATCTGTTGGTGATGTTTTGAGACCTTGAAGGTTGAATTTGGAAGTGTTCCGGGTTGAACGGGAACCGGTCAAGGTATGGTTTCGGTTCCTGTATCTAAAATGTAATGTGGTTGCGAAAACGTAGGCTAGTGACTAATAAACCCCGATTTCGTGATTTATCTTGTGCTTATTTTAGGGATTTTATCACCTTTTCCCACATTTATTCAATGAAATAGCATGGTTTTGTAATTCTCTCTTGAATTGTGCTTAAGTGTAAAAACATGCTTTTTAGGCCCTTAAATTGGTGATTTTAACTCACTTTAATTCCATTCGATACCTTGATGTGTTTGTTGAGTGATTTCAGGTTCATGAGGCAAGTATTGGATGGAAGAAATGAGAAGAAAAGCATATAAAGTGGAGAATACATGAGGAAACAAGAATTGGGAATGCATCGACGGGCGCACACACGTACTAGGCACGCACGCGCAGAAGTGTCTTCGCATAGAGATGCGCACGCATACATGACGCGTACGCGCGGATGAAGAAACAGCCAATCAACGCGCACGCGCACATGGCGCGTACGCGCCGATACTCACACGTGACCCAAGTAAAGGCAAAACGCTGGGGGCGATTTCTAAGTTGCCCAGGCCCAAGTCCAACTTGTTTCTGAGTGAATTTCATGCAGAATTGAAGTCCAAGCAAGGGGGGAGCAATTAGTTAGTCAACATGATCCTTTAATTAGTTTTCTAGAGAGAGAAGCTCCCTCTTCTCTCTATAATTAGGGTAGGATTAGGTTAAATTGTCTTGGATCTTGAATTAATTACTTGATTTTCATCTTGTTTCTTTTACAATTTCTCATTTCTACATCTTGATTTTCTTAGTTGTAATGTTAATTTCTCATTTTGCTCTCTTGTTTGTTGATGAACATTGTTGGATCTAATCTCCTTTTAATGTAATTTCATGTTTTTATGTTCCTTTTATGTTGATATTGCTTGCTATTATTGATTTCTCGCTTGTGATAGTTTCGGGTTTCCTTAATTTTAGCATTTTGTGATATTTACTTTATTGCACATTAGGTGTTTGATATAATGATTCCTATAGTTTTTGAGTAGTTCTCTTGACCCTTCGCCTAGGCTAAGGGGATTGAGTGATCTTAAGTCCTTGGGCTTCATTGAATTGGTAATTCCAGAACCCTTGGGGATCAAATTGATAACCATTGACTCTACCCTACTACTAAGTTTATTAGTAGCTAGATTGGAACTTATGGATTGATGTTGATCAAGCCATTTGACGTGCTCCAAGCCTAGGAGTAGTCATTACATACTTAAGGCTTTAGTGAATAGACTTAATGAGCTCGGTTCCTCTTAATTATCAATATTTGAATTGTTGACAAGGATAGTGATCTCAATTACCTAAGTCTTAGCCAAGAGTTCTTTATCTTGCTTTCTTTTAATTACTTGCTTAATTTACTTTTTTCTCATTCCTCTTATAACCCAAAACCCCCTTGCCCCTTAATAGCCAATAATTGACCACTTCATTGCAATCCTTAGTTAGACGACCCGGAGTCTAAATACTTCGGTTAATTTTCATTGGGGTTTGTACTTGTGACAACACCATATTTTAATTTGATTTGAGGATTGACTATTGGTTTGGACTATACTAACAACGGAAATATTTTGTGGAATTCCGAACCGGTATAAATCCTTGTTGCATCAGTGACCTTAGGATAGGATTTTGAAATATTGATGTAGTTGTTGGATGATTTGAATTGAGTTGAATATATGAATAATAGTTGAATTATTGTGAGTGGTGCTAATTGTTGGTAAAGCATGTAATGTTGTAAGTGAGGTGGCCTGATATGCTTACTTGTTGGTAAAGTTGAGGCTTTTGTTGGTGAGCATGATTTGGCATGTGGTATAGACATGTATATATATGTATGTGTAGTGGTTGGTGAAATTGAGTATTTGTTTGGAAATTGATATATGAAATATTAAATTTTTCTTGAGCAAAAATGGATTCTGACCTCCTTGAACCTGTGATTGAAGAGATCATAGCTTAAACATAATAAAAATCCTAAATCCTAATCCTAAGAGAGAGGAGAGAACCTCTCACTCTAAAAACTACATCTAATCCTAAAAATTATGAATTGTGAGAACATGATTATGAATGGATGCATTCTCCCACTTTATAGCCTCTAATCTGTGTGTTCTGGGCTGAAAACTGGGTCAAAAACAGCCCAGAAATCGCCCCCAGCGATTTCTGTTACGTTCAGGTCGCGGGAAAGTGACGCGGATGTGTCGTCCACGCATTTGCATGGATTGAAATTCGTAGATGCGACGTGTGCGCGTCATTCACGCGTCCGCGTAGCCTAACTTCAGGGCAGCTATGACAAATTATATATTGTTGCGAAGCCCAGATGTTATCTTTCCAACGCAACTGGAACCGCGTCATTTGGACCTCTGTAGCTCAAGTTATGGTCGATTTAGTACCAAGAGGTCAGGCTGACAGCTTTGCAGTTCCTTCAACTTCTTGTATTCCTTCCACTTTTGCATACTTCCTTTCCATCCTCTAAGACATTCCTACCCTGTAATCTTTGAAAATACTTAACACACATATCAAGGCATCGAATGGTAATAAGAGAGGATTAAAATTAGCTAAATTAAGATCAAAGAAACATGTTTTCAATCATAGCACAAAATCAGGAAGGAAAATGTAAAACATGCGAATTGTATGAATTAGTGTATGAAAGATTGATAAAATCCACTCAATTGAGCACAAGATAAACCATAAAATAGTGGTTTATCAGGCGATTTGCAAAATTAAGCGTAAGAGGAGTATGTTTAGTGGTTGGCGTTGTAAATCTAGGCTCATTATGGTTGGAAGCTCAAAATTTAGGAGCATGGATTGGTGTAGTTCTCAATTGGATGGGTCTAGGAGGGTAGTTTGGTGCTTTCATGAGAATTCGGATTACATGCCATCCGGAGAAAATCATGATGATAAAATTGAAGACGGGTGTGAAAACAACGTGTGGGATCCTGGATTACAAGGAGAGGATCAATTTTGGGAGCTCATAGTTTGTGAAGAACTCCATCAAGGCTTGGGGATATTAATTTTGAATAATGGAGCATATTGGAAGTCCAAACATTGGTGGATGTTCAAGGATGGATTCAAGCACAAGCCACCTTGATGAAAGCTCCCCATAAGTCCAACTTAAGAACGATAAACAAAAGTGCTAGGTGGGAGGCACCCCACCATGGTAACATCTTTTCATTTTTCTCTTTTGTATATAATGGTAAAATTAGTTTAATTTCATGTTTTGTTTGATTAGTTGAGTTTATTTAGGAGTCTAGTATGTTAAATAAGTTTTTATGGTGTTTTGGTAGCTGTTTGGAGGTTTGGAATGCCTGGTTTGGTGCAAGAACTTGAAAATTTTTGAAAAACATATCACTAGGCCACGCATACGCGTCACCCATGCATACGCGTGACCACAAGAATTTCAACCACCCATGCGTTCGTCTCGACCACGCGTACGTGTGGCCCCAAAATTTTCACCTCCCATACAAATTCCAGAGAGTTGCGGAAGTTTTGGGATGGAGTTGTGCCTCTAGCACAAAATCCACCCACGCGTACGTGTTACCCCACGCGTACGCGTCGCCTCTCTGATTCGTCCATCACGTGTATGCGTGACCTACGCGTACGCATCGCACGCCATTTTGATTATTCACACGTATGCGTGAGCTTGCCCTGTTTCACCACTCTTCTTTTCTTCTCTTCTTTCCATTCCTTTCCTTCTTCTCTCTTCTCTTCTTTTCTTTCCACCCTTCAATCATCATCCAATACTACCAATCACCATCTATCACCATTCCTATTAGTTAGTTAGTTTGTTAATTAGTTAGTTAGTTAGTTATTTAGTTAGTTTGATTTATGTTTATCTTTCTATTTTTCATTATAAGTGTTGGCTTATGATGAGCGGATAATTTATACGCTTTTTGGCATTGTCTTTAGTATGTTTTTAGCAGGATCTAGCTACTTTTAGGGATATTTTTATTAGTTTTTATGTTAAATTCACATTTCTGGACTTTACTATGAGTTTGTGTGTTTTTCTGTGATTTCAGGTATTTTCTGGCTGAAATTGAGGGACTTGAGCAAAAATCAGATTCAGAGGTTGAAGAAGGACTGCTAATGCTGTTGGATTCTGACCTCCCTGCACTCAAAATGGATTTTTTGGAGCTACAAAACTCCAAATGGCGCGCTCTCAACGGCGTTGGAAAGTAGACATTCAGGGCTTTCCAGCAATATATAATAGTCCATACTTTGCCCGAGTTTAGAGGACGCAAATGGGCGTTGAACGCCAGTTCTACGCTGCAGTCTGGAGTTAAACGCCAGAAACACGTCACGAACTAGAGTTGAACGCCAAAAACACGTTACAACTTGGTGTTCAACTCCAAAAGAAGCCTCTGCACGTGTAAAATTCAAGCTCAGCCCAAGCACACACTAAGTGGGCCCCGGAAGTGAATTTCTGCATCAATTACTTACTTCTGTAAACCCTAGTAGCTAGTCTAGTATAAATAGGACTTTTTACTATTGTATTTACATCTTTGGATTATCTTTTGATCTATTGATCACGTTTGGGGGCTGGCCATTCGGCCATGCCTGAACCTTCATTACTTATGTATTTACAACGGTAGAGTTTCTACACACTATAGATTAAGGTGTGGAGCTCTACTGTTCCTCAAGGATTAATGCAAAGTACTACTGTTTTATATTCAATTCAACTTATTCCGCTTCTAAGATATCCATTCGCACCCAAGAACATGATGAAGGTGATGATTATGTGACGCTCATCATCATTCTCACTTATGAACGCGTGCCTGACAAATACTTATTTTCTACATGCAAACAAGCTAGAATGAGTATCTCTTAGATATCTAATACAGAGGACCGAGTCTGAGATATTAGAATCTTCGTGGTATAAGTTAGAACCCATGGATGGCCATTCCTGAGATCCGAAAAGTCTAAACCTTGTCTGTGGTATTCCGAGTAGGATCTGGGAAGGGATGGCTGTGACGAACTTCAAACTCGCGAGTGCTGGGCGTAGTGACAGACGCAAAAGGAGGGTGAATCCTATTCCAGTATGATCGAGAACCTCCAGATGATTAGCCGTGCCTGACAGAGCATTTGGACCTTTTTCACAGAGAGGATGGGATGTAGCCATTGACAACGGTGATGCCTTACAGAAAGCTTGCCATGGAAAGGAGTAGGAATGACTGGATGAAGACAGCAGGAAAGCAGAGGTTCAGAGGAACGAAAGCATCTCTATACGCTTATCTGAAATTCTCACCAATGATTTACATAAGTATTTCTATCTTTATTTTCTGTTTATTTATTATCATTATTCGAAAACTCCATAACCATTTGATATCCACCTGACTGAGATTTACAAGGTGACCATAGCTTGCTTCAAGCCGACAGTCTCCGTGGGATCGACCTTTACTCACGTAAGGTTTTATTACTTGGACGACCCAGTGCACTTGCTGGTTAGTTGTATCGAAGTTGTGACAAATTATGAATTAAGATTAGAGCACCAAGTTTTTGGAGCCATTACCAGGGATCACAATTTCGTGCACCAAGTTTTTGGCGCCGTTGCCGGGGATTGTTCGAGTTTGGACAACTGACGGTTCATCTTGTTGCTCAGATTAGGTAATTTTTTTTTGTTTTATTTTCAAAAATTTTTCAAAAATCTTTCAAAAATTTCTCATCTGTTTTCGAAAATTATTCTAAATTTTTAAGAATGAATTCTAGTGTTTCATGAAGCATGTTGAAGCCTGGCTGGCTGTAAAGCCATGTCTAATTCTTTTGGACTGTGGCTTCCAACCATCAGCATAGAGGCAAGTTAATTGGAATATTAGCTGTTGCATGCCTGATTTATATCCTAAAGCGGGCTGGCTATTAAGCCATGCCCAACCCTTCCTGGGATTCTTATTAAAAATTTTGAATTTCTTATTTTCTTTTTCCTATATGTTTTTCGAAAAAAAATTTAAAAGAAAATACAAAAAAAATTAATAAAATCATAAAAATCAAAAAAATATTTTATGTTGTTTGTTTGAGTCTTGTGTCAAATTTTAAGTTTGGTGTCAATTGTATACTCATCTTGCATTTTTTTTTCGAAAATTGCATTCATGCATTGCATTCATCATGATCTTCAAGTTGTTCTTGATAAACCTTCTTAATTGATCTTCATATTATATTGTTTTGTGTTGTATGGTGTTTTTCATATGCATTCTTGAATTCTTAGTGTCTAAATATTAAAAATTTATAAGTTTGGTGTCTTGCATGTTTTCTTTGCATAAAAAATTTTCCAAAATATGTTCTTGATGTTCATCATGATCTTCAAAGTGTTTTTGGTGTTCATCTTGAAATTCATAGTGTTCTTGCATGCATCATGTGTTTTGATTCATAATTTTCATGTTGTAAGTCATTTTTCATGTTTTTCTCTTTCATCATTAAAAATTCAAAAATCAAAAAAATATCTTTCCCTTTTTCACTCATAAATTTTCGAAAATTTGAGTTGACTTTTTCAAAACTTTTTAAAATTTAGTTGTTTCTTATGAGTCAAATCAAATTTTCAATTTAAAAATCTTATCTTTTTCAAAATATTTTTCAAAAATCATATCCTTTTCATTTTTCTTATTTATTTTCAAAAATTTTAAAAATATTTTTCAAAAATCTTTTTATTAATTTTACATTATATTTTCGAAAATATCATCAACAATTAATGTTTTGATTCAAAAATTTCAAGTTTGTTACTTGCTTGTTAAGAAAGATTCAAACTTTAAGTTCTAGAATCATATCTTGTGATTACTTGTGAGTCAAGTCATTAATTTTGATTTTAAAATTCAAATCTTTTTCAAAACTAATTTTAATCATATCTTTTTAAATCATATCTTTTTCAAAAAAATTTGATTTTAAAATATCTTTTCTAACTTCTTATCTTCTTATCTTTTCAAAATTGATTTTCAAATCTTTTTCAACTAACTAATTGACTTTTTGTTTGTTTCTTATCTTTTTCAAAACCACCTAACTACTCTTCCCTCTCTAATTTTCGAAAATACCTCCCTCTTTTTCAAAAACTCTTTTTAATTAATTAATTGATTCAATTTTTAATTTTAATTTTAATTTTTTCTTAATTTTCGAAAATCATTAACTCTTTTTCAAAATTTATTTTTCGAAATTCCCTCTCTCCCATCTCCTTCTATTTATTTATTACTTACTAACACTTCTCTTCATCTCATATCTGTGCTCTACTCACCCTTGTGTTTTGATTCTCCTCCCTTCTCTTTCCTTACATTACATTCTTTTCTTCTTCTACTAACACAAAGGAATCTCTATACTGTGACATAGAGGATTCCATATTTTTTTTATTCCTTTCTTTGTCATATGAGCAGGAGCAAGGACAAGAACATTCTTGTTGAAGCAGATCCTAAACCTGAAAGGACTCTGAAAAGGAAACTAAGAGAAGCTAAAATACAACAATCCAGAGACAACCTTATAGGAATTTTTGAACAGGAAGAGGAGATGGCAGCCGAAAATAATAATAATGCAAGGAGGATGCTTGGTGACTTTACTGCACCTAATTCCAATTTACATGGAAGAAGCATCTCCATCCTTACCATTGGAGGAAACAATTTTGAGCTTAAACCTCAATTAGTTTCTCTGATGCAACAAAACTGCAAGTTTCATGGACTTCCATCTGAAGATCCGTTTCAGTTCTTAACTGAATTCTTGTAGATCTGTGATACTATTAAGACTAATGGAGTAGATCCTGAAGTCTACAGGCTCATGCTTTTCCCGTTTGCTGTCAGAGACAGAGCTAGAACATGGTTGGACTCACAACCTAAAGATAGCCTGAACTCTTGGGATAAGCTGGTCAAGGCTTTCTTAGCCAAGTTCTTTCGTCCTCAAAAGCTTAGTAAGCTTAGAGTGGATGTTCAAACCTTCAGACAGAAAGAAGGTGAATCCATGTATGAAGCTTGGGAGAGATACAAGCAACTGACCAAAACGTGTCCTTCTGACATGCTTTCAGAATGGACCATCCTGGATATATTCTATGATGGTCTATCTGAATTAGCTAAGATGTCATTGGATACTTCTGCAGGTGGATCCATTCACCTAAAGAAAACGCCTACAGAAGCTCAAGAACTTATTGACATGGTTGCTAACAACTAGTTTATGTACACTTCTGAGAAGAATCCTGTGAGTAATGGGATGCCTCAGAAGAAGGGAGTTCTTGAAATTGATGCTCTGAATGCAAGTCAATATGATTTCTCAGAGTCTGAATGGAATGCAAGCTGCATCCAACAGTACTCAAGAGGCATCTTCTGAAGAAGAAGCTTATGATCCTGAGAACCCTGCAATAGCAGAGGTGAATTACATGGGTGAACCATATGGAAACACCTATAATCCCTCATGGAGAAATCACCCAAATTTCTCATGGAAGGATCAACAAAAGCCTCAACAAGGTTTTACTAATGGTGGAAGAAATAGGTTTAACAATAGTAAACCGTTTCCATCATCCACTCAGCAACAGACAGAGAATTCTGAGCAGAATCCATCTAGCTTAGCAAATTTAGTCTCTGATTTATCTAAGGCCACTCTGAGTTTCATGAATGAAACAAGGTCCTCCATTAGAAATTTGGAGGCACAAGTGGGCCAGCTGAGTAAGAAGATCACTGAAACCCCTCCTAGTGCTCTCCCAAGCAATACAGAAGAAAATCCAAAAGGAGAGTGCAAGGCCATTGACATAACCATCATGGCCGAATCTAAGGAGGAAGGGGAGGATGTGAATCCCAAGGAGGAAGACCTCCTGGGACGTCCAGTGATCAATAAGGAGTTTCCCTCTAAGGAACCAAAGGAATCTGAGACTCATCTAGAGACCATAGAGATTCCATTGAACCTCCTTATGCCATTCATGAGTTCTGATGAGTATTCCTCTTCTGAAGAGAATGAGGATGTTACTGAAGAGCAAGTTGCCAAGTTCCTTGGTGCAATCATGAAGCTGAATGCCTATTTATTTGGTAATGAGACTTGGGGAGATGAACCTCCCCTGTTCACCAATTAACAAAATGCATTGGATCAACTGAGATTGCCTCAGAAGAAACAGGATCCTGGAAAGTTCCTAATCCCTTGTACCATAGGCACCATGACCTTTGAGAAGGCTCTATGTGACCTTGGGTAAGGAATAAACCTCATGCCACTCTCTGTAATGGAGAAACTGGGAATCTTTGAGGTGCAAGCTGCTAGAATCTCATTAGAAATGGCAGACAATTCAAGAAAAGAGGCTTATGGTCAGGAAAAGGACGTGTTAGTAAAGGTTGAAGGCCTTTACATCCCTGCTGATTTCATAATCCTAGATACTGGGAAGGATGAGATTGAGTGTATCATCATTGGAAGACCTTTCCTAGCCACAGCAGGAGCTGTGATAAATGTTAACAGAGGTGAATTAGTCCTTCAATTGAATGGGGACTCCCTTGTGTTTAAAGCACAAGGTTATCATCCTGAAAACATGGAAAAGAGGCACGATAAGCTTCTCTCACTACAGAGTCAACCAGAGCCCCCACAGTCAAACTCTAAGTTTGGTGTTGGGAAGTCTATAAAATTGACCTAATCACCTGTGTGGCTCCATGAGAGCCCACTGTCAAGCTATTGACATTAAAGAAGCGCTTGTTAGGAGGCAACCCAATTTTTATTTATTTAATTTTATTTTTATTTTTATTGTTCTTTTATATTTTATTAGGTTCATGATCATGTGGAGTCACAAAATAAATCAAAAAATTAAAAACAGAATCAAAAACAGCAGAAGAAAAATCACACCCTGGAGGAAGGACTCACTGGCGTTTAAACGCTAGTAAGGAGCATCTGGCTGGCATTCAATGCCAGAACAGAGCATGGATCTGGCGTTGAACGCCCAAAACAAGCAACATCCTGGCGTTCAGACGCGAGGAATGCACACTGAGGAAAGCTGACGCTGAACGCCAGAAACATGCTGCATATGGGCGTTGAACGCCCTGAACAAGCATCAATTCGGCGTTTAAATGCCAGAATTGCTTGCAAAGGCATTTTACATGCCTCAATGGTGCAGGGATGTAAATCCTTGACACCTCAGGATCTGTGGACACCACAGGATCCCCACATACTTCCACTCACCTTACCTCCTCATAATCCTATATCACCCTTTCTCAAGAACCCTTCACCAATCACCTCCAATTCCCCTCCAAAACCATCATACACTCCACCTACCTTCAAAATTCAAAACCTCTTTCCCACCCAATCCCACCCATATAGCCGAATACACACATCCCTCCATCTCCTCCATATCTTCTTCTTCTTCTTCTTCTATTCTTTCTTCTTTTACTCGAGGGCGAGCAACATTCTATGTTTGGTGTTGTAAAAGCATAGCTTTTTTTTTCTATAACCATTGATGGCACCTAAGGCCAGAGAAACCTCTAGAAAGAGGAAAGGGAAGACAAAAGCTTCCACGTCCGAGTCATAGGAAATGGAGAGATTCATCTCAAGGGTCTATAGCTCAGTGGTGGAACATTTGACTGCAAATCAAGAGATCCCTGAGATACCTCAGGGGATACATTTTCCTCCACACAATTATTGGGGACAACTAAGGGTGGAACACCAAGAGCACTCCATCATCCTCCATGAGATTAGAGAAGATCAAAGAGCTATGAGGGAAGAGCAACAAAGACAACGAAGAGACATAGAAGAGCTCAAGGACATCATTGGTTCCTCAAGAAGGAAACACCACCATCACTAAGGTGGACTCATTCCCTGTTCTTAAATTTTTTGTTTTTCGTTTTAATATGTTAAATGTTTATCTATGTTTGTGTCTTATTACATGATCATTAGTGTCTAAGTGTCTATGCCTTAAAGTAGTGAATATGAATCCATCACCTCTCTTAAATGAAAAATGTTTTAAAAACAAAAGAACAAGAAGTACATGGTTTCGAATTCATCCTTGAAACTCGTTTAATTATTTTGATGTGGTGACAATACTTTTTAATTTTTGAATGAATGCTTGAACAGTGCATATGTCTTTTGAA
>NC_029794.2:86767974-86776117 GCF_000816755.2 Arachis ipaensis
GAGAAAAAGCAAGCAGAAAAAGCCAAAGCTCTTAAAACCAAGAGGCAAGAGCAAAAAGCCAGTAACCCTTAAAACCAAAAGGCAAGGGTAAATAAAAAGGATCCAAGGCTTTGAGCATCAGTGGATAGGAGGGCCTAAAGGAATAAAATCCTGGCCTAAGCGGCTAAACCAAGCTGTCCCTAACCATGTGCTTGTGGCGTGAAGGTGTCAAGTGAAAACTTGAGACTGAGCGGTTAAAGTCAAGATCCAAAGCAAAAACAGAGTGTGCTTAAGAACCTTAGACACCTCTAATTAGGGACTTTGGCAAAGCTGAGTCACAATCTGAAAAGGTTCACCCAATTATGTGTCTGTGGCATTTATGTATCCGGTGGTAATACTTGAAAACAAAGTACTTAGGGCCACGGCCAAGACTCATAAAGTAGCTGTGTTCAAGAATCAACATACTGAACTAGGAGAATCAATAACACTATCTGAACTCTGAGTTCCTATAGATGCCAATCATTCTGAACTTCAATGGATAAGGTGATATGCCAAAACTATTCAAGAGGTAAAAAGCTATAAGTCCCGCTCATCTGATTGGAGCTATGTTTCATTGATATTTTGGAATTTATAGTATATTCTCTTCTTTTTATCCTATTTGATTTTCAGTTGCTTGGGGACAAGCAACAATTTAAGTTTGGTGTTGTGATGAGCGGATAATTTATACGCTTTTTGGCATTGTTTTTAGTATGTTTTTAGTAGGATCTAGCTAATTTTAGGGATGTTTTTATTAGTTTTTTATGCTAAATTCACATTTCTGGACTTTACTATGAGTTTGTGTGTTTTTCTGTGATTTCAGGTATTTTCTGGCTGAAATTGAGGGACTTGAGCAAAAATCAGATTCAGAGGTTGAAGAAGGACTGCTGATGCTGTTGGATTCTGACCTCCCTACACTCAAAGTGGATTTTCTGGAGCTACAGAACTCCAAATGGTGCGCTCTCAATGGCGTTGGAAAGTAGACTATCATGGCTTTCCAGTAATAGGGCGTTTAGATGATGCAAAAAGGGCGTTAAACGCCAGTTCTACGCTGCAGTCTGGAGTTAAACGCTAGAAACACGTCACGAACCAGAGTTGAACGCCAAAAACACGTTACAACTTGGTGTTCAACTCCAAAAGAAGCCTCTGCAAGTGTAAACTTCAAGCTCAGCCCAAGCACACACCAAGTGGGTCCCGGAAGTGAATTTCTACATCAATTACTTACTTCTGTAAACCCTAGTAGCTAGTCTAGTATAAATAGGACTTTTTACTATTGTATTTATATCTTTGGATTATCTTTTGATCTATTGATCACGTTTGGGGGCTGGCCATTCGACCATGCCTGAACCTTCATTATTTATTGATGCCAGGGCATCTTGGCTAGTTTTACTAGCTACTTTTTGTATGCTTTAGGTTGGTTTCATGCATTTTTCTAGGAAATAAGCAAGTATTTGGATGAAAATGCATTCACACCATGATTCAAGCAAACATTGTGAATTTTGAATGATTTCATGAGAATTATGCATGAATTGAATGATAAAATGGATGATGCATGATCCCATGATTAAGAGCAAGACTTTGATGCACTTTGTTTGATTGATTTCAGGTAACAAGAAGCAGAGAAGAGCCACGTTAGTGGCTACGTTAGTTACACTAACGTGGGCACTACCGTGGAAGGAAGGAAAGTTGGAACGTTAGTGGGAACATTAATGGCATCAAATTTGAAGAAGGAGCAGCGTTAATGGCAAAAGTGAGTGCTAATAACGCTAGCGAAGGTGCAAGAAGACCCACGTTAGTCTCCACGTTAGTTACATTAACGTGGGAACTAACGTTGAAGGAAAGGGAAATGCCAACGTTAGTGGAAAAAGTGAGTGCCACTAATATTTACGAAGCAAAAAGACCCACGTTAGCTTCCACGTTAACTACATTAATGTGGGAACTAACGTGGAAGGAAAGGGAGATGCCAAAGTTAGTGGAAAAGGTGAACACCACTAACGTTTGCGAAGCCAAAAACACCCACGTTAGCTTCCACGTTAGTTACATTAACGTGGGAACTAACGTGGAAGGAAAAGGAAACTCTAAAGTTAGTGGAAAAGGTGAACGCCACTAACATTTGCGAAGAAAAGGAAGACCCACGTTAATGGCCACGTTAGTTACACTAACGTGGACATTAACGTGGGCAAAATTCTCACCCAGCAGCCTGACCATGCCTTCTTCAAACAAGAATAACTTGAGCCACAAAGCTCCAAATGAGGTGATTCCAGTGGCATTGGAAAGTAGGATTCTAGAGCTTTCCATGAATATATGGCACTACATGGTTGATGATGGATATTTTTGCGGAAAAACGAATTTCTCCAAAACACCCAAAACTAACCGACAAGTGCACCGGGTCGCATCAAGTAATAAAACTCACGGGAGTGAGGTCGATCCCACAGGGATTGATGGATCAAGCAACTTTAGTGGGTGATTAGTTTAGTCAAGCTAACATTGAGTGATTTGAGTGACAATTGAAGCCAACAAAATGTAAACTTGCAGGAATTATAAAGTGCAGAAAGTAAAATTGCAAGTAACTTAAAGAGCAAGAAAGTAAAATAGCTGAAACTTGAATTGCAAGAAATATAAATTGTATGAAAGTAAAGGAGACTGGGTGCAGGGAAATTAAATGAAAGCAGTAAATCAAAGCTTAGAACAATTGCAAGGAAATTAAAATTGCATGAAAAGTAAATTCAGATCACAGTGGCTCAAATGTAAAATGCAGAGGAACACACGTGCAGGAAAGTAAATGAGATTTGCAGCAGGCTTAATGTAAATTGAATTGAGGAACCGAAAACCGAACAGTGCAGCTCAATTGCAATAACTAAAGGAAAGTTGAAGATCTCAGGGGTTGGATGAGACTAGAGACCAAGTCTAGATCTCAAAGATCTCAATGATCCAACAGTAAACAATTTGCAGAAGAAATAGAGATGAAAGCAGTAAACAGAGGGTTGATTCAAATCCTTAATTCACTGAAATTTTGTAGAAGAAGAACAAGAGAAATCTCAAAGTGAGAATGAAACAGAATTCCTTCAATTCTCAACCCAAGATTCAAAAAAAACTAAAGAGAGAGAGTTCTGTATTCCTAATGCTCCCTAGTGGAGCTCCCTCCTCTATAAAATGAAGCAGATACCTATTTATAGGCGTTTTTACAAAATGAAAATGAAATTCAAAACAAATTACAATTAAAATAAAATTTCTATTCTAACTATCTCTTGTGCCTTTGAGTTATGTTGATGGGCTTTGCTTGCTTTGGATTTGAGCAAGAGTGGATCCGGATGGCCTTGGTTCAATTGGTTTGGAGTCATGGTTCAAGGTTGCTTGGTTCAAGTTGGTTTGGTGTGTGGGACACCTCCCAGGGCACGGCTCAGTTGTCAAGGAGAGCGCAGCACTCCCCCTTGGTCTTGCCAAATTGGTTGCGTGCCAAGCCTTGTGAGGAAGCCTTCATAGCGCTCGGTGAATGGGGAGAGCGTAGCGCTCCTTGTTGTGGAATGAGGTCCCCAGCTTCGAGCCTTGAGGGGAGCAATTCAACTTCAATTTGAAGAATAACCAAAGTTAGCGCTCCTCTTGGTTCCACCATGTGCACGGTTCGAGGCTTGGGGATTTCATCACTTGGTGAAGCTCCTTGTTTTTCTTTGGGGAGGAGCCCGAAAAGGTTAACTAAGTTAACCGAGCGCTATGTTTGTTGCTTTGTTTCCTTGGCCCAGGCCTTGCTCATAGCGCTCAGTTGACAAAGACAACGCAGCGCCCATATTGTTTGAGTGGGACTCCTTATTCGAGCTTTGGCGAATGCAAATAGTCCAATAATTTGTGATGAGTAGCGCTCGGTTGACAAAGCCAGCGCAGCACCCTTGCTTCCTTGTTTTCATTGCATTCATTGGTTAATAATTCATGATGCCACTTAACGTAGGACTTGATTCATTGCAAATGGACATTGGTAATCAAAGTTTTCATGCATGCTTTTATTAATGCCTTGGCAAAGAATTGATTTTAATAATGTTATATGCTTGCTTTCATGAACTTTATTAATAATGCCCATTAATGTAACGTTCATTTATTCCATTGGCATCAGTAATTAAGTTTCTTGCATGTGTAAGCATTAATAATCATATGCCTGCTTTATTAATTCATGCATGCATAAAGCATTAATAATTAAATGCATGCATGCTTTTGCTATTGATTCATGATAATGCATGCATAAACATTAATGCATGATAATAAGGCCAAGGCTTCATGGTCATGGGCCATGCTTTTAAAAGCGTGGCCTAAAGTTCCAAAGCGTACTCCACTTCAAAGTGTGCCCTAAAATTCTTTTTTTCTCCTTTTTAGCTTATTTTGTGCTCTTTTGCTTCTTTTTCTTCTTATTTCCTACAAAATTTATAAAATCAAAAGATCAAGGAAATATACCTTTTGAGAACAAAAGAATGCAATATTTAAGTACTAATCATCAGTTTCTTGTATGAAAAAGAATAGAAAAATATGACATGATGACATGTCATTAGGAACCATTTCTCCCTTCTCAACATCTATAATTGCCCTAGCAGTGGCCAAGAAAGGTCTTCCAAGGATGATTGAGTTGTTCCCTTCCTCATCCATATCCAGGATCACAAATCAGCTGAGAAAATGAACTTCCTATCTTTTACCAGTAAGTTCTCCACCACTCTATTTGGTATTTTGAGGGATCTGTCAGCAAGTTGTAGTGACATCCTTGTAGGCTTGACCTCTTCTATCATCAATTTCTTCATCATGGAAAGAAGCATCAAATTAATACTTACTCCCAGGTCATAAAGTGCTTTGTCAATAGCCATGTTCCCAATAGTGCCTGGGATAAGGAAGCTTCCTGGATCTTTGAGTTTTGGTGGATGTCCCTTTTGAATGATTGCACTAGACTCTTGGTTAAGAACCACAGTTTCTTTCTCAAGCCAGCTTTTCTTCTTGGTAATTAATTTCTTAAGAAACTTTTCATATAATGGCATTTGCTCCAAAGCTTCAGCCAATGGAATATTAATCTCCAGTTTCCTAAAGATTTCCAAGAATTTAGGGAACTGTTGATTCCTCAATTCCTTGTACAGCCTCTATGGGTAAGAGAGTTTGGGTGCATAAGGCTTCACTTCTCCCTTTTTTTTCTCTTGTGGTTGCTCTTCTATGACTTGCTTTCCCTTCTTTGAAGCTTGTGATCCCTCCTCTTTCTTGGAACTCTCTTGATCATTCTTGTCCTCTTCTGCTTGTTTCTTGTTAGTACCTTTGTCATTCCCCATAATCTTTCCATTCCTTAGCTGCACAGCTTTACATTCCTCCCTTGGATTAGAGATTATATCACTTGGAAAAACATTAGTTGGCCATTCAGCTTGTCTGGCCAATTGCCCCATATGTCTTTCAAGATTCCTCATCATGGCCTCTTGTCTCTCTTGTCCTTTGGCAATAGTTTGTGTGGTTTGGGTAAGGGCTTGTAAGGTTGCTTCAATATTTGAAATCCTGGTTTCCTGATGGTCAATGGGGGGTATAGGAATTATAAAGTGCAGAAAGTAAAATTGCAAGTAACTTAAAGAGCAAGAAAGTAAAATAGCTGAAACTTAAATTGCAAGAAATATAAATTGCATGAAAGTAAAGGGGACTGGGTGCAGGGAAATTAAATGAAAGCAGTAAATCAAAGCTTAGAAAAGTTGCAATGAAATTAAAATTGCATGAAAAGTAAATTCAGATCACAGTGGCTCAAATGTAAAATGCAGAGGAACACACGTGCAGGAAAGTAAATGAGATTTGCAGCAGGCTTAATGTAAATTGAATTGAGGAACCGAACAGAAAATGAAATGCAGCTCAATTGCAAAATCTAAATGAGAGGTTGAAGATCTCGGGAAATCAATAAGACTAGAAAACAAGTCTAGATCTCAATTCCTTCCTTGATCTGCTAGCAAACAAGATGCAGGAAAATTAAAGATGAAGGCGATGAAACGAACTTTGATTCAAATCACAATTCACTTGAAAGTTTGCAGAAGAATAAAACAGAGAGAATTCTCAAGGTGAGATTGAAACAGAATTTCTTCAATTCTCAACCCAAGATTCAAAACAAAAAGAAAAACTAAAGAGAGAGAGTTCTGTATTCCTAATGCTCCCTAGTGGAGCTCGCCCCCCCAAATAAAATGAAACAGATACCTATTTATAGGCATTTTTACAAAAATGAAATTCAAAACAAATTACAATTAAAATGAAATTTCTATTCTAACTATCTCTTGTGCCTTTGAGTGGTGTCAATTGGGCCCTTGCTCTTGATGGAATTGGGTTGATAGAGGCCTTGGTTGATTGCTCTTGGAGTTGGACAGAGAACCAATGTAAACCGGGTTGTGAATCTTAAAAGCTTGAGTAAAAGTTTGAGTAAAAGTTTTAGGCAAACTTTTACTCAAACGTTTTACACCAGCTGCCCCATTCTTGCTGCTACCAACGTTTGAGCTAAAGTTTGGGGTCAAACTTTTGCTCAAACGTTGGCCCCCTTATGCACACTCATGGCGCTAGTTTGTCCTCTTGTCAACGATGTCAATTTTTTGCCCACTATAGACTATTATATATGGTTGGAAAGCTCTGAATGTCAGCTTTCTAACCCAATTGGAATCACCTCAAGTGAACATCTACAACTCAAGTTATGCTCCTTTGAAGAGGACAGGGTCGCTGGCTTTGGTGCCCAACGTTTGAGGTAAAGTTTGCCTCAAACGTGGTCGAAAACGCCAGTTTTGGAGGCTCAAACGTATTGTCCACCCCATATTATTATTTATTGTTGGAAATCCCTGGATGTCTACTTTCCAATGCCGTTGGGAGCACATCATTTGGAGCTCTACAGCTCGAGTTATACTCCGTCGAAGGTGCAGAGGTCAGTTGGCCTCACTGCAGGTTGCCACCATGTTCGTTTATGCTCATTACGGGGAAGTTTTCTCCCTCAATTTTAGTGTCCACCATGTAGTGCCATATATGCTTGGAAAGCTCTCGATTCCTACTTTCCATTGCTTTATTGAAAACAAATGAAAAAGCATAGAAAAAACATGACATGGTGACATGTCATCACAACACCAAACTTAAACCTTGCTTGTCCCCAAGCAAGAAAAGAATCATGCAATAAAGATTGACAATCCAAGGCAAGAAGAATAGCAACTCAATGTTCGTGTAAGCTAGTTTTCTAAGCATGCTACAATCACAAAAGAAATGTAAATGATTGATGCTTCCATCTAGCTCAATTTATGAAATATTTTTCTTATATTTCTTCCTTGAAACAAGCTATTGATTTTCTTATTAGCTTCTCCTTTTGGGTGCTTTGCCCCATGAGTTGATAACAAAGCTACGACTTCTAAATGCTTTGTTTTCAAGTATTACCACTTGATACATAAGCACCACAAGCATTTGATTAGAGGACTTCATTAAGCTCATTTTTCTTTTCTTTTCTTGACTCTCTAATCATTGATGCTCAGAGCCTTGAGCTTTGAGGGAGTGCTTTTGCACTTTGAGCCTAACCTTGACTTCTAAGTATTTTGTTTTCAAGCATTTGGCTTGATACATAAACACCACAAGTACTTAACAAATGAATTGCCATTGGTACTCAGAGCCTTCAGCTTTCTCATTCTTTCCCTTTTTCTTTTCTTGCTTTATTTTGCATTTGCTTCTTCAAGGTTTTCATGATTTTAAAAGATTTCACAAAATGTTCTAGATGAAAAATTCAATTAAATAAAATCCAATGCAATTGAGCAACAATTAATCATACTAGCTTTCCAATACTTGTATGCACATGCTAAACTCTTCTTTAGTTCCTTGTTTGTTTATGATCATGATGCTTTACTGCTTTTGAATTCACAAAACTCAAGTTGGTAATTACAATGGCACAGCACCATGTTGCAATTTAGAAATCAAACTATGCCTTTTCATACACACATGCATATAGAGAAGGTAAAAACAATCATGCAGTTTATAGTGCTTGAAACAAATGAGAGGAAAATGAACTTTACAACCTTGTAGCTCATCTTCTCTATTGTTTTCATTTTCCTCTCATTCTCCTCCTTCCCATACCAAACTCAGAATGCTTGCTCATCCTCAAGCAACTATTAGAACCGTGGCT
>NC_029794.2:86776310-86779178 GCF_000816755.2 Arachis ipaensis
TACACCAAATTTAGAATCTTGGTGTGTCACTTTCATTTTTGATTTGATGCAGTCATCCAAAAAGATTGAAAACAATTTGTTGCAAGGCAACACCAAACTTAGAATGTAACCATATGCCAATTTATTGAATTTAAACAAAACAAAGAACGAAAACAAAGCAGAGAAGAGAAATTATACCTACGGTTGACATGTTGTTCACTTTCTTCCTCTTCTTCCAGTTTGTTAAGAGGAATGACTTCAAGAGAGGAAAAGATTCAGCTATTGCCCCCTGTCTTGGTTTCCTCTTAGCAAGCTTTCTGTTGTACATGGCTTGATTGAGCTTGCTTGCTATTGGTCCAGGGGTTGGATTGCTTGTGGTTGACCTCCTCTTGAATGTTGTCCTTGGTAGTTTGGTCACAATCCTCTTCTTGGAGCTTTTGTTAATTGCCTTCACTTCTTTGAATCCAAGTCTTGGTGGTTGTGTGATTGTTGGAGTCTTCTTTTCATCAAGAGTTTCTTGTATTGGTGGTTCCATGAACTCCTCCTTTATGTACTTCTCTGCCTCACTTGAATTTGGAATGACTTCTTCACTTTTTTGCTCCTCCACTTCCTCCTTTACACTCAACATTTGTTTTAATAGCTCTTTTATGGAGGAGGTTTGTTGATCTTCCCAAGCTTTCTTCATCTCCTCTTCATACCTTTCAATCATGGATTCAAGTGTTGAGGCGTTTTGGTCCAGGGAAATTTGCGAGAGTTGTGATTCTTCATGTTCCTTTGTCATCTCAAGTGTAGTTTCATTTTTAACCACCTCATTCTTTATTAAAAATCCACTTGACTCAGTAGCCTCTTCCTCTTGTTTTTCCTCCTTCTTCATTGCACTTTCACTTGACATAAGGACCTTTTGTTCTTGTTTTTCCACTTCCTCTCCCACAGATTGATTTTTATTGTTTGATGGTTCTAAGTGTTTCCTTATGTTCTCCAGGTGCTCATTCGTCCTCTGACGGATGATTTCTTCCCTTTTCAAGGCTTTCATTGCCTCCTCCTCATTTTTTTGAACATGGACTCAAGCTCTGAAAGCCTTGAGTGGTTCATGGAAGTTTGTGTGGGTGGTGAGTTTTGAAAGGGGCTTTCGGTTGAAGTATGGTCAAGTGATGATATCTTTGGATGAATATCATATGGAGCACTAGAATTCCCTTCCCAGCCACCATTAGAATCATGACTTGCATCATTTTGTGGTGGAGGGAAATATCCCATATGATTTTCTTTCTCATCTTGTGGTTCTGAAGCATAGCTCCATGAATTGGAGTGCCCAGAATTTGAAGTTTCTTGGTGATATTCCTAACCACCATTAGAGATTGGTGATTGTGGGTGATATCCCATAAAATTTTGTTTGACCATAAGATGAGTTGAACTCCATTTGTATTTTGTAAACATCAATGAAATTTGAAATTCATGTCATAGAGAAAGAATTTCTTAGTGAGGCAATAACTCAAACACCTTGGTTTCAACTTAGAACAGAGAACAAAAATAAAGAAAATGCTTGACCTAGACTTCTCACCCACTTAATCATTGTTGATCTAATCAATCTCCGGCAACGGCGCCAAAAACTTGATGGATATTTTTGCGGAAAAACGAATTTCTCCAAAACACCCAAAACTAACCGGCAAGTGCACCGGGTCGCATCAAGTAATAAAACTCACGGGAGTGAGGTCGATCCCACAGGGATTGATGGATCAAGCAACTTTAGTGGGTGATTAGTTTAGTCAAGCTAACATTGAGTGATTTGAGTGACAATTGAAGCCAACAGAATGTAAACTTGCAGGAATTATAAAGTGCAGAAAGTAAAATTGCAAGTAACTTAAAGAGCAAGAAAGTAAAATAGCTGAAACTTAAATTGCAAGAAATATAAATTGCATGAAAGTAAAGGGGACTGGGTGCAGGGAAATTAAATGAAAGCAGTAAATCAAAGCTTAGAACAGTTGCAAGGAAATTAAAATTGCATGAAAAGTAAATTCAGATCACAGTGGCTCAAATGTAAAATGCAGAGGAACACACGTGCAGGAAAGTAAATGAGATTTGCAGCAGGCTTAATGTAAATTGAATTGAGGAACCGAACAGAAAATGAAATGCAGCTCAATTGAAAAATCTAAATGAGAGGTTGAAGATCTCGGGAAATCAATAAGACTAGAAAACAAGTCTAGATCTCAATTCCTTCCTTGATCCGCTGGCAAACAAGATGCAGGAAAATTAAAGATGAAGGCGATGAAACGAACTTTGATTCAAATCACAATTCACTTGAAAGTTTGCAGAAGAGGAAAACAGAGAGAATTCTCAAGGTGAGATTGAAACAGAATTTCTTCAATTCTCAACCCAAGATTCAAAACAAAAAGAAAAACTAAAGATCTGTATTCCTAATGCTCCCTAGTAGAGCTCGCCGCCCTTTAAAATGAAACAGATACCTATTTATAGGCATTTTTACAAAAATCCTATTTATATTACAAAAATGAAATTCAAAACAAATTACAATTAAAATGAAATTTCTATTCTAACTATCTCTTGTGCCTTTGAGTGGTGTGTGGTGTCCCCTTGCTCTTGATGGAATTGGGTTGATAGAGGCCTTGGTTGATTGCTCTTGGAGTTGGAGAGAGAACCAATGTGAACCGGGTTGTGAATCTTAAAAGCTTGAGTAAAAGTTTGAGTAAAAGTTTGAGGCAAACTTTTACTCAAACTTTTTATACCAGCTGCCCTTATTTGCTGCTACCAACGTTTGGGCTAAAGTTTGAGGTCAAACTTTTAGCCAAACGTTGGGCCTTCTTGCATGCATGTTGGGGTACTACTTTGTCTGCTTGTCAACGTTGCAAATTTCATGCCCACTATAGACTATTATAT
>NC_029794.2:86781130-86782083 GCF_000816755.2 Arachis ipaensis
AAACAAATTACAATTAAAATGAAATTTCTATTCTAACTATCTCTTGTGCCTTTGAGTGGTGTCAATTAGGCCCTTGCTCTTGATGGAATTGGTTTGATAGAGGCCTTGGTTGATTGCTCTTGGAGTTGGAGAGAGAACCAATGTGAACCGGGTTGTGAATCTTAAAAGCTTGAGTAAAAGTTTGAGTAAAAGTTTGAGGCAAACTTTTACTCAAACTTTTTACACCAGCTGCCCCATTCTTGCTGCTACCAACGTTTGAGCTAAAGTTGGGGTCAAACTTTTGCTCAAACATTGGCCCCCTTATGCACACTCATGGCGCTACTTTGTCCTCTTGTCAACGTTGTCAATTTTATGCCCACTATAGACTATTATATATGGTTGGAAAGCTCTAAATGTCAACTTTCTAACCCAATTATAATCACCTCAATTGAACATCCACAACTCAAGTTATGCTCCTTTGAAGAGGACAGGGTCGCTGGCTTTGGTGCCCAACGTTTGAGGTAAAGTTTGCCTCAAACGTGGTAGAAAACACCAGTTTTGGAGGCTCAAACGTATTGTTCACCCCATATTATTATTTATTGTTGGAAATCCCTGGATGTCTACTTTCCAATGCCGTTGGGAGCACATCATTTGGAGCTCTACAGCTCGAGTTATACTCCGTCGAAGGTGCAGAGGTCAGTTGGCCTCACTGTAGGTTGCCACCATGTTCGTTTATGCTCATTACGGGGAAGTTTTCTCCCTCAATTTTAGTGTCCACCATGTAGTGCCATATATTCTTGGAAAGCTCTCGATTCCTACTTTCCATTGCTTTTTGAATCACCTCATTTGGAGCTCTGTAGCTCAAGTTATTCAGATGATTTCTTCCCTTTTCAAGGCTTTCATTGCCTCCTCCTCATTTTTTTTGAACATGGACTCAAGCTCTGAAAGCCTTGAGTGGTTCATGGAAGTTTGTG
>NC_029794.2:86782102-86793716 GCF_000816755.2 Arachis ipaensis
GCAAATGCACCGGGTCGCATCAAGTAATAAAACTCACGGGAGTGAGGTCGATCCCACAGGGATTGATGGATCAAGCAACTTTAGTGGGTGATTAGTTTAGTCAAGCTAACATTGAGTGATTTGAGTGACAATTGAAGCCAACAGAATGTAAACTTGTAGGAATTATAAAGTGCAGAAAGTAAAATTGCAAGTAACTTAAAGAGCAAGAAAGTAAAATAGCTGAAACTTAAATTGCAAGAAATATAAATTGCATGAAAGTAAAGGGGACTGGGTGCAGGGAAATTAAATGAAAGCAGTAAATCAAAGCTTAGAACAGTTGCAAGGAAATTAAAATTGTATGAAAAGTAAATTCAGATCACAGTGGCTCAAATGTAAAATGCAGAGGAACACACGTGCAAGAAAGTAAATGAGATTTGCAGCAGGCTTAATGTAAATTGAATTGAGGAACCGAACAGAAATTGAAATGCAGCTCAATTGCAAAATCTAAATGAGAGGTTGAAGATCTCGGGAAATCAATAAGACTAGAAAACAAGTCTAGATCTCAATTCCTTCCTTGATCCGCTAGCAAACAAGATGCAGGAAAATTAAAGATGAAGGCAATGAAACGAACTTTGATTCAAATCACAATTCACTTGAAAGTTTGCAGAAGAGGAAAACAGAGAGAATTCTCAAGGTGAGATTGAAACAGAATTTCTTCAATTCTCAACCCAAGATTCAAAACAAAAAGAAAAACTAAAGAGAGAGAGTTCTGTATTCCTAATGCTCCCTAGTGGAGCTCGCCCCCCCAAATAAAATGAAACAGATACCTATTTATAGGCATTTTTACAAAAATGAAATTCAAAACAAATTACAATTAAAATGAAATTTCTATTCTAACTATCTCTTGTGCCTTTGAGTGGTGTCAATTGGGCCCTTGCTCTTGATGGAATTGGGTTGATAGAGGCCTTGGTTGATTGCTCTTGGAGTTGGAGAGAGAACCAATGTGAACCGGGTTGTGAATCTTAAAAGCTTGAGTAAAAGTTTGAATAAAAGTTTGAGGCAAATTTTTACTCAAACGTTTTACACCAGCTGCCCCATTCTTGCTGCTACCAACGTTTGAGCTAAAGTTTGCGGTCAAACTTTTGCTCAAACGTTGGCCCCCTTATGCACACTCATGGCGCTACTTTGTCCTCTTGTCAACGTTGTCAATTTTATGCCCACTATAGACTATTATATATGGTTAGAAAGCTCTGAATGTCAGCTTTCTAACCCAATTAGAATCACCTCAATTGGACATCTACAACTCAAGTTATGCTCCTTTGAAGAAGACAGGGTCGCTGGCTTTGGTGCCCAACGTTTGAGGTAAAGTTTGCCTCAAACGTGGTCAAAAACGCCAGTTTTGGAGGCTCAAACGTATTGTCCACCCCATACTATTAAATATTGTTGAAAAGCCCTGGATGTCTACTTTCCAATGCCGTTGGGAGCACATCATTTGGAGCTTTACAGCTCGAGTTATACTCCGTCGAAGGTGCAGAGGTCAGTTGGCCTCACTGCAGGTTGCCACCATGTTCGTTTATGCTCATTGCGGGGCAGTGTTCTCCCTCAATTTTAGTGTCCACCATGCAGTGCCATATATGCTTGGAAAGCTCTCGATTCCTACTTTCCATTGCTTTTTGAATCACCTCATTTGGAGCTCTGTAGCTTCCTAGCCATTCCTTCTTACTTCAACCTTTCTCCAAGCTTTCTTCACCTATCATTAATCAACCAAATACATCAAAGCTATGCTCAAAATCATGAGATATTTATTCTTTCATAATATATGACAATTATAGCATAAAACCTCATGAAATTCCATTAATTCATCTATGGTTGATTAAATCAAAGGAAACATGAAAATCTACCCAATTGGCTTGCTTATGGCTCAAGAAAGTGCATAAAACCTATTGAAAACAAATGAAAAAGCATAAAAAAACATAACATGGTGACATGTCATCAGTTGACACTGAATTTAAGGGAGAAAACCTGCCTTGAAAGTGCAAAGATGAACATGCTGTCAACTTGTAGTAAGGCCAGCTGACCTCTTCACCTTCCAAGAAGTGTAACTCGAGCTGTAGAGCTCCAAATGATGCGCTTCCAAAAGCGTTGGAAAGTAGACATCCAGAGCTTTCCAAAAATATATAATAGTTTGGGGTGGATATTAATTTTGAGCTCCAAAACCTGGCAATTTTCATCCCCTGATCGCGGACGTTATTGGCACTCACGTTTTCCAATAACGCCAGCAACTAGGCCACCGACCTTGTCCACTTCAAATAAGCATAACTTGAGTTACAGAGGTCCAATTGAGGTGATTCTAGTTGCGCTAGAAAGCTGACATTCAGAGCTTTCCAACAATATATAATACTCTATAGTGGGCATGAAATTGGAGCACAAACTAGAGGCATCTTTTAAGCCCCAAAAACACCAATTGGGTAGCAAGTGTGACATTAGCCACACTAACTTCAGCACTAACGCCACACTTGTAGCGTTAGTGTGGCTAACATTAGCACTGACATTAGCACCTGGACCTTAACTTGATTCCCTTTCAAGGACCACCCAACCTCAAGGAAGCAAGCCCACAAGTGTCAACCAATCAAGGCCACAAGAAGCATCTAGAATAGGAATTTTCATTTAATTGTAAATTGCTTTTAATTTCATTTTGTAATTTAGAGAGCCTATATAAGGGCCTTAGCTTTTACATTCAAAGGACATTCTCGAATGGGGGATTGAAGAGGGGTCTTCGGACTCCCTCCCCTCACACACTTTTCCTTCTCTTTCTTTTCTTTGTACTTTTTATTTATGAATTTTGAAGTTTCAATTGTAGTTTTAATCTTCATCTTTACTTTTCTGCACTTTCTTTCTTTTCTATTTTGGTAGAGCAATGATCAACTAACTCTTTTCATTGGGTTAGAGAGCTCTATTGTGATTCAATGGATCAATTGTAGTTCTTATTCTTCTTCTTCTTTCTTTTCTCTTGATTTTACTAGAGAGCTTTCGATCTTCATCCAATTGGGTAATTGTCTCGGAAGAGAAGTTTCTCGTACTTGGATTTCCTCTGAACCTTGGAAGAGGAATGAGGAGATCATGCTAGAAATGCTTTCTCATGTTGGACCAAATTGGGGTTGGATGGGTATGGTGACTATAATCCTACCAACACTTGATTTGGGAAGGCATGTGGTATAATCAGTGACCATACTTCATCTCTTCTCATGAGCAATCGACCAAGGAATTGGCTATTGATCAAGAATTGAGAGATTGAATTACCAAGTTCAATCACTTAAGATTGCCAAGGAGATCAATGAATGCATTGATTGAGGAGGAGATGAGAATGAACTTGATCCGGAGGATTGCAATATCTCTTGATCCCAATGTTCATCTTATTTTTAGTTCTTACATTTACTGTTCTCGCCATTTTACTTTTCTGCACTTTATTGCTTTCTTTACTTTTATGCTATTTACATTTCCTTTTTACTTATCACTCCAATATGATTCGTCTAACTAGGATAATCAATTAACCATTGATTGCTTAATCTGTTAATCTCTGTGAGATTCGACCTCACTCTATTGTGAGTTTTACTTGACGACAATTCGGTACACTTGCCGAAAGGAAGATTGTTGTGAGACAAGATTCCCCTTTATCACTTATGTATTTACAACGGTAGAGTTTCTACACACCATAGATTAAAGTGTGGAGCTCTGCTGTTCCTCAAGGATTAATATAAAGTACTACTGTTTTATATTCAATTCAACTTATTCCGCTTCTAAGATATCCATTCGCACCCAAGAACATGATGAAGGTGATGATTATGTGACGCTCATCATCATTCTCACTTATGAACGCGTGCCTGACAAACACTTCTGTTCTACATGCAAACAAGCTAGAATGAGTATCTCTTAGATATCTAATACAGAGGACCGAGTCCGAGATATTAGAATCTTCATGGTATAAGTTAGAACCCATGGATGGCCATTCCTGAGATCCGGAAAGTCTAAACCTTGTCTGTGGTATTCCGAGTAGGATCTGGGAAGGGATGGCTGTGACGAACTTCAAACTCGCGAGTGCTGGGCGTAGTGACAGACGGAAAAGGAGGGTAAATCCTATTCCAGTATGATCTAGAACCTCCAGATGATTAGCCGTGCCGTGACAGATCATTTGGACCTTTTTCACAGAGAGGATGGGATGTAGCCATTGACAACGGTGATGCCTTACAGAAAGCTTTCCATGGAAAGGAGTAGGAATGACTGCATGAAGACAGCAGGAAAGCAGAGGTTCAGAGGAACGAAAGCATCTCTATACGCTTATCTGAAATTCTTACCAATGATTTACAAAAGTATTTCTATCTTTATTTTCTGTTTATTTATTATCATTATTCGAAAACTCCATAACCATTTGATATCCGCCTGACTGAGATTTACAAGGTGACCATAGCTTGCTTCAAGCCGACAATCTCCGTGGGATCGACCCTTACTCACGTAAGGTTTTATTACTTGGACGACCCAGTGCACTTGCTGGTTAGTTGTATCGAAGTTGTGACAAATTATGAATTAAGATTAGAGCACCAAGTTTTTGGAGCCATTACTAGGGATCACAATTTCGTGCACCAGCTTATTAGTCTTATTTACTGTTTATTGCTGCTGATTATTGCTAAGATGTTATGTTAATATCATTGTTGTTAATTTTCATTGTTAGACTTCCTTAATTGAGGTTACCTTTTGTTACTTGGTTTTAAATTTTTCATGTTTAACCTTTTTGAACACCAAGTACATGTGACACTGCCTCAAGCTCTTTATATTTTTCGAATTGCATATTGTAGCTAGCCATCATGTGATTTGATTTCATTATCTGTGATGTGGCAAATTATGTATGATCAATGCATTTTTTGTTAGGTGATGCTTGTGTATGATTGATCTTTATCCACATCACCTATTTCATGCGTTGAGATTTTGGAATTGTTAAATTGGATCGAAAGCTTACCTAGTGACATATTTTTGAGCTTTTCAAGCTTTGTGGACCATTCATGCTATGTGATTGATTTTAATTTCTACCTCTTCACCTAAGTTCTATAGCACCAATGTCTCCCACTTCTATGTCAATTAGGTATTGCAAATAAAATTCAAAGTGTGTCATTGATTGATGTGTAAGTTTCATACCCCATTTTGTTCATTAAAGTTACCTTGCACATCAATCTATGTCCATACCTTTATCCAATTTCACAATTGCTTGATTATTTGCTTGAATGCTTTCATGCTTCTGATAAACCTCATTTTCAGGGTTTATCATGTATTGAATTTAGAGCATTTTATCAACCTTTTCTCATATTTATTCAATGAAATAGCATGGTTTTGTGATTCTCCTTTAATTTGTGTATAAATGTAAAAACATGCTTTTAGACCTTTAATTTGATAATTTTTATTCACCTTTGATTCCACTAGATGCCTTGATTTGTTTGCTAGTGATTTCAGGTTGAAAAGGGCTAGGGATGGATCAAAGGAGTGAAGAGAAAAGCATGCAAAATAGAGAACACATGGAAAAGCCAAAGAATTGGATGAGCTCATGGATGCGCACAGGCAATGTACGCGCACGCGTGGATCACCAAAACTCAAGGGACGTGCATGCGTGCTGTAAGCGTACGCGTCGGTGCTGGCACATAATTTTAAATTAAAAACATGCCCGGCGAATTTTGAGAAGCTGTGGGGCCCAGTTTGTAACCAACTTTGGCGCCAAAATGCTTTAAAGACCAAGGATTGAAGAGCAAACAGGGGATTCCATCATTTTGACACATAGTTTTAGTTTAAGGATTAGTTTTAGTTAGTTTTAGAGAGAGAAGCTCTCACTTCTCTCTAGGATGAGGATTAGGTTTAGTTCAATAATCTTAGATCTAGCTTTAATTCATGCTCTTTTCTACTTCTACTTCTCAATTCTTTGTTGTTACATTCATTAGTCTTCTATTCTTTTGTTGTAATTTCTTCTACATTGTTTCCATACTTGTTGATTTACTCTTGTTCCTTTTATTTTCTTTTAATTCAATTTGAGGTAATTCATGTCAATAATGTTCTTTTTTATTGTTGTTGTTAATTCTTTGCTATAATTGTTGTTGGATTTCATTCTTGTTGTCAATTTACTACATTTTCCTTTTATGCCTTCCAAGTATTTGTCAAAATGCTTGAGAAGATATTAGAGTAGAATTTTATGTTCTTGGCTTGGGAAGGTAACTTAGGAATTCTTGAGTTCCAGATGTCCAAGTGATTGATAGTTGATAGCCATTGACTCTAGCTCTCATCAATTCAATTATTGAATAGCTAGGACTTATGGACTTGGATTGATATAGCTCATTTGACTTTTCCTTACTTGTTAGAGGATGACTTAGTGGGATTGATCCTTGCAATTGTCATATTGTGGTTAGTGATGAGGATAGAAATTCTTGACCACCAAATCTTGCCAATACCTTTTTGTCATTTGATTTCCTTTATCATTTACTTTTCTTGTTTCCTAATCAAAACCCCAAAATATACATGTCCATGACCAATAACAAGAACACTACCCTGCAATTCCTTTGAGAGACGACCCGAGGTTTAAATACTTTGGTTTATAATTTTAGGGGTTTGTACTTGTGACAAACAAATGTTTGTATGAATGGATTATTGTGATTTAGAAACTATACTTCGACGAGATTTAAATTGTGAAATTCTAAACCGTCAAAAAACCATTCATCAAAATGGTGCCGTTGCCGGAGAATTGCAATGGTGTTATGTTATTGGTTATTATATATATGTGAATATTGTGAATACGTTGCTCTTTCACTTGTTTCTTAGACTTAGTTTGTTTTCCTTAGTTTCCACTATGAATTCTCACTTTGGCTATGAGTTTGGTTCTAATTGTGTTGTAGAAAACATGAACTTCAATGACCATATGTATCAAGGATGGAACCAACAAAGATGGGAGGAGCCTCAAGGAATTGATCACTCCTATTGGCAACAAACTCCGGATATTTATAGGTATAACCACCATCCTAATGCATGTCAATTTAATGGCTATGGTGAACCTTTTTGTGAAAATCAATTACCACCATGATGCGCATAAATATGTTATGCTACGATTTAGGAAATTGCACGATCGGCAAAATTCCTTCCGGCAAGTGCACCGGTTATCGTCGTCAAGTAAAAACTCACAATAGAGTGAGGTCGAATCCCACAAGGATTGGTTGAGTGAGCAATTCGGATTAGAAGTGTGTTCTCATCATGTGCCTATGAACTATATCCTCAACATGAACCTCAATCATACTCACACGCATCTCTTCACCAAACATCTTCCTATGATCCATATCCACCATGTAATCAATCACCCATACCATATCCTTGTACCCACTACGAGCAAGAACCTTTAGAACAACCACAACCCTATCATGATTACTACCAAGAACTACCTCAATACTCACCATCTCCATACCCTTACCAAGAAGAACCTCCTTCCTACTATGAACCCTCTCTCCAAAATAATGAACCCTCTCATCCACCCTAAGCTCCAATAGATGATTCTATCACATTGCTACTTCAAGGACAAGTGGATATGCAAAGGAACACACTTGAATTTGTGACTAACTTGACTAAGGTAGTGCACACTTTAGCCTACCAATGCTTGAACACTCAAGGTGCTTCCGTGACCACATGTGAAAGACCAAATAGAAGAACAAGATATAACAACAAAGAAGAGCAAAGCATGACGAAGAGATTGAAAAATCCGGTGGAAAAAGAGGAGTTGGGTTTTGTATTGGAACAATTGGAGGAACCTACAATTATTGAAGAAAAGGAAGACGTGGTTAAAAATTTAGGAGACGTGGAACTACCATGGGAGTATCAACAACCTCCGAAGCATATCAAAATTGAAGAATATGAAGAGGTTGATCAAGAGACGGAGTCAATCATCAATGAATTCCAATTAAAATTTGAATCCTCTCCCATTAGGTGTGGAATTGACATTATTGAAGACAACTCCAAACCAAGTAATATTGGTACCCTTGTTGACGAAATTGACAAGCAAAAAGATCTTAAAAGAAGTTGTCAAGAGGTGGAAATAACTAAGGAAGAACCCAAGGGAAGAAACCTCGCATTGTCTAAGTGTGGGGAGGTTGATGAGCGGATAATTTATACGCTTTTTGGCATTGTTTTTAGTATGTTTTTAGTAGAATCTAGTTACTTTTAGGGATGTTTTCATTAGTTTTTATGTTAAATTCATATTTCTGGACTTTACTAGGAGTTTGTGTGTTTTTCTGTGATTTCAGGTATTTTCTCCAGCCATGGAAAGGAGTAAGACTGACTGGATGAAGATAGCAGGAAAGCAGAGGTTCAGAGGAACAAAAGCATCTCCATTCGGTTATATGAAATTCTCACCAATGAATTACATAAGTATTTCTATCCCTATTCTATTATTTATTTTTGAAAACTCCATAACCATTTGATATCCACCTGATTGAGATTTACAAGGTGACCATAGCTTGCTTCATACCGACAATCTCTGTGGGATTCGACCCTTACTCACGTAAGGTATTACTTGGATGACCCAGTGCACTTGCTGGTTAGTTATGCGAAGTTGTGAAGATATGTTTAGACCATGGTCCTGTGCATCCGTTTTTGGTGCCATTGCCAGGGAATCAATTTCGAAAAACAATTCACAACCTGAGTAGCAATTTCGCATACCAAGTTTTTGGCGCCGTTGCCGGGGATTGTTCGAGTTTGGACAACTAACGGTTCATCTTGTTGCTCAGATCAGGTAATTTTCTTTTTATTTTATTTTCAAAAATTTTTCAAAAATATTTTTAAAATTTTGTCATCTGTTTTCGAAAAAAATAAAAATGTTTTCAAAAATAAAATTTATTCAAAATTTTTAAGAATGAATTCTAGTTTTTCATGAAGCATGTGAAGCCTGGCTGGCTGTAAAGCCATGTCTAAATTCTTTTGGACTGAGGCTTCCAACCATCAGCTGTTATACGACTGTAGGGTATGTCAGGCATGTCATGTCTGAATTACATGCTGAAGCTTGGCTGGCCATTGGCCATGTCTAGTATTTTGGACCGGAGCTTTCATTGAAAGCTTGGCTGGCTAGTGAGCCATGTCTAATTTCTGGACTGAAGCTTTAGATTAACATGGCAAGATTCCTGGAATTCATATTAAAAATTTTGGAATCCTTATTTTCCTTTTTCAAATTAATTTTCGAAAAAAAATCCAAAAAAAAAATATTAAAAAATCATAAAAATCAAAAATATTTTTGTGTTCTTATTTGAGTCTTGAGTCATGTTATAAGTTTGGTGTCCATTGCATGTGCATCTTGCATTTTTCGAAAATTCATACATTCATAGTGTTCATCATGATCTTCAAGTTGTTCTTGGTAAGTCTTCTTGTTTGATCTTTGTATTTGCATGTTTTGTATCTTTTCTTGTTTTTCATATGCATTCTTGAATTCTTAGTGTCTAAGCATTAAAGAATTCTAAGTTTGGTGTCTTGCATGTTTTCCTTGCATTAAAATTTTTTCAAAAATATGTTCTTGATGTTCATCATGACATTCAAAGTGTTCTTGGTGTTCATCTTGACATTCATAGCATTCTTGCATGCATCACATGTTTTGATCTAAAATTCTCATGCATTGCATCATTTTTCTTGTTTTTCTCTCTCTTCATTAAAAATTCAAAAATCAAAAAAATATCTTTCCCTTTTTCTCTCTCATCAAATTCGAAAATTTGAGTTGACTTTTTCAAATTTTTTTTAAATCAAGTTGTTTCTTATGAGTCAAATCAAATTTTCAATTTGAAAATCTTATCTTTTTCAAAATCTTTTTCAAAAATCAAATCTTTTTCAAAATTCTTAATTATTTTCGAAAATTCCAAAAAAATATTTTTCAAAAATCTTTTTCTCATTTTTTATCAAATTTTCGAAAATAACAATAACAATTAATGTTGTGATTCAAAAATTTCAAGTTTGTTACTTGCTTGTTAAGAAAGATTCAAACTTTAAGTTCTAGAATCATATCTTGTGATTTCTGGTGAATCAAGCCATTAATTGTGATTTTAAAAATCAAATCTTTTTCAAAAACTAATTTCAATCATATCTTTTCAAAAAAATATCTTCTTATCTTATCTTTTTCAAAATTTGATTTCAAAATATCTTTTCTAACTTTCTATCTTCTTATCTTTTCAAAATTGATTTTCAAAATTTGTTTTAACTAACTATCTAACTTTTTGTTTGTTTCTTATCTTTTTCAAAACTACCTAACTAACTCTCTCTCTCTAATTTTCGAAAATGTCTTCCTCTTTTTCAAAAATTCTTTTTAATTAACTAATTATTTTAATTTTTGATTTTAATTTTCGAAAAATTACTAACCTTTTTCAAAAACTATTTTCGAAAATCACTAACTCTTTTTCAAAAATTATTTTCGAAAATTCTCCCTCTCCCATCTTATTCTATTTATTTATTCATTTACTAACATCTCATATCACATCTCTACCCACCTCACAGTTGTGTTTCTTTCTTTACACCACATTCTTTGCTCCCTCTTTTCTTCCACTCACAAAGGGATCCCTATACTGTGGTATAAAGGAACTCTATTATTATTATTTTTTCTGTGCCCTCTTCTTTGTCATATGAGCAGGAGCAAGGACAAGAACATTCTTGTTGAAGCAGATCCAGAACCTGAAAGGACCCTGAAGAGAAAATTAAGAGAAGCTAAATTACAACAAACCAGCAAGCACCTGTCAAAAATTTTCGAACAGGAAGAGGAGATGGCAGCCGAAAATAATAATAATGCAAGGAGGATGCTTGGTGACTTTATTGCACCTAATTCCAATTTACATGGAAGAAGCATCTCCATTCCTTCCATTGGAGCAAACAACTTTGAGCTGAAACCTCAATTAGTTTCTCTGATGCAGCAGAACTGCAAGTTTTATGGACTTCCATCTGAAGATCCTTTTCAGTTCTTAACTGAATTCTTGTAGATATGTGATACTATTAAGACTAATGGAGTAGATCCTGAAGTCTACAGGCTCATGCTTTTCCCTTTTGCTGTAAGAGACAGAGCTAGAATATGGTTGGATTCTCAACCTAAAGACAGCCTGAACTCTTGGGATAAGCTGGTCACGGCTTTCTTAGCCAAGTTCTTTCCTCCTCAAAAGCTGAGCAAGCTTAGAGTGGATGTTCAAACCTTCAAACAAAAAGATGGTGAATCCCTCTATAAAGCCTGGGAGAGATACAAAGGACTGACCAAAAAGTGTCCTTCTGACATGCTTTCAGAATGGACCATCCTGGATATATTCTATGATGGTCTGTCTGAGTTATCTAAGATGTCATTGGATACTTCTGCAGGTGGATCCATTCACCTAAAGAAAATGCCTGCAGAAGCTCAATAACTCATTGACATGGTTGCAAATAACCAGTTCATGTACACTTCTGAAAGGAATCCTGTGAATAATAGAACGCCTATGAAGAAAGGAGTTCTTGAGGTTGATACTCTGAATGCCATATTGGCTCAGAACAAAATATTGACTCAGCAAGTCAATATGATCTCTCAGAGTCTGAATGGAATGCAAGCTGCATCCAACAGTACTCAAGAGGC
>NC_029794.2:86793768-86798557 GCF_000816755.2 Arachis ipaensis
GGCCGAACCTAGAGAGGAAGGGGAGGACATGAATCCCAAGGAGGAAGACCTCCTGGGACGTCCAGTGATCAATAAGGAGCTTCTCTCTAAGGAACCAAAGGACTCTGAGGCTCATCTAGAGACCATAGAGATTCCATTGAACCTCCTTATGCCCTTCATGAGCTCTGATGAGTATTCCTCTTCTGAAGAGAATGAGGATGTTACTAAAGAGCAAACTGTCAAGTTTCTTGGTGCAATCATGAAGCTGAATGCCAAATTATTTGGCATTGATACTTGGGAAGTTGAACCTCCCTTGTTCATCAATGAACTAAGTGATCTGGATCAACTGACATTGCCTCAGAAGAGACAGGATCCTGGAAAGTTCATAATACCTTGTACCATAGGCACCATGATCTTTAAGGTTCTGTGTGACCTTGGTTCAGGAATAAACCTCATGCCCCTTATCTGTAATAGAGAAACTGGGAATCTATGGGGTGCAAGCTGCTAAAATCTCATTAGAGATGGCAGACAATTCAAGAAAACAGGCTTATGGACAAGTAAAGGACGTGTTAGTAAAGGTTGAAGGCCTTTACATCCCTGCTGATTTCATAGTCTTGGATACTGGAAAGGAAGAGGATGAATCCATCATCCTAGGAAGATCTTTCCTAGCCACAGCAAGAGTTGTGATTGATGTGGACAGAGGAGAATTGATCCTTCAATTGAATGAGGACAACCTTGTGTTTACAACTCAAGGATCTCTCTCTGCATCCATGGAGAGGAAGCAGAAGAAGCTTCTCTCAAAGCAGAGTCAAACAAAGCCCCCACAGTCAAACTCTAAGTTTGGTGTTGGAGAGTCTCAACAATGCTCTGAACATCTGTGAGGCTCCATGAGAGCCCACTGTCAAGCTATTGACATTAAAGAAGCGCTTGTTGGGAGGCAACCCAATTTTTATTTATCTAACTATATTTTTCTTAGTTATATGTCTTTATAGGTTCATGATCATGAGGAGTCACAAAATAAATATAAAAATTGAAAACAGAATCAAAAACAGCAGAAGAAAAATCACACCTTGGAGGAGCATCTGCCTGGCGTTCAACGCCAGAACAGAGCATGGTTCTGGCGCTGAACGCCCAAAATGGGCAGCATTCTGGCATTGAACGCCCAGAACAAGCATGGTTCTGGTGTTCAACGCCAGAAATGGCAACAAATGGGCGTTGAACGCCCAAAATGGGCACCAACCTGGCGCTGAACGCCCAGAGTTGTGTGCAAAGGCATTTTACATGCCTAATTGGTGCAGGGATGCAAATCCTTGACACCCCAGGATCTGTGGACCCCACAGGATCATCTCAGGATCTGTGGACCCCACAGGATCACCTCAGGATCTGTGGACCCCACAGGATCCCCACCTACCTCCACTCACTTCTTCTCACCACTCTCTTTCACACAACCCCATAAACACTCTTCCCCAAAAACCCTTCACCAATCACCTCAATTTCTCTTCCCCATCATCTCTTCACCACTCACATCCATCCACTCTTCCCCATAAACCTACCTTATAAACTCCACCTACCTTCAAAATTCAAAACTAATTTCCCACCCAAACCCACCCATATGGCCGAAACCTTTCCCCCCTCCCTTCCCTATATAAAGCCCTCCATTCTTCATCAAATTCACACAACACACCTCTCTACACCCTTCTTGGCCGAAACACTTCCCACTCTCCCTCTCCTCCATTTCTTCTTCTTCTTCATCTATTCTTCCTTTTATTGCTCGAGGGCGAGCAAAACTCTAAGTTTGGTGTGGTAAAAGCATAAGCTTTTTGTTTTTCCATTACCATTGATGGCACCTAAGACCGGAGAATCCTCCAGAAAGGGGAAAGGGAAGACAAAAGCTTCCACATCCGAGTCATGGGAGATGGAAATGTTCATCTCCAAAGCCCATCAAGACCACTTCTATGATGTTGTGGCCAAGAAGAAGGTGATTCCTGAGGTCCCTTTCAAACTCAAAAGAAATGAGTATCCGGAGATCCGACATGAAATTCAAAGAAGAGGTTGGGAAGTTCTAACAAATCCCATCCAACAAGTCGGCATCCTAATGGTTCAAGAGTTCTATGATAATGCATGGATCACCAAGAACCATGATCAAAGTAAGAACCCGGATCCAAAGAACTATGTTACAATGGTTCGGGGGAAATACTTGGATTTTAATCCGGAAAATGTGAGGTTGGCGTTCAACTTGCCAAACATGGAAGAGAACGCACGCCCCTACACAAGGAGAGTCAACTTTGATCAAAGGTTGGACCAAGTCCTTATGGACATATGTGTAGAAGGAGCTCAATGGAAGATTGACTCCAAAGGCAAGCCGGTTCAACCAAGAAGATTGGACCTCAAGCCTGTAGCTAGAGGATGGTTGGAGTTCATTCAATGCTCAATCATTCCCACTAGCAACCGGTCTGAAGTTACCATAGACCGGGCCATCATGATCCATAGCATTTTCATTAGTTTTTATGTTAAATTCACATTTCTGGACTTTACTAGGAGTTTGTGTATTTTTCTGTGATTTTAGGTATTTTCTGGCTGAAATTGAGGGACTTGAGCAAAAATCAGATTCAGAGGTTAAAGAAGAACTGCTGATGCTGTTGGATTCTGACCTCCCTACACTCAAAGTGGCTTTTCTGGAGCTATAGAACTCGAAATGGCGCGCTTCTAATTGCGTTGGAAATTAGACATTTAGGGCTTTCCAGAAATATATAATAGTCCATACTTTGGCCAATTTTAGAGGACGCAAACTGGCGTTCAACGCCAGCTCTCTGCCCAATTCTGGCGTCCAGCGCCAGAAAAGGATCCAAAACCAGAGTTGAACGCCCAAACTAGCACAAAAACTGGTGTTCAACTCCAAGAAGGACCTCTACACGTGCAACACTCAAGCTCAGCCCAAGCACACACCAAGTGGGCCCCGAAAGTGGATTTATGCATCAATTACTTACTTTTGTAAACCCTAGTAGCTAGTTTATTATAAATAGGACCTTTTACTATTGTATTAGGTATCTTTGATCAGTTGTATGCTATCTTAGATCATGTTTTAAGGGTGGCCTCTCGGCCATGCCCGGACCTTTCACTTATGTATTTTTAACGGTAGAGTTTCTACACTCCATAGATTAAGGTGTGGAGCTCTGCTGTTCCTCAAAGATTAATGCAAAGTACTACTGTTTTCTATTCAATTCATCTTCGACAGATGAATAGCCGTGCCGTGACAGGGTGCGTTGACCATTTTCACTGAGAGGATAAGATGAAGCCATTGACAAGGGTGATGCCTCCAGACGATTAGCCGTGCTCACGTAAGGTATTACTTGGACGACCCAGTACACTTGCTGGTTAGTTATGCGAAGTTGTGAAGATATGTTTAGACCATGGTCCTGTGCATCCGTTTTTGGTGCCATTGCCAGGGAATCAATTTCGAACAACAATTCACAACCTGAGTAGCAATTTCGCATACCAGAGGTCTTCCTCCCCAAGCCACCATCCAACACATCATTCATGTGGGTAAAACTCTTTCCCTTAAGCTTCGCTTTCTCACTTGAATATGGCTTGATTGAAACGGATGGGCAACTTAGAGCTCTTTGCGGAGTCCATAGTAAGAGGGAGTTGTGTAGTGGTTGGAAGTTTGGAATTATGCTCATTAAGGTCAAAGCTCTTAAGCATAGGGACTGTGATTGGAAGAATGCAAATTTGTGTGGGTATAGGAAGAGATTTTAGCGTGCTAAAGAGAATTCTATGTGTCAACCACCCGGATGGAAGAACCATGACAGTCAACTCGAAGACGGGTGCGAAAATAAGATATAGGATCCCGGATCACACTTGGAAGACCAACTTTGGGAACTCATATCTTGGGTAGAGCTTCACCCAATCTTGGTGAAGACGGTTGGAATTTCTGTCAACCACTTGCGGAGCAAAGATCCTTGGAGATTCAAGCATGAGTACAACCACAAGCCACCATGACAAAGAGCTTCCCAAAATGTCCAACTTAAGGACTTAAAATAAAAGTGCTAGGTGGGAGACACCCCACCATGGTAAACTCTTTCCACCCCTCTTGTAGATTTGATTAATAAGTGATTCGAGTTGTCATTGTAGGTAGTTTTCCTCTTCATTGCAATCTTCTCTTAATGTTTTGATTGTGGTTGCTTAAGGTGCAAGTTATCTTTGGTTGCTTTTGGAAATTTTTATTAATTTTGAATTTTTGGTTGATTTCGAGTTGAAGGTAATGTTAGAGAGATTTCAAGCTATTTTTAGTGTTTCTTGAAAGAAAAAAAAAATAAAGAGGGCAGGGACGCATGTGCACACTGCACGCGCACGCGTCGATCGTTGGACGAAGCCCCATACATAATTCCAGAGAGTTGGGCTAACGCAGTGCGAACATTACGCGTGGGGCACAATCACATGCACACGTACGCGCACATGACGCGTACGCGTCGATGCGCCAAATTAGATCCCAAACATATGACCCGAGAGTTGCGCGAACACCACGCGTACAATGCGTGCCTCGCGCGAGCTACAACCCACGCGCACGCGTACATCACGCGCACGCGTCAACGCGCACTCTCCCCATCCACGCTTAGGCGCATATGGCGCCTCCGCACCCTTTCCTTTTTCGCCAAACCACGCGCACGCGCACGAGACGCGTACGCGTGGATTCAAAATCCATAAATCCCCAGGGACGCGAGAACACCACCATTCGCGTGCCCTAACCCCTTTCTCTTCCAACGTTCTCTCTTCCTCCTGCAACCAACCCCCTAACTACCGGGACCAGCCC
>NC_029794.2:86799094-86808402 GCF_000816755.2 Arachis ipaensis
CACTATCTGCTCTGACCACCACACTCTTCCTCTGCCTCTGCGCCACGCCTCTGCTCTTTGCTGCCCTGCTCTGCGCGCTGTCATCTGTGCCACTGCAGGCCACTATCACCATCTTTCTTGAGCGGAACCACTTCAGTTCCTTTCCATTCCCATCTCCCTCCATCCCTGCTACCATTCTAGGTCCCCTGCCTCATCACTGGTTCTCTATTTTTACTTTCCTTTCTTAATTCTGTTAGTTAATTGTAGTAGTTAGTTGATTCATTCTGCTTGTTAGATTAGATAGAGATACATGCTATTAGCTAGATAGGATGTGGTTAGAGGATTCTAGGCCTGATAAGTGCTCTGTTCTTGTTTACTTTCTGAATGCTGCTTGTTTATTGAATGATGCTGGTGTGGTGTTTATGTGAATCATGGTGCTATTATGCTGATTTTCATTGCTGCCATGCTGAACTGTATTTTAAATTGCTGTTTGCTTTCCGGGAATGTCTAAATTACTGCCAGAATGCTGTCCAAATTTTTAGAAATTGTTTTGGTTTTAAATTTGCTACTTAGAATTGAACTTGACACTTTCAGAATTGAGTTTTACTCGACTTACACCAAGTTCAATTCCTAGGTTACTTTGGATTGGCATTTCCGTATCTATTTTGCTTCCCATGATATGCATTGAACCTTCATATGCCTTCACTTTTCAAGTTAACTCAAATTCTTTCTGACTCATGCTAAGCTCACCATTTGATCTCGACTTGCATTTTTGAATATGGTTCATTCTTTTGCAATGATTGGTGCATTCCACTTGTGTGACACTTTTAACTCAAATTGGTTCTTAACCTATTTTAGTTACACAAAGTGCATATTTCACTCTTTCTATACTAATTATTGCACATTTAATGACCATGGGCATTGCTGATGAACTGCTTTTCAATTCTATGCTTTTGTGCAATATTTCATATTTCATCATCAATGACTGCATCATCCTCATGAATGTGAGTGTGCTTGTTGTTCTCATTTTTCGCACTCATCGTGATTGAGCCAATAACCGTCATGCTACTAATCTTTTAGCTGGTTTTCTAACTTCTAACTTGATTAACCAATTGACTTTCCTTTTTAGTTTAAAACTAACTCGTTCACCATTCCTTTGGGTATGACACTTATTGAGCTTAATAAACAAGCATTGCACACATATTGCTTGGATTCTTGGTTCATGGCTTTGATTGTTTTCTGACTTATGTGCTTGCTTTCCAAGAATTCTATCATTTTTACCTTACTTCATGAATATGTCTATCATCTTTCCTTCTATATATGCTTAATGCCTTGCTTATTTTCCTCTACGTGGCTTAATTGTATATATCCTATCTTATCTGTTTTCAGGATGGCCGATAGAGAAAAAGTCAAAGTTACCTCTAGAAAGCGCAAGAAACCTCAGCCTCCACTCTTTCTCCCTACTATAACTATGCCAAAAACCCTCTAAATGATGAGGATAAAGCCAACCAACACCTGCCACCTACTAAAGCGTATAGGTTTCCTAACCTATACTGCGAGCTCTGCTTTCCGACATACTGGAAGAAGAATCTGAATATAGAGAAGAAACTGGTCCTCTCGACTGATGTGAGACGAGTCATTACGACACGTATTCAGGGGATGGGCATGGACTTTATTGATAGAGAGCTAGGCAGCATGAACTCCTCCTGGGTGAAGGAATTTTACTGTAACTTCTTCAGACACACCCTTGAGTCAGTTCACCTGCGCGGTGGTCAGGTAATGGTTACGGAAGCAGCTATTCAGGATAGACTCGGCTGTCTACCTAGGACTAGTGGCACGGATGCCATTGAGTAGGCGGAGGTGGCCATACATTGTATGACTTTTGACTATGATGCTTTGCGGGACGTTATTGCCACCCCAGATGCCCCTTGGGTGATGGACGCTGACAACAGGAAGCCCAAGGGGATGCTGTTTACTCATCTTTCTAGGGAGACCAGGACGTGGCAGCAGATCTTTGCCCATTACGTCATGCCGACCACCCATTTCACTGAGATCCTGATGGACATGCTTGAAGATGGGATTTTCTATCAGTAAAGAAATATAAAAATATGATCGCGTTGTAAGTATAGCTTCTAAACCAACAGAAGTATTTAAACCTCTTTAAAATTGATAACCGAAGTATTTAAACCTCGGGTCGTCTTCTCAAGGAACTGCAGGGAGGTATGTTCTTATTAATGGTTATGACTTTTGTAAATTGGGGGTTTTGAAAGTAAGGGACAAGTAATTTAAAGGACAAATAAAATAATTAAATAAGTGTAAAATAAACTCTTGGCAAGGTATGAAAATTCGGAAGTCCTATCCTAGTTACTCCTATGAGAATGGAAGGTAATCCCACTTAGTTAACCCTTATGAAAGCAAGGGAAAGTCAAGTGAACTAATTAGTTAGATTCCCAAGTCCTAGCCAACTCCTAAGGAAAGACTAGAGTTAGTGGAATACCAGTCAATTAGCCGACATAACAACCAATCACGGATAGTTGATAACTCAAGAGCTTTCAGTTAATCAATTAAATCCAATAATGTAAAAAACTAAATAAGAATCTTAGATCTGAAATACCTCAATTGCATTAAATAAGAGAAAATCAATCTAAACATAAAGAATTCATAAGCCAATCTTGTAACGACCCACTTTTCAGTACGCCTAGGACATACCGGAAGCTGGGTGGTACCAATTTGTCATCCTAATTATTATCTATTATTTATTATATGAGCCTGATTCGTTGTTAAAAGCGTAGTTAGTTTGCGAGGTACTTTTTTTTTTGAAAATGTTTGAATTAATAAACAGAATGATTTATAATCAATTCACAAATAATAACAGATAAAACAGTTATAAGCAACCACACATAAATACATCACAAGCAGCTAACAACATTTAGTGATCCAGCCTTTATTAGAGTATAGACTTTTAGTTAGAACACCCCTAGATATAGCTAGATAATAACTATATACATATATATACATACAACATCCGAGGTCCTGACCTGTTCAAGAGGTCCCTAAGCTGGCACCTAGGCTAGCCTAGACTCTATACTCACCTAGTCCCTCTAAACTACTAAAGCGAGGGAAAGTACGTTCTAAGTCTTCACAACTCAAGTCAGGTGGAACGTCATCAAAAGATAGAACATCATCTGCTACTCCTCTGCACGATCAGACTTTTCCACAGGACGTCTCTCTGGTACTTCATAAAGTATCCACAAAATAGGAATCTCGTACACAGGATTTAGGTTAAAGTGCGCATACGAAAGGGTGCAGACGTTGGCTGGTCTCACAGTATTTACATGTAATCAGAGAACGATATTCACCCTAGACTCAGAAGACTATCTAGAGTAGAATCCTCTTCTTGCGAACGGTCATCAGTGAACTATGGTAAGGTACTCTTACTTCCATCTGAAGGGGGAAGGGAGAGAGAAGGGGTAAGAACTGGGGAGTTCTTAGTAGGGTCGGGGTTATTAGTTACGTTCATTAATTTTATGTTGTTTAGCAGACTATTAGCAGAATACAAGGAAGCAGTAATTAGAAAACACAGATAAGTAGAGAAGATAGAGAAAACAGATAGCAAGTCCTTTGACTTACATGTGTATATGCTAGTCGTGTCTTCTCGATACCTCTGTAAGAGTCCTCTGACTTACAGAATAGCATTATAGCTAAGTATCCAGGAAAGCACTCTCAGTGGTCGTACCACCATCTATCTGACTGCCTTCACGCAGCAGATCATCACATAATCATTCTCATTATCATCATCACTTTCACATTCTTATGCAGTACCTCTTTCTTTCTCTGTTCAATCATGCTATACAAACTTTACAGCTTTTACTTTTACAACATCGTACTCAAACCATTTCTCTTTATCACATTACTCTTTTCTCTTTGTCTTTTTACTTTGCTCTGGTTACTCTTTTCTCTGTATCCCTTTATTCTGCTCTGGTTACTTTGTTCTCTGTGTTTCGTTACTCTGTTCTGATTTCTCTGTTTAACATATGTATTTAAAGCTTATGTAAATCTCGGTATGAATAGTTAGTCTGTCCCAAGTATAGGTTCATTAAGTCTATACTGAAACAGTTCAACTTTTCATATAATACCTAACCCTATTCACAATTCCAGGACTAACTATGTTGCCCTAGTTCGTTCACTAGTCTCTGTCTGTTTTTTTGTCATTAAAACTTTACAGACTTTTTCTTCGATTTTTATCTTTTCTTTAACTTTTTATCTTTTACTTATCTTTGCCTCACTAATATGTTTTTACCACTCCCTAAGTGTTTTATGAAAGTAATTATGAGATTCTGTGCTTAAAGTTGTCTTTCGAAAGCTTTTACAGAAAACTGCCTTTTCCGCATTATTTTATTATTTTTATTAAAATATTATTTTTAATTAAATATTATTATTTAATATTTTATTATTTTTATTAAAATATTATTTTTAATTAAATATTATTATTTAATATTTTATTATTTTTTATTGTTTTATCATTAAATTTTCGAAAATTAACTTACTTTTACTTTTAACCTTTAAAATTCACTTTTTACCACCCGTAACTTTTAATATTTCTACTTTTACCCCCTAACTTTCAGAAATTACCGAATAACCCCTCAAACACCAAAATAATTACAACCTTGCCTTTTTTAAGATCTAAAAGGTGTTCTTCAATGTTCTTCATCACACTCAAAGTGGTCTTCGTGTTCTTCGTAAATTCTTCAGATTCTTTCTCTGTTTTTACCCGTTTATCAGTCTTTTCAGCAACCGATTTTTACCATAATTCATAATAAATTAGCAGCCACTAAAATCCCATCTTTTCGACATGATTTCAACACAAATTGAACCTCAATTTAAGCTTAGGGTTTCATTTTTCCAGCTGCCCAAGAACATGAACTTTAAAGCTTGAATTTCATCAAATTTTGTCAAAATTTCACCAAATTTTCACCAAGAATCAATCATATATGCAACCAATTTTTAGCACAGACAAATAATACAACATTCACACAACTCAAACACAAATAATCAAGATTAATTTCGTGACACCCTACCTTGATTTGCTACTCCAAATTCGGTTAGACTTTCAGGTGGTCCTTAAGCACTTTTTCCTCCTAAAACACATTAAGAACAACTTTAAATCCACAAACTCTCAACTGACCAAATCTCCCTCAGCATGTTAGGAAGAGATATCTCACCTTAGACTTGCTAAAAATTAATATTTCTTGGCCCTCAAGTCAAGTTAAGCTTGATTCCTAAGGAAGAACATCAAGAAAACACATGTTTTGCATGGTTTTCCTTGAAAACCGAATTGAAATGGGAGAGAGACAGCCATCTCACCTTATTTCCATCCTTGATAAGTTACATGGTTATGTAGAGAAAGAAGAGAAGATCATTTTGGTAAAATCGGAGTTTTGATTTGAGTTTTGGTTCAGAAGAAATCAAGAATTGAAGATTAAGTGTTCATGAAGTTTTCTCTCTTTTCTCTCTTGTTATTTTCGGCCAAAATGATGAAATGAGACAGCCTTGGAGGTCTTGGGGGTGTAAGGTGAGTTGTGATTGGTTGGCTTGGAGGTGGATTAAAATAATATTAAAATATCTCAGGTGTATAACTACTAAAACTAGGTGTATCGGAACACTTGTAAAAACATCTCTAAAAATTATTTTCTGAATTACTAGCATAAATGACACTAGTAACATATTTATTATGAGAATAAAACATGTATAATGAGGCCTTAGGATTGCTAAAGTCATCAGAGAGTGCTGGTGCTAAGCTGCACTAGTAAACCGTAAACCCGGTTAAACCGATTTTCTGTTTTTAACTAAAACTGACCAGGTAACCTTATAACATCATTCAAGAAGCTTCTAATACTCATATAATGATGATGTTATCATATTATCTCTCTTATCTCATGAATCGAGTCCGGTTCATCAAATTGAGACTATTTACGAAAAACCGAATCAAAACTCCTAACCGATACGGTTTAAAAACTAGGTTCTTCGTGACTGCGTTATCGAGCTTGCCTCCGAAAAGGTTCTAGCTTAAGGATGACATAATGACAATGAGTATCGAGATACTTGTTGATATAGAAGAGGTGTTCTCTTTACTGATCTTCCGGAGAAATCCGTGTCTTCAGAAAAGATCTCGCGTTCTCGAAAACCGGGGTTGTTACATTCTACCCTCCTAAAAGAAAATTTTGCCCTCAAAATTTCAGCTGCGTGCAAGAATCCATCTTCAAGCGGTCTATTTCCTTCAAGCCATCCTGACGAAGAGATTGGTACGTTCCTTACAGCATCTAAATATCACATAGCCATGGCCATGGAGATCATAACAGCTATAAGAATAGTTGTGCCTCACACGAATTTGTCGTTCGAAACTCGATTAAACCATGCCTATTCACAGTCATTGAGGTCTTATCCGCACCAAACAATCAATATTAAGGTGATCAGTCTGAATATCTCAAGTTAGGCACGAACATTCACAAAATGAGCACTCATAGACATTCATGCCAAATGTATCTTGAAGATACCCTAACAGCATGAGACACACAAGCAGAGTATGCAATGAAGCATAGTCAGTCCACTCCCCAGGCTCTACTGGGAACGAACTGCTCTGATACCAAATTGTAACAACCCAATTTTCAGTACGCCTAGGACATACCGGAAGCTGGGTGGTACCAATTTGTCATCCTAATTATTATCTATTATTTATTATATGAGCCTGATTCGTTGTTAAAAGCGTAGTTAGTTTGCGAGGTACTTTTTTTTTGAAAACGTTTGAATTAATAAATAGAATGATTTATAATCAATTCACAAATAATAACAGATAAAACAGTTATAAGCAACCACACATAAATACATCACAAGCAGCTAACAACATTTAGTGATCCAGCCTTTATTAGAGTATAGACTTTTAGTTAGAACACCCCTAGATATAGCTAGATAATAACTATATACATATATATACATACAACATCCCAGGTCCTGACCTGTTCAAGAGGTCCCTAAGCTGGCACCTAGGCTAGCCTAGACTCTATACTCACCTAGTCCCTCTAAACTACTAAAGCGAGGGAAAGTACGTTCTAAGTCTTCACAACTCAAGTCAGGTGGAACGTCATCAAAAGATAGAACATCATCTGCTACTCCTCTGCACGATCAGACTTTTCCACAGGACGTCTCTCTGGTACTTCATAAAGTATCCACAAAATAGGAATCTCGTACACAGGATTTAGGTTAAAGTGCGCATACGAAAGGGTGCAGACGTTGGCTGGTCTCACAGTATTTACATATAATCAGAGAACGATATTCACCCTAGACTCAGAAGACTATCTAGAGTAGAATCCTCTTCTTGCGAACGGTCATCAGTGAACTATGGTAAGGTACTCTTACTTCCATCTGAAGGGGGAAGGGAGAGAGAAGGGGTAAGAACTGGGGAGTTTGATGCCAAGGCATCATAGGCTAGTTTCACTAGCATGTTTCTGTTAGTTTTAGTTGTTTTATGCATTTTCTTGAGCTTAAAGTAACCAAAAATGGTTAAATGAAGAACAAAGTAATGAACCATCCAAACAATATGATTTTGATGCAAATTCCATGAGTTTTAGTTATATTCTTAGTAGGGTCGGGGTTATTAGTTATGTTCATTAATTTTATGTTGTTTAGCAGAATATTAGCAGAATACAAGGAAGCAGTAATTAGAAAACACAGATAAGTAGAGAAGATAGAGAAAACAGATAGCAGAACACAAACAGAAGAATACAAGAAAATATCACAAGCGCAGAGAATGGAATACAAACAAGGAAAGCATACATTCATACCACAAACATAACAAAGGAAATACGCAACCAAGTATGATGCATGTCTAGCCCTAGTGCAGGTAATGAGCTCATTTGTCGGTTACATACCCGCTCCCGACGTTACCCGGAGTCCTCTGACCAGGTAAGGCTTCCATGTTGGCAATGCCCCTCGCAAGAGTCCTTTGACTTGTGAGGCAAACCACTGCAAGAGTCCTTTGACTTGCATGGCGGAGCTAGTTAACTTATATCTGCCCAACACACTCTCTGTAAGAGTCCTTTGACTTACAGGAGCATACACACACACTCTCACTGTAAGAGTCCTTTGACTTACATGAGTATATGCTAGTCGTGTCTTCTCGATACCTCTGTAAGAGTCCTCTGACTTACAGAATAGCATTATAGCTAAGTATCCCAGGAAAGCACTCTCAGTGGTCGTACCACCATCTATCTGACTGCCTTCACGCAGCAGATCATCACATAATCATTCTCATTATCATCATCACTTTCACATTCTTATGCAGTACCTCTTTCTTTCTCTGTTCAATCATGCTATACAAACTTTACAGCTTTTACTTTTACAACATCGTACTCAAACCATTTCTCTTTATCACATTACTCTTTTCTCTTTGTCTTTTTACTTTGCTCTGGTTACTCTTTTCTCTGTATCCCTTTATTCTGCTCTGGTTACTTTGTTCTCTGTGTTTCGTTACTCTGTTCTGATTTCTCTGTTTAACATATGTATTTAAAGCTTATGTAAATCTCGGTATGAATAGTTAGTCTGTCCCAAGTATAGGTTCATTAAGTCTATACTGAAACAGTTTAACTTTTCATATAATACCTAACCCTATTCACAATTCTAGGACTAACTATGTTGCCCTAGTTCGTTCACTAGTCTCTGTCTGTTTTTTTGTCATTAAAACTTTACAGACTTTTTCTTCGATTTTTATCTTTTCTTTAACTTTTTATCTTTTATTTATCTTTGCCTCACTAATATGTTTTTACCACACCCTAAGTGTTTTATGAAAGTAATTATGAGATTCTGTGCTTAAAGTTGTCTTTCTAAAGCTTTTACAGAAAACTGCCTTTTCTGCATTATTTTATTATTTTTATTAAAATATTATTTTTAATTAAATATTATTATTTAATATTTTATTATTTTTTATTATTTTATCATTAAATTTTCGAAAATTAACTTACTTTTACTTTTAACATTTAAAATTCACTTTTTACCACCCGTAACTTTTAATATTTCTACTTTTACCCCCTAACTTTCAGAAATTACCGAATAACCCCTCAAACACCAAAATAATTACAACCTTGCCCTTTTTAAGATCTAAAAGGTGTTCTTCAATGTTCTTCATCACACTCAAAGTGTTCTTCGTGTTCTTCGTAAATTCTTGAGATTCTTTCTCTGTTTTTAACCGTTTATCAGTCTTTTCAGCAACCGATTTTTACCATAATTCATAATAAATTAGCAGCCACTAAAACCCCATCTTTTCTACATGATTTCAA